>NC_054837.1:32631388-32949025 GCF_018345385.1 Vulpes lagopus
TAGAGTAGGTGCTCTGTTGGAAGGCCTGAGGGCGCAGTCCTGCCGTCGGGGCCTTGGTGACAAGGGGTGGGTGGTGGGGATGGCAGTGGTGGCCGTGGCAGTGGTGTGCATGCTCATGTTCTGCCTTGAAGCCCGTGGCAGATTCAGGTGCAGAACGTTGTGTTACTCAGGAGAGGGAAAATGAGTCCTTGATGTCCACGGGACCACAGGCAGAGCTACTCGTTCCATTTCTCTGTTTTCATAACAACGTCTACAAATGTCCACTGGCTGAAAAGTTGTAGATGCACCTGGGTCATTGGAAGAATCTCTGAGGACAGGAGAACAAATGTTTACTGAAACACTAGACTCTGTACATTTCTGACATGATCTTAGTGGTCTCAGTCATTGAGTCTGGGAGCTTCTTGCCTCTGGCTCCCTTTCCTTCTCTCTGGAAGCTTTAGATTTTGTCTCTAGTTTTTCAGGGGAAAAATTCTGATTACTTGTGTCCTAGAAGAAGAAAATCACACAAGCCTACAATATAAAATCATGATTGTCCTCAGTGCATAGTTCTTAGTAGGGCTCTACTATTGAAAGTTCATTAAAACCTTTTTGGTTTTGTTCATTAAAAGACAACAACAACAACAAGTTTTTTTGCCCCTGCTCATTAGGCTTCCGGTAATATTTATATTTTGTAAATGTTATGAGATGGTCAGTCAAGTGCAGCCACAGGAAGAGACTCAGGAGAGGCTGAGCAAAAACAGAGTTCATGATGCTTATGGGTCCCTGGTACCCAGCATGTGATGTAGTGCCACATGCAGAGACACTAGTGTGGTGGGTGGGGGGGTGTGGGTGGCAGCCAGGGTTGTAGTGGGTGGAGGGGGGAGGGAGGGCTCAGGCCCTGACCTTTATGGGGGTTTCCTAGGGAAGGTCAAGGCAGAGCAGGGTACACAGGCTTGGATAATTTGGGTAATTTGGCTGGGTTTTGTGCTGCAGGAGCCCCCCTGGCTTGCCTGGCTTGGCCCCTGGGATAATTAAGGCAGAGGATAATGTCTCCTGGGGTTTGGGGCCAGAGAGGGAGGTGACTCTGGCTTGGTTAGTGTGTCCATCAAAGGCATGTTCCTGGCTGGGCATTTTGCTATCTCCAAGACTTGGCTAACTCCAGGAGGGGTAGTCTCTTGCCAGCCCAAAATGTTTCTGAAGATGCAAAATACCATAATATGCAGAAGATTTAAAGTATTTACAGTCTAGTTTATATTTCTCCTTTTAGATTCTTATGATAAAGACAAAAGACAAAGAAAAGGTAAACTTTATAAATACCCATACATAATCAAATTTGCTTAAAACAATCCTAATTAAGGCAGGGTGGATGCAAGGAAGGAACGAACACCGGATCCAAAAGGCTCACCATTCAACAGATAAGGCACAGTCAGCTTCTTGCCCAAGACCCTTGCCTCCTCCAAAGGAAGAAGAGAGGTTTAAATGTCTACAAGGCCAGGTGAGGGGGGTGGCTTTGTACTCTCAGTTGTTTCAGATTTCACTGATGCCCCGTGAAGCCAGCCTGCCTGGCCCACATGCCCGGCTAATCAGCAGGAGGCCGACCCGCAGGGGCCCTCTGTGGACGAACGAGGATGCATCGAGTCTTAAGATGACAGTGCCCTGTCCAGATTGAAAGCTGCTGGCCGTCCCATGGGCTAATGGATTATCGATCTCAAGGGAGGAGACACATTTAGAAGGTAGAGGTTGGGCTTCTGGAGGGTTTGTAAGGCTGCGTGTGAGTGAAACAGCACCACACAGGGGTGCAAGCTAGATACTGCTTCGGCCGGGATGTGGCTGCGCTCAGACACAGAAGGTCTGAACAGGTCTGCGCAGAGGCGAGTCTTGGGAATGTGTCCACTCCATCAGAGAAACATTGTCTGACCTGCAGCTCTTCCATATTATATTTCAGCAGAAATTGCATGTTTCTGGATCTCGGATATATTATTTAAAATTGAATTTACTTAGAAACATGAGGCACTGTTACTGGAAAAAAAAGAAGCTAAATATAATGCTCTATAGTTAGTTTTGTGTTTGGGAAAAATTACCAAATATCCTCTGTTTTAGCCTATCGGTTGGTAGGATATTGGTGATTTTACATTTTATTTCTTTTCAAAGTAATCTGCATGTTCTGATTATTCTAAAGTGATTGCATTTCATGTAATTCAGTGTATTTACAAGAAAACCAGAACGATGGTTTTAAAAGGCAAGCGTTATTAGTCTGAAAATGAGACTGTGGGTTAGTCTTCTTTCAGGGACGTATTCCCTTATCTGCCTGCTTATTATTGTAATTCAGTCTGATGGAAAAATGATGCTCTCCACTGCTGTGATTATTTCATGTTAATTTATATTCATCCTTGCTCAGACTCATGACTTACAGAGACACATTTTTTCCCCTTAAAAGCACCGACTGCATGAATCATTGCTGAGTGCCTCCATGATTCAGGGTATGTTTGTGGCAGAAATGCATGAATGAGTGTGGTGGCCATTTACTTATGAACCTAGTTGGAGACTCAGCCATCAATCTGCCCACGATGAATTCATAAGGACTTGAGCAACATCCATGCAGAATGAATTACAGGGCCTGTCACTTTGCAGTGGGCATGCATGATCCACAGATGTGTTTACCATGTTATTACCGCCAAGGCACATACACCTTTGATTCTGTTGGTTAGTTAATTCTGTTCTGTTATAGCTGTTAAATTGCCGAATGTATACTTGTGGCTGTTTTGCCAGTCTGAAAGGAATGCTGGAAACTTCTTTCATTTCTGAAACATGACTTGTCGATACAAGAGCAGATTTAAGAAGACACAGAATACTCAAAAGAGAAGACTGCAAAATAAGCATTTTTAACATTAACTGGTATTTTTCCTTAACCACTTTGAAGGGTCTCAGATTTCTTAGCTGACCTTGAAAGAATTCTATCTTTGCACCTTGGAATAAAAATTTACCAAATCTATTCCTATCATTCGACTCTTCAAACACTACCTCTGCTTCTAATGAATCGATGTGCCTCTGGGATGTCATGGCTAATGGAGACAAAGAGCTATGTCCTTCTGGTTGGATAAAATGGAGAAGATCGACCTCTGGGGAAAATAGGGTACAGTTTCAAAAAAAAATTAAAAAGCAGTTCTTCCTAACTTCTTTCTCCTTGGGAGCAAGGCCAATTTTGAATTTAAGTGGTATTTATTTTCTTTTAAAGATGCAATAAAAAAATACAACAAAGCCAAAGAAGAGTGGTGTTCCTGTATCTTCCCTTCTCCTACTAGTGCTGAAAAATCCTCAGATCTGTTAGCCTGCTGTGGCTGTCACTATTTACTGCCTCTTCAGCTGCCACCCTCTCCCTTCTTTTGGCTGCAGGGACCTGATCTGGTCTGGCCACCCCATCCCACTCGGGGAGATGAAATCTAGTCTGAGCCAGGCATGCCCACTTGGCGCTCCTTTGAGATTGGTCTAGACACGAGCAGGTGACCCACTCATGGCTAATGACACATGAGGAGGGCATGCCGGGGCCCTGGGAAATAACTTTCCTCTTTAATAAATAGAAAATCAGGGCCCCTGGCTGGCTCAGCAGGAGGAGCACAGGACTCTTGATCTCCTGGTGGTGAATTTGAGCCTTAGGTAGAGCATGCTTAGATAAGTAAACAAACTTAAAAAAAATAAATAGAAAATTTTTACACAAGGTAAAGATCTTTTTGCCATCCTCGTCTTCCTCCCTGTTCTGTATGCTGTTCTGGAGGACTTGACATGTGGGTCTGAGGCAGCCACGTTGGGGTCATGGAGGTCTAGCCCTTTGGAAAACAGGCGATGTGCCAGGAATGTAGAGTGAGACAAGGGGGCAACTGCCCCAAGAGTGCCCATCATGGTAGGCAGCAGAGTAATAGCGAAGAGGTGCCTGTCCTCATTCCCAGAGCCTGAGAATATGGGACATCGTGTGCATGGTGAGCGAGAATAAATGGAAGACTATCCTGCATTGCGGGGGGGCGGGGGGGGGTGTCCAGCATCACCACAGGGTCCTTAAATGGGAAAATACTGGCAGAAGGGTCATTGTCACAGTGGTGCAACATGAGAAAGACTATTCTGGCCGTTTCTGGTTTTGGAGACAGAGGAAGGGCCCAAGAGCCAAGGTATCCAGGCAGCATCTAGAAGCCGGAAAATACAGAGAATTGGGTTTTCCCCTAGGTCCTGCAGAGAAGAATGCATCCCTGTAGACATCTGGCTGGAGCCCCATGAGGCCCATTTCAGACTTTTGACTTCCAGAACCATAAGATTTGTGTTGTTTTGAGCCACTAAATATAACTTACTATAATAGCAGCAGAAAACTAATATATCCAATTAGAGATGTTCATTTTTGAAAGCAAATGGCTATATGAAGCTTCTGTTAGCTCAGTTTTCTGTTCTTTCTCTCTGAGCTCACATGAATGGCGTGTCTGAGCATGCCTTAGCCTCTGCTCCTGTTTGGAGCATTAGGAACAAAGGCAGTGATGAGCTCCTGGAACGTGTGCTTTTGCTTTCCATTGACGTGCATCTTGCGCTCACGCTGCATTCCCATGTTCCTGTGGAAGTGTTTAGATTGATCTCTGGACTGTCTCAGAGCAAACTGAGGGCACTGTCTCAGCTCCAGCTGTGAGCTTGGCTCTGCTCCATCAGGGACCTGACTGTGGAGGCTGCAGTGGCCACTCACAGTGCAGGCCTACCAGGGGAGGGGCGCTGGGAGTGCTCCCTGTGCAGTAGACTCAGAATGATCCTACTAAGTGTCTTTTGGGTTCTCATGTAAAAAATTGTCAAGGCAGAGGGATGCCTGGGTGGCTCAGTGGTTGAGTGTCTGCCTTTGGCTCAGGTTGTGATCCTGGGATCCTGGGATCGAGTCCTGCATTGGGTTCCCCCCAGGGAGCCTGCTTCTCTCTCTGCCTGTGTCTCTGCCTCTCTCCCTGTGTCTCTCATGAATAAATAAATTAAAATCTTTAAAAAAAATTGTCAAGGTGAAGAAACAGCTGAATATTTGAAACTAGGGACATGCTCGTTTCTTTGACTTTTCCTTTCCTTGTATTTGTTTGGATTTGGTTCTCTGAGGAAAAGCCTACGAAGACATCATGGCCATCATGGAGCTGCAGCAGTGAGGGAGGAGTTCAGAGTGAAGTGATGGGGGAAAGGATGGAACCCTGTAGCCTGACAGCCAGGGTTCTCAATGACAGAAAGCTGGGTGGATGGATGGGACTGTCTCTCCCTTGAACCCCTGTCAGAGATGGACAGAGTCCAGGCTGTACTTGGCAGTCAGTGAGGACAGTGAAGAGATGAGAGAGGTGATGTTAGACCAGGTATAAAGGTCTCTGCAATTTAAAGTCAGGAGAATGAGCTCAGTGACAAATACTCTGACATGAGCTGAGGTCCATGGTTGAGGCTTTACGACTTTGGAAAACTGTGTGGCACCGTTGGCTATTTAACTATGTGGCCATTAACTAGTTAGCCATGGGGCACTAGCTAATATAACTGTTAGCTAATTGACCGTGTGGCACTATTAACTAGATAACTGTGTGGCCCCATCAGCTAATACTAAAAAGCTACCTGCAATTATTACCCAGAAGTTGTAATTCCTCATTATCCACTCAAGGGAAGGAGTGCACATGTCCATCAAAACAGGAGTACAAGGCACCTAGCTGGCTCAGTCAGTAGAATGTGTGACTCTTGATCTCAGGGTTGTGAGTTCGAGCCCCACGCTGGGTATAGAGATTACTTAAAATAAAATCTTATCAAAAAAAGGTGTACAAGTGGCCGATAGCCACTTTGTTCATAATATCTAAAATCCAAAAATAATCTAAATGATTATTAATAACTGAATGGATAAAAATATTGTGGCTTATTTGTACAATAGAATATTGTGCTACAATTAAAAAAGGAAAAAGAAAGAATGATTGCTACACACACAGCAACTTGAAACTCATAGAAATAGTGTTGAACAAAAGAAGCCAGTCTGAAGACCTGAATCCAGAATCTGTGTTATTCTATTTATAAGAGGTTTAAAAACAGATACAATTGAACCATGGCAGGAAACATACCTACCTTGGTGGAAAGTATTAAGAGTTTAAAAGGGCAAGAAAGAGTCTTATGGGTGTGTGTGTGTGTGTATGTGTGCGTGCGCGTGCGCTTTGGTCAAAACTTTCACTGATAAATTTTAACCATTAACTATTTAGAATATTAGCTTTTGGTAAGGATATTGTCATTTATAAATATTATCATTTACCGCAGATTTAATTTATATCCCCAAGCCTCCCAATGAGTTAAATCAGACACAATATCAATTCTGATCATATTAACTCATTACGTGCATTTCTACAATTTTTAATTTTACTTATTTTTTACTTAACTGTTTATTATTAAGAAAAGTACATCCATATTTTCTGGTTTTTTTCCCATTAACGGCAAGGATTAGGGAGATAACTCAGCTTTGCTGTTATTAATGATCAATTCCTTCTGCTGTGATGCACCAAAGCAAGCCCATTCCCTCTGGAGGTGAATTCAAGGTGGGCTCGTGGCCTGTAATGCATTTCAGAGTTAGAAAAGAAGCCAGCTCTTCATCATTCCGTGAACAAATGTTTTTGATAAGTGTTTCACATTGCAATCTACAATCTATATCAAGTTCTCACTGAGCTCCTCAATGCAAGTATTTTCTATGGGAAGAGAGTTGCTGAGGGCAATAAACTTGCCATGAGCAGATATTTTGAGTAGGAATTTCTTTCTTCCTTTCTTTCTTTCCTGGCTTCCTTCCTTAGTTCTTTCTCTTTCTTTTTTAAAAGATTTATTTATTTATTTATTTATTTATTTATTTATGAGGCAGAGAGAGAGCACAAGCAGGGGGAGCAGGGGAAGCAGACTCCCCACTAAGCAAGGAGCCTGCCATGGAGCTCGATCTCAGGATCCTGGGTTCATGACCTGAGCCGAAGGCAGATGCTTAACGAACTGAGCCACCCAGGTGCCCCGAGGTAAGACTTTCTAATGGCTGGTGGGACTCTGAGAAATCATCACCACTGGAGGTATGCCAATGAAATTGTGAGTGAATCACAGTTTTAATTTAGCAAGCCCAGGTAGGATAGTCACAAACACAAGACTGTAGATGAGAAGATCTTAGGCAAGCTCTTAGCCTCTCTATACTTCAGTTTTCTTACACATAAACTTTGGGAATAATATCTACCTCTTTGTACTATTGTGAGGATTAAACATTTTTAATATATTTTAAGTGCTTAGAACAGTTCCTGGCACAGCCCTTGTGCTGGGGAAACTCATTACACAGCAATAGCATGGTGATAGGATTATTAGCTATCTGTGTTATGACTGTGGTGTTGGGGGTAGTAGCAGATGAAGCTGTAAGGATGGCTCCAGTGCCCCCCACCCTTCTATATCCCCTCCCCTTGAAGCATGGATAAAATTTGAAGGGATATCGATGTGGGAAATAAAGGCAGAAGAGAAATTATTAAATTTCCTTACTATCTCCAGCCCACTGACTAGTCCTTGAAACAGGCAGAGTGAGTGACCTTCTTCTAGGGACTCAGCTGCCTTGATGTTCATACTTTGCTAAAGGCAACGGGTAATCTTAGCCTGACCCCCAGGACCCTGCGAGTCTACTTTAACATATAAAAAGTCCTTTAGAGGAGGACTTTCTATATATATATACAATGGAATATTACTCAGCTATTAGAAACCACAAATACCCACCATTTGCTTCAACGTGGATAGAACTGGAGGGTATTATGCTGAGTGAAATAGGTCAATTGGAGAAGGACAAACATATGGTCTCATTCATTTGGGGAATATAAAAAATAGTGAAAGGGATTATAAGGGAAAGGAGAGAAAACGAGTCAGAAATATCAGAGAGGGTGACAGGACACGAGAGACTCCTAACTCTGGGAAATGAACAAGGGGTAGTGGAAGGTGAGGTGGGCGGGGGGTGGGGGTGACTGGGTGACAGGCACTGATGGGGGCACTTGATGGGATGAGCACTGGGTGTTATGCCATATGTTGGCAAATTGAACTCCAATAAAAAAATATACAAAAAAAACTGAAGGAGCTAAAAAAGAAAAAAAAGAACAATGAACAAACCACAAAGCAACAAAAGGAAGGAAATAATAAAGATTAAAGCAGAACTATGTGATACAGAAACTTAAAAAAATCATAAAACAGGTCAATGAAAATAAATAAATGAATAAAAAGTCCTTTGGAAGCTTCCTTTGTCTCTACCTGCCAAGATACATGTTGGCAATCATCCCCCAAGCATAAGACCCACTGATACGTATCTGAAGGATCTCATGACTCAGGTTTTATTAGACGGTAATAAATGGCCCCTTCCCAACAATAGCTAGCCCCCGCAGGGTCCTGGAAACCTTGCTTCCAAGATTCCTTAAAGACTTACACTCTCCCTATCCCTCACCCAACTTGAGAATATATCAGGAGTCACTCCTCATGACCCCAGGGCAGCTCTTTCTGCCCACGGGTCCTGTCCTGTGCTGTAATAAAATCACCTCTTTGCACCAAAGATATCTCAAGAATTCTTTCTTGGTCATTGGCTTTGAACCCTAACCTCTTTCGTACATCATTATCATTCCTGTCGCTTTTGCATCTTGTATGGAAAAATGGGGATTACTCTTGTGGTCTAATCTAACCATACGGACCTTTTATTTTATTTTATTTTTTTTATTTTTTTTAAAGATTTTATTTATTTATTCATGAGAGACAGAGAGAGAGAGAGAGAGGCAGAGACACAGGCAGAGGGAGAAGCAGGCTCCATGCAGGGAGCCCGACGTGGGACTCGATCCCGGGTCTCCAGGATCAGGCCCTGGGCTGAAGGCAGCACTAAACCGCTGAGCCACCCGGGCTGCCCCATACGGACCTTTTAAAAGTAGAATTTTCTCTGCTCATGGACAAGAGGCAAAGGCAGCAGAAGAGGAAGTCAGACAGTGCAAGCACAGAGACACATTGTGCAAGACACATTGTGCTGGCCTGACAGTGGAGAGGGCCCCTGGCTGACAGCTTACTGGGAAACAGGGACCACAGTCCTACCACCACAGGATATGATTTGGACCAAGAAGCAAAGGTGATGAGAAGCAGATCCTAACACAGAGCTTGGAGAAGAGAATCCAGCTGAGCAACATCTTAATGGTGGCCTTCCGCTTCCCCCTGTGTAGCACCCAGTCAAGACGGCTCGGACTTCTGACCTACAGCATCGTGCAATCATGAATCTGTGTTATTTTTAACACCAAAGTTCACAGCTCCGTAGTGGGACTTTGCTATGCAGTAATCAGAAAACTAATATAGTAATAATGCTTAGAAGCAGGGAGGGATCAAAATGATGCTTCACAATTGCTAATACACACAGACCAAACACTACCTACCGGGCTCCGGGATAAGTGCTCTGCTTGATTTATCTTATTTAATCTCTCCACCATGCTGTAGGGTACATTCTCTTATTTACCACCAATTTACACTTGAGGACCGTGAGGCTGAGCTAGGCTGGGTCCCTGGGAAAAGGCCATGCAGAGAGCAGGTGGCTGGGCAAGGATGGGATTCACAGTGTGTCAGGTCACATTCCCAACCACCAGGCAATAGGGCCCGGTTTTTGTCTTTATGGGAACTTTCAGTCTATAAGGATAAACACGACAAGCATTAATTATAGAGGGCATCTGGGAAAGCGTGACAGGGGTTCAGAAGTGTCTAGGCTTCTCAGGGCTCTTGTCGAAAAATCCCTTTGTTTTGAGAAAATGTTTCTAAAGCAGTATATTTCCAACTGCAGTTTAAAGATCCGCTACAAGAATGGTTTTGTTTGGGAGCTTTGATTTTGAGGATGGACGAAAAGCTGACTCCATGCTCTGCCACCTGGATGACCACCACAAGGCCGAGTCCGCCTCACGATTTTCAGCACGAGGCTCTGCCTTAGGTTTTATAATCATTACCAAGCAGGATTTCTCTAACTGCTTTAGACTAATTAAGCAATGATGACATTGAAAATGAGACAAAATGACATTTTTGCGCCAAATAATATTCTGGTGACCTCCTGACATCTCATACAGCCACTCACTTCGTTGGGTTCAATCAGAGAGAGATTGCAGGACGGTGGAGCCACTGACCCATCCGGCTCAGAGCAGCAGGCAGGGCGCAGGCTGGCCATTAGCATAATCGCATTGCAAGCAGTGGACTGGTTTCAGGCAAACCAATATCATTATCATATTAGTGTTCTTCAATTGAATTGTAATTGCCATGTAGTTTTGTTTTGCATTTAATTAAAAAATTTATCTTAGTTGTAAACTTCCATAAAGGCGATAAGCATGAGCGAGTATCTATTCCATGCTTTCCGGGTCTGAGAATCTCGGTGATATTATAATAATAATTTCAAGGAACACTAGGATGTGTAAGAGTTGTTTTGCTTGGAGGGTATTTCTGCATCAGTGAAGGTGGAGGGGCACATGGCTAAAGACGCAGGGCAGTGCCATTGGGGCCCGTGGCCACTGCTCTGGGTGCTCCTTCAAGCAGGACCATCAGGCCAGCTTACTACCATCCTCCTCTTCACTCAGGCTCTGCCTCCCTCCTTCTCAACAAGGCACCTGGCTCTTCGCAGATGGAACCGCAGTGACATGAGTGGGCACGCAGGTGAATGTGGGGTCCTAAGCATGAACCCCCCCACAGTGGGAGGCATGGAAGCAGGGAGAACAGGGTGCTCAGAAGTCATATAAACTAACCATTCATTCATCCCTTTGACCAGCAAATCTATGAACTCAGTGGTTTCCAAACTTTCTTGCATATTAACATCACCCAGAGAGATTTTTAAAAGTTCCCTGCTTCCTAAAAAAAATACAAAGGTGATGCCCTGTACCAATACCACCAGGATTTCTAGGTGCTGGGAGCCAGGCTTCGGTGGGCGGCAGGTTTGGACACTACTATGCTAACCCTTTTTTCCTTTCCTTTTCCTTTCCTTCCTTCCTTTAGTTATCTGTGCTGTGCCCGTCATGACATGCGCAGCGTGTGTGCCAGTCCGGGTGCATAAGCTAATCAGCTCGGGTTTCCAGGGAATCTTCATTATCCAATTACCGTATGACCTGTTGGCCCAAGCACATGTGCGTTTGCTTGGGTTACCTGATGGGCACGTTGTCGTTTCCTTACCTTCTCGGGATCATAGGTCCTTTGAGTTTGGATCTGCCTTTCAGCTAAGGGCAAGTATCCAGGTGGCCTCCTGCCGGTGGGCAGTGCCTTTCCTCCACTATGCTTCCTCAGCCGTCCTCTGCCTAGTTCCTTCGATGCAATGCACTTCCCAGGAGGTTGGGCTGGCCTGTCCTTCTGCCAGGTGGCGCTTGCCGTGTGGCTTGCTTCACGAGTTCCCCATTGCGTGTTCCTGGTTACAGGTCCTTCCTCCGACGTCCTGGCTTTGCATTGCAGTAGCATCCTTCCGTTCTGTTTTTGTTTTGTGCCTGTGTGTTGTGTCTGCACTTTCCTTTCCTTTCCTTTCCTTTCCTTCCTTTCCTTTTCCTTTCCTTTCCTTTCCTTTCCTTTCCTTTTCCTTTCCGTTCCTTTCCTTTCCTTTCCTTTCCTTTCCTTTCCTTTCCTTTCCTTTCCTTTTCCTTTCCTTCCTTTCCTTTCCTTTCCTTTCCTTTCCTTTCCTTTCCTTTCCTTTCCTTTCCTTCCTTTCCTTTCCTTTCCTTTCCTTTCCTTTCCTTTCCTTCCTTCCTTTCCTTTCCTTTCCTTTCCTTTCCTTTCCTTTCCTTTCCTTTCCCTTTCCTTTCCTTTCCTTTCCTTTCCTTTCCTTCCTTTCCTTTCTTTCCTTTCCTTTCCTTTCTTTCCTTTCCTTCCTTTCCTTTCCTTTCCTTTCCTTTCCTTTCCTTTCCTTTCCTTTCCTTTCCCTTTCCTTTCCCTTTCCTTTTCCTTTCCCTTTCCTTTCCTTTCCTTTCCTTTCCTTTCCTTTCCTTTCCTTTCCTTTCCTTTTCCTTTCCTTTCCTCCTTTCCTTTCCTTTCCTTCCTCTTTCCTTTCCTTTCCTTTCCTCCTTTCCTTTCCTTTCCCTTTCCCTTTCCTTTCTTCCTTTCCTTTCCCTTTCCTTTCCCTTTCCTTTCCTTTTCCTTTCTCCCTTTCCCTTTCCTTTCCTTTCCTTTCCCTTTCCTTTCCTTTCCTTTCCTTTCCTTTCCCTTCCCTTTCCTTTCCTTCCCTTTCCTTTCCTTTCCTTTCCTTTCCCTTTCCTTTCCTTTTTTAAAAGATTTTATTTATTTATTTATTCATGAGAAACAGAGAAAGAGAGAGAGAGAAAGAGAGAGGCAGAGACACAGGCAGAGGGAGAAGCGGGCTCCATGCAGGGAGCCTGATGTGGGACTCCATCCTGGGACTCCAGGATCACACCCTGGGTTGCAGGCGGCGCTAAACAGCTGGGCCACCAGGGCTGCCCCTAATTCATTTCTAGTTGAATCAAGTTGAATCTAGTTGAATCTGATTTTGCTTGGATGCCCCTGTGTCCACTCGGCCACATGGCGCAGCCAGGCTGGAGTGGTGCCAGCTCCAGGGCTGCATAAGCTAATCAGCTCCAGGAGTTCTCCAGGGCAATCTTCATTACTCCAGAAATAACCGGATGACCTGGTTGGCCCAAGCACGATGGTGCGAATGTTGGCTTTGGGATTACATGACTGGGAGCATTGTTGGTTTCCTTATCTCTCGGGGATCAAAAGAGCGTGGAGTTTGGATCTGCTCGGTTCAGCATAAGGGGAGCAAGATCCCAGGGGTGGCCATCCAGGCAGAGTGGAGCAGAGAGGCGGACATCGCCCAGCTACTGGATCCACCAAGCCAGACGCGCCTCCTGCCTCAGTTCCTCTTCCGATGCAAGACTGCGCTTCCCCATGGTCGCATGGTCTCAGGCGCCGTGGCCCTGCTCCTACCTGAGCCAGGATGGGGCGGCTGCCGTGTGGCTTGACGTCCACGGAGTTCCCAGCACTGCTGGAGATGCCTGGTACAGGTGCTGCTAAGCCCCGACGTCCTGGAGCTTTGGAATAGAAAGCAGAAAGCACGCCGTGTGCGTGTGCGTGTGTGTGTGTGTGTGTGTGAGTCTGCAAGCATTTGATGAAGGAAGAACAGGAACAGGCTGCGGCTGCAAGCTCCGAAGGCTCCCAGGAAAGGCCCGCGGTGCTCCTCTTACCTGTCTGTGCTCCTCCTACGGCTGCCGGCCCCCTCAGCAGCAGGAAATGATGCCTACAGCTCATAAGTTGGTCCTGATAACTTGCTCTAAGATGAAGTTGAAGGAAATATTTCGGAAGGTGGTGATACTAGGTCCACTCCCCCGGAAATAAAATGATGCTCTCGGCCTCTCAGAGGGCCTCCTCCCGGGGCCGCACCTGCCCTTGAAGTGCAGCAGGTAAGTAGGAGCTGATCCCCAGCTCGGACTGCTTCTCTGCCTTCCCCAAGACGCAGACTCCATAAACGAAGCATTTATTTAATTTCAATTCTTTTTTTAATGTAGAAGCATGCGCATGTTCATTGTAGAAATATTTTTGTAATACAGTGAGGGGTAAATTTGAAATGAAAAAGATCCCAGCAACAGACATGGCCACTGTTCAAACGTGACCTTATTTACCTCTCATTTTTGCATCAGTCATATATAAGCCAATATAAATATGTGTGCATTTAAAAAATTAACTCACATTTTATTTTAGTGCTTTAAAAATGTCCTTATATCCCTGCTTTATGACCTCAATGTATTCTGAGCATATTCCTATGCTAGTAAACACGTATTTTATTTATTTTTTATTTAAATTCAATTAACATATAGTGTACTGTTAGTTTCAGAGGCAGATTCATCAGTTGCACATCACACCCAGCGCTCATTCCATCATGTGCTCTCCTTAATGCCTATCACTCACTTACTCCACGCCCTCACCCCCTCCCCTCCAGAGACCCTCAGTTTGTTTCCTGTGATTGAGAGTTTTTTATGGTTTGTCTCTTTCTCTGATTTTGTCCTATTTTATTTTTTTTTCCTGCCCTTCCCCTATACTCCTCTGTTTTGTTTCTTAAATTCCACATAAGACTGAAATCGTATGGCATTTGTCTTTCTCTGACTGACTTATTTTGCTTGGCATAATACGCTCTAGTTCTATGCACATTATTGCAAATGGGAAGATATTATTCTTTTTGGTGGTTGAGTCATATTCCATTGTGACTATATACACACCACATCTTCTTTATCCATTCATCTGTTGATGGATACCTGGGCTCTGTCCATAGTTTGGCTATTGTGGACATTGTTGCTAATAAGCACTGGAGTGCAGGTGCCCCTTCAGATCATTGCATTTGTATCTTTGGGGTAAATACCCAGTAGTGCAATTGCCGGGTCGTAAGGTAGCTCCATTTTTAACTTTTTGAGGAGCCTCCACACAGTTTTCCAGAGTGGCTGCACCAGTTCCCATTCCCACCAACGGCGCAAGAGGGTTCCCCTTTCTCCACATCCTCTCCAACATCTGTTGTTTCGTGACTTGTTAATTTTAGCCATTCTGACTGGTGTGAGGTGGGATCTCTTTGTGGCTTTGATTTGTATTTCTCTGATGCTGTGATGTGGGGCACTTTTTCATGTGCCTGTTGGCCACTTGTATGTCTCTTTGGAGAAATGTCTGTTCATGTCTTCTGCCCATTTCTTGACTAGATTTTTTTTTTTTTTGAGTTGGGGTATCGAGTTTGGCATATCGAGTTTGGCAGGTTCTTTATAGATTTTGGATACTAGCAGTTTATCTGGTAAGATATTCACAAATATCTTCTCCCATTCTGTTGATTCTCTTTTGGTTTTATTGACTATTTCCTTTGCTGTGTAAGAGCTTTTTATCTTGATGAAGTCCCAAATGAAGTTCATTTTTACTTTTCTTTTCCTTGCCTTTGAATATGAGTAAGCACACTATTTTAAAATTAAACCATTTGTATCCAATTGTATATTGTTATCCTTATCCTGTTGGACTTTTTTTTAAAGATTATTTATTCATGAGAGACACACACACAGAGAGGCAGAGACACAGGCAGAGGGAAGATCTTTGTGGGGAGCATGATGTGGGACTTGATCCCAGGACTCTGGGATCATGACCTGAGTCAAAGGCAGATGCTCAACCACTGAGCCATCCAGGTGCCCCCTTGTTGGGCTTTTAAGCAATCTTTTTAAGTTATCCCTGATTGGCAAGCATAATAGTGTCCAGGAATTATTAGGCTCTGGATTCAAGTCAAATGGGACTTGGGAAGTATTTGCAAGCTCTGAACTCTGCTTTGGACTCACCTCCAGTATCTGTCCTGCAGCTTATCATAGAGCAGGATCATAATAATAATCATAATAATGATTTATTATGAATTAATAATGAAACAGCAGAGGTTTGCTGTTGCCCCTTATATGTGCTAGGTGTTCCTCTAAGTCCTTCACATGAGTTAACACACCCAACCAGCCCCCCCCCCCGCAAGTAAGTATATCGTGATTGCCACTCCATGTATGAGTAAGCCAAGAAGCAGGGAGGTTAGATGGTTCAAGGTCACCTAAGAACCCAGGCAACTGGACTCCAAAGGAAATGCTCTTAACAAGCCTGCTGACCTCCATTGATAGGGTTGCGTAGCCTCTAGAACATCAGAAAATCCTCATTTGGGACCCATGCACAAGGTCCTTTGAGCTACCTCTGGCGGATACACAAAGCTGTTTCCACATTTACAAGGTAACACTGGCAGTAAGGCCTTGACTTTCCAATCAAAAGTCCTTAATGCATATTTCAAATTATTATCTAAGAAGTTGTAAAACATGGAACCAAGATAATACTTCTTTCTTCTTCTCATAGGGATTGCTGTTGATGCACAAGCTCTGATTATTGAATTCGTCCTGTGTGCCAGGCACTCTGCCGAGGCGAATGAAAGACATGATCTCTGTCCTCCGTTGGTGTGCTTGTTAGCATACCTGCACACGTGTGTGTATATGTGCATGTGTGTCTAAATGACTTCACACGGGACAGAAAATGAACTCATTGGTGTGGAGGCCGAGAAAAATTAAGGCCATTCCACCTCACGTTTAGCATTAGCACAAGTACAGCCATCTTAGGCCCCTGGGAATAAGAGCTGAACTTTACAGGAAAAACTGCAGAATGTCCTAGGCAGGGAATCCCATATCGGAAAGATCATAAAGCTCAGAACGCCCTCGGCAGAGAATCCCATATGGGATCTTAAGAAACTCCCCCACCCTTTCCCCCATATTGGAATGGAAAAAATTCCTCCACCCCTTCTGAAGATCCCCTAGACCAGCCCATAAAAAACCCAGCTGTAACCCACCTTGGGGTCCCTGCTCCGCTGTGTCAGGTACACTTGGACCCAAGCTCGAGCTTGTAAATAAACCCTCGTGTGCTTGCATCGGTGTCGGCTCCTCGGTGGTTTCTTGGATTCGCAGTCTGGGGCACAACAACTGGGCTATAAGAAGGAGCCCCAAAGTCAATGATGTAGAGCAGAGAATGAGAGCGGTTGTCTGTCTTTTGACATTAGCACAGACCACCAGAGCATTAACCTGCAGGGGCCACTCAGAGTGGGCTTACCCCCAAGCCCACCCCCTTGACCACGCCTGCCCTCAGTACCTAGGGTCATGGCACCCCACCTGGAGCCTGAAGCACAAAGAAGAAAGGAGGCTTCCTGTGGTCACTAAGGATCCTGGACTCTTACCCACCTGGGAAATTTGGCCACAGATTTCCCCCAGGAAGGGGTCATTAACATCCTAAAGCCACTTCACAGCTTCTGGTGGGAAGCTCTCAGGCTGCCGGAAGGCAGAATGCATTTTATTTGACAAAGACCAAAACAGCTGGAGAAACAAAGTTTTGGGGAGGGAGGAGGATGAGAAGGAAGACAGGACTGGGCAGGAATGCCTGGGGCTTAATTGATTTGTCTTCTAGGAAAGGAAGGCTGTGGGCAGAGCAGCTCACTTCCAGGTATCCGGGGGAGCACTCATTAAAAGCTTATTAGAATAATGGATCGGGGCCACCCACGTGGAACAAGGTAATAGAGAGGATAAAGTTGGTCCACCACCAGTTCTGTCGGAATCTATTTTGTCACACAGCACCCTTCTGTTTGACTCTGCCAAAAATAATTAACATAATAGAACAGCCTGAAGTCCAAGAATTTCTGTGCTGGAAGCCAGAGTCTGCTGTCCAGGGAAGGGAAATTTAAGTTCCCAGATTCTAGATTCCAGAGCATGGATGGCTGGAAAGGGAGTTCTCCAAATATAAAATCTATTTCAAAGGAGCATTTAGGCTGCATCGGGTAACATCTCAAATATCTGGGGGGGCATGTGGCAGACACGGGGAGTTCCCTACACCTATCAGTGTGCTTCCCTCTGTTTCTTAGCTTTCCTGAAACAAACTCTGGGGACTTGTGATTTGTTCTGTGAGGGCAAATGTCCTGTGTCACTTCCGGGAAGAGTAGCGTGAAAACTGGGGTACTTGCTCCAGTGATACAGCTGCAGGAAATCAAATGCCAAAACCAAGTCTCATGTGCATGAGGAGTAAACCTTTAAAATGTCAAGCTACTAAGATCCGGAGTGTGTCATGGTAGCTGTTGATAAACACCCCGACTGTTCTAGACTATTCTAGGCTGTTCTGGCATGCCTCTTCCCAAGGCTTTCCCCCAACCCTCTTGTTGTTGTTTTTTTTTTTTAAGATTTATTTATTTATTCATGAGGCACACAAGAGGCAGAGACACAGGAAGAGGGAGAGGCAGGCTCCCCGCAAGGAAGCCCAATGCGAGACTCGATCCCAGATCCCAGGATCATACCCTGAACCAGAGGCAGAAAAACTCAACCTCTGAGTCACTCAGGTGTCCCCCCTCCAACCCTCTTTAACAAATACTGGAAATACTGGAAAGCCTATGTTTTTAGTCAACATGACCCAGGAAAAGAGTTTCTGTGCTTCAACCAGAAGTCACAGTAGAGAAATGTCAGTCACCGGACTCTAAGCTAGTCTTTGCGTGTGTGCAGCAGCGTGACTTTGGAATCATGTGGAGGGTTGGAGCTCTCTGAGCTTGTAGGGATGAATTATGATCACATGGGCTAAGCAGATTCCATAAATCCTAAGAAATTTTTACTGACTGTACTGTGAATAAAGCTGGGGCCCCAAGTCTGACATTTCATACATTTTAAATTAAAAATAATGAGTCCTTCTTTGATCATTTACCCAGTGGGTGGAATAAAATATCAGAGCTGAAAGAGCTTTTAAAAATGACCTTAATGGATCCCTTTAGTTTAAACCAAACATTTATTACTTTCCATGGACCTTGATGGACCCTGGGAATTCGAGAATAAATGAGATATGTCCCTCCCTCTACAAGGGGCTTATATTTTAAGTGAAAAAAAAAAAACCCACAGAAACTAAATAATCAGATGCATACAATAGACTTACATAAAAGGTTCTTTGGGGCTTGGTTCACGGGTACTTCACAGAGGCTGGAGTCTGGAGAGAGCTCCTAGCTGGAGGTGATGACCTGGTTGGACGCTTGGCAAGAAACCCAGCAAAAGCGATCCCAGGGGAGAGGATCACGTGAGCATAGGTACGACAGTGTGAAAGAGCTCGGTGTGGAAGTAACCACCCGAATACGGTGGTTACCGGGTGTCCGAGGCTGGTCTACATTCCTTGCATCTGTAGCTCCCTCACTTTGAGCTGGACATCGCTGGAGGATGAGGCGGAGAACTGGCAACCTACAAAGCTGGGGCTTCAATAGGGAAGGAAATCTATTTTAGTGGAGATGAAGTGTATTTGAGGTTAAGTCATTAATAAGTGATAAGTTTGTTTAAAGTGCTTGAAAAAGCACCGGTGTCTGATACTATACGATGGGAAGCACGATGTTATTGTAAGTAGATTGTATTATAGCAGTGGATTTAGGGGAAGATACCTTGGTACGAAAACCCAGGCAAGGGAATAAAGAAGCATCTGTGGGAAGGCTAATGACCATAATTCAGGGATCTGAGTACGTACTTGGAGTGTACAGTAGTGAGTGAAGATGTTTTGGCTAAAGCAGAACTAGCATGTAAGGGTCTCTCTGGATTGGCCCCTGGTAAAAGAACTCCTCCCATGCCAACGTCAATTTGCATCAAAACAAAATAAAAAACAGGGCACCCAGGTGGCTCAGCGCTTTACCGCTGCCTTCAGCCCAGGGTATGGTCCTGGAGACCTGGGATCGAGTCCCACGTCAGGCTTCCCGCATGGGGCCTGCTTCTCTCTCTGCCTCTCTCTCTCTCTCTCTGTCTCTCATGAATAGATAAAATCTTTAAAAAAACAACAACAGCAACAAACCAATGCACATGAAGTAAGTAGAAATTGGTAATACAGTGACACCTGGTGTTGCAGGCTCCTTTGTGGGAAGCACGAGAATGGGAGCTTTGGTTGGATCCGGCCTCCTGAATTCACAGGGTGAGTCAGATCCTGACCAAGGGCAGGGACATAGGAGGAGACAGGTGAAGAGAACCCGGACACCGCCACACAGAGAAGTCCTGGTGGAGGAATGTACCCCATGCTCTAGCTCCTGTGGTAGCAGCTGTTTTGAGACCAGGCACTACACACTGGAAATGTGTGTGCATCACTAGGATTTACACCCTCATTTCAGGATGAAGAATATGAGTTTCTCCATGAGGGAAGCAAGATGGTAATCTGATTGTCCTCCTCTAGGGCTTTGTTTTTATGAGCCTAATCTTGGTTTTTTTCTTATCATTGAGACATGATATATCCACCCTGCACAAGTAACAAGATTATATGTAAATAGGAACATCTCTGATCATATGCAGATGACCCCGGTTCTCAAATATTGCTCTGGAGTTTTGAAACGGAATGTCATGTGTTTTAAATCTTGGAACATTTCTAATGAGAGAAAATCATTGTAAGAAATATTATGTCCATATGGTTAAACATTACATCTGTGTTAATATGGAATTTTATGTGTTTTCAAATCTGGTATAGAATATAAACCCTTGGTAGGTATATTTAATACATAAAGAACTCTCCCAAATGAACAACAGAAAAACACGAAGAATGCAATGGGAAGTTTGCCAAAGAAGAAAATTGAATTGAAAAATAAACTTCAACCTTTCCGATCACAAAACACACTAAATATACCATTTATACTGATAGTGTTTTGAATTATATATAAAATTACATGCACAAAAAGCTAATAGCCCATAGTTGAAAGAAAGATTGCATTTAGTACAAACCAAATATTAGTAAAAACTGTCGGAGAGATTTACTAATACAACTTTATGTAGAACACTTTGCAAAAATGTATCAAGAGCCTTAAAAATGTAAAGCCTTTAAATTAGCTCTTATTTTTTAAAAACATTAACCTTAAGGTTTTAATCATATATTGGGCATATTTCAGTTCAAATGTAATTCCTTTCTCCCTTGCTTAAAATAATGAAAAATTGGGAACTAAGATATCTAAAAATTATGGATGGGTTAAATCCACAGAGAGATTGCAAACTGGAGGTCATGAGAACGATGTAGCCTGAAGACCTTCTCTCTTTGTTCAACTCAATGATTTAAACGAAAGTGTAATGATTTGCCAATATTGATAAGCAGGTTTTTAAAATCGGCTCTGGGATGTTGATCTATCTGGACAACAGAACTCTGTCAACACTGCTTTCTAAACGTGACAAAGACTGGCCGTAGCTAAATGTTGTCTGCCTTCTTTAGACCATACCAGCCTTCATCCCACTGGTCCAGTACACACCACTCCTTGTTGATCTGCACTTAATCACTTCAGTCATTCCCTCACCTGTCTGGAATCTGTAAATATTTGAGTTTATGGATTTTAGGTTATCTAATACCTAGTTCATCCATATAAAACAATATCAGTCAGCCAATAAAAAATGATACCAACAGAGAAAGATACACATGATGTAATGAAGTGTCAAGGATGTTATAAATCATTAGTTACAATATGATTGTTTTCTTGGCTCCAAAATGCATTTTTGCAAAAAAACAAAAGACTAGAAAGATCTGCACCAAAATTTTAACAGCCTTAGTGTTGAAATAGCTTGGCATTTTTACCTCCTTTCTTGTGTTTATCTGCATTTTCCAAGTTTATTATAATGCTCCCTTCAGCCCTCATCTCCTCCTACCCCTCAGTTCCAACTCATTTGCCCACTAACCGCTCTAGGGTCTCCCAGCCCTGGTTTTCCTCCTACATACTCATCCCCTCAGGCCTTGGGTCTGCCCTGGCATGCTAGGCCCTGCATCTCTGACTGGTGCTCTCTCTGGTTGCTGTTTTTGCCCTCTGATGTCCTATGTCTGACTCTGACAGTTGCAAATGGCTAGGAGCAGGGACTTGGGGACCTGCCATGCCGACCACTTTGGAGGTCAGCCCTCTGGGTTCCCATTACTTCATTTTAACTTGAAAATAGTGAAAACTTAATAATACGCTATTAGACTTGGAAATAGGAAATGCATAACAAGATTCTTCATTAGGAAATAATGTGTTATTAGCACACGGAGCAGGGAAAGAGTGAAGAGAGAGGCAAGAGTACTGCTTCTACTGCCCAGGGATGCACACACATTTGATTGATAAAAATCTGCAGGGAATGGTCCCCAGCCCCCTGGGAGGAGTGCACACATCTGGGAGAGTGCACATCTGTCCCAGGTGTGCAAGCAATTGCAGCCTCTCCCTCTCTGGAGAGTCCCTAGCTTGACATTCCATTTCCAATTGTGGGCAATAAGCCTGCCCTCTCCGGTTTTGGAAAACATGATCCAATGCTGGGCTTGTAGCCCTGAAAGAAACAAAATGTGTTCGTTCTCACATTGCCCAGTGTTTCGGTCTGTATTCTGATGAGCCTCTGGACTTTCAAAGTGGAGAGTCTTTTACTGACCCAAATCCATAAGGGGGTCTGAAAATGCACTGTGACATTTAGGACCACAAGAAAAAAAAAAAACTTAAATGAGGGAAATGTACTCCCTTGTAAAGAACACATTTTTAAATACTGCAACACCATTTTTTTAAACCATAAAATTCCACTTTAATTCAAAACAATACCCTCTGCCCTGCAAAAATGTACGTAAATATTTGTGTTGGAAAAGAAGCTTAAAAAAAAAAAGAAAGAAAAGAAAAGAAGCAATTAGTGCCTTTCTGCAAGGTCCTGTGGCCACAAAGCATTTCTCCAAGGAGGGAGGTCTTCCTCTGCCTTCTCAGAAGCAGGGGCAGCCCTGTGTTCTGTGTGTGAGCAAATGCAGCAGCTGCCCCTATGCTAATCCCAGCTTCCTTGCAAACAGGCCTGCGTTTGTTTTCTGCCTCACCGGCTGTCAACAAACATTTGACGAATAATTTCGGGACTGAAAAGAGAGAAGATACTAGTGTTTCATTGTGTGTTTTTGGATCTTCAGCCCACAGAGCAGATATTGGGCCCAGACCCGAGGGCTGCATTCCTTTGGCCAGATGATGATGCTATGCTTTTGTAATTAGAAAAAGATGAAGAGGTGAAGGTTTATTCTGGGTGAACTCACTAAGAGGCCAAAAACAGTGGTTTGATGAGTTTTTGCCCCATGATTTTCATTTATTCAAAATAAGATTTTCATTTATCCAAAATATGAAGTTCATTTGTTCAAAATAAGTCCCCCCCCCCCCCCCCACCGGGTATGGCTTCTCTTGATACTCCGCAACACCACAACGCTGAGCGCACATTTGCGCAGAGAAGCATGTGCTGGAGCTGAGCAGCGTTCCACTTGCAATGCCCCTTGTTAAAGATGAAGAGGTGACTTGGCTAAGGGCCGTTGCCCTGGCTTTAGGGCCCTTGCAACAGAGTGCTAAGTTGGGGAGAGAGATGGGGCTCAACCCTGAGCACAGCATGGGCAGGTGGGGGTTGAGAGCCAAGAGCAGGGTCTGGGGCAGTGGGTGGAGAGTGACCCAGAGGACACAACAAGGTGTGCGGGGTGGTTCTCGCCAACTCCATCTAACAGAAAGATAGGCCAGGTGATTAGACATCACCTTTTGGGCCGGGGTGGAGGATGAGGGACCAGATCAAACCTGGTGGGGGTGCTGGTTCGACTGGCTTAGCCTGGTGCTCATTAGAAGGAAGTGCCCAGATGTACCTCAGAAAAGGTTCTGGAGCCTGTGTAGAGTTAGGGTTAAGAACCTTTGTCCGAAGCAGCCACACCTTCAGGTGACATTCTTGCTGGGTTCACTAGGGCTCCCGGTTGCTGTGCCTCTCATCCTTTCACTAAGTGTCATCCGCTTAGAGGCTGTGGACTTTTGAACATGGGACCCTAATAAATTAGAAGATTTTATGTTGATTTAATCAGAGTGAACCCTCCCACAAGGTGAACCAGCCCAGGCCCCTCTGGCCAACCCAGTAGTCTTTAAGCTTTCCCAAGCCTGTGGTTCATTAACTAAACCTTTCCTTGTAGATCTATAGATCATGTGTTTGAAGGGGTGTGGGATGAGACACCCCAAAATGTGCCACTTCAGCATAAAGATTATTTTGAATTAAAAGTAATCAAAACCCAGCATATGCAGGAAAGTCTCTCTGCCTTCCCCAGAACTGCCTACGTTGACCTTGAAAAGGAGAGTCTGTCTCAGGAAGACAAGCTTTCAGGAGGCCCCAGAGACCCCACAACCCAAAGGAACTCATCTGCATAATAGAACAACCTTTTTTTCCCCAAACATCTGCTTTCACCTTCTTGCCAATGAGATTTCTTATCTTGGTATCCTCAGACCCCTACTTTTCCCTTAGATCACAGAAGCTTCCTGTTGCCTCATTGTCTTAGGAGCTTCCTGTGAGTGTGGATTTCCTCATAGGAGCATCTATTAAATTTGATTTTTTCCTGCTAAATGTCTCATGTCAGTTTGATTCCCAGTCCAGGTTAGAAGGACCACAGAGCAGAGAGAGGTCTTCCTTCCTGACACATTCTTTTTTTTTTTTTTTTTTAAGATTTTATTTTTAAGTAATCTTTACCCTCAATGTGGGGCTCGAACTCATAACCCCGAGATCAAGAGTCACGAGCTCCACCTATTGAGCCAGTCTGGCACTTCTTCCCAATACATTCTTACCTAGAAAAGAACAGAGCCTTTTCTGCATATCATGAAACCAGACTCTTGCTCAGACCCCTCTTGGGCACCAAGGAGCCAGACCCCATTGCACAACCTCCCAGCACTGCAGTGACATCTGTGGCTGACACAGGAGAGTCTAACTCCTCTATTCTGTAACAGACGAACTGCCCTAAACCCCTTTAAGATCCTCTGGGCTGGGCAGAGGCCTCAGGCAGAGCTGGCCTTTGGACAGGCGTCCCCCTTCTCCCCGGTGGCCAGCCTCCTGAGTGATGCCCAAATTCCTTTCCAATCAGGACTCGCATCTGGAGTTTGGGGCTTTGCATGGATGGACAGCTGAACTGAGTTTGGGAACAGGAGTAGAGCATTCAGGAGGTTTGCTGGCTAGGAGATCCCAAGCCAATACTCTGTCCCCGATGACTGAGGGCAGCGGGCGTGTCGGCAGCCACATGAAGATGTGATTTGCCTTCCTTACTCTCCTTCCCTCGTAAAGGCACTATGGACTTTTCCAGAGACTGAGGAATGAACACAGACACTGCCATTTCTTGCCCAGCTACATGTTGGCAAGGCTAACAGAAATGCAAAATACTTCTACTTAACTGCTTTTTTTGGGAATAATATAGTTTTTTATTTCTTAAGCTGGGCCTTTATGTTACTACGTCATGGGGTCAGGATTTTTTAAAATGAATTTATAAAGATATATTTAAGGCATGTCTGGTTTCATTTCTAACAGGGCTCACATTGAGAGCTAGAGCCCACGTCAACAGAAGTTCTTTGGTGACATTAATAGTGTTTAATAGTATGAAGGGGTCCTGGGGCCGACATGTATAAGAACTGACTTAGGACCACAGGGAAAGCTTAACGACTTTTATCGAGGCTTTTCCCTGAACTCAGCTCATCCTCATGCCTCCCCTAGGCCTCAAGTGCCCTCCATGGTGATAGACCCAGTGCTTCCTGGCTTCCTCCAAAGGAGCAAAGCTTCTCCGTGGGTTCCTCATGGCCTTGGAACATTCTGTGGTGTTGGAAGAAATTAAATTGAGGTTGCCCTTGTTACACAATTGATGGCATCCTCTCAGATGGGAAATTCTGACCACTTCCACTGAGCCTTTTAATCCCCAAAGAGATGACTTGTCCCTGAGGCTTTGGGGGGTTTCTATTTGGCAATCAGGAATAAGCCAGAAGATTACCACCAGCCTTCTTAATCGTTTTTCGGTGTCTGGCTCAGCCACAGGTAGGACATTGACACTGCTGTGCGCCCATCGCCAGCTGCCCGCATCACTCTTCATCTTGCAAAAGTGAAACTCTGGGTCATTAAAAAAAAAAAAAACCTTGGGCAGCCCGGGTGGCTCAGCGGTTTAGTGCGGCCTTCAGCCCAGGGCATGAACCTGGAGTCCTGGGATCCAGTCCCATGTCGGGCTCCCTGCATGGAGCCTGCTTCTCCCTCTGCCTGTGTCTCTGCCTCTCTCTCTTCTCTGTGTGTCTCTCATGAATAAATAAATAAAATCTTAAAAAAAAACTATTTAAAAAAACCCTGCCTTTTCTGCTCCTCCCTCCACCCAAAGCCACCTCTATCCCACCTGCCGTCTCTAGGAGCTTGATGACTCTTGGTACCAAATGTACATGGAATCATACAGTGTTTGTCCTCTTCTGTCTGGCTTATTTGACTGCTTGCGACATCCTCGAGGTTCATCCATACTGTACCATGTGGCAGGATTTCCTTGCTTTTTGAAGCTGGATAGCATTCCATTTTACATAAATATCACATTTTGCCTATCCACTCTGCTGTCCGTGGACATGGGTGGCCTCCACCTCTTGGCTGTTGCTGATTACTCTGCTACAGACACAGAGGTGAGTCTCTGCTTTCCATTCTTTTGGGGATATGCCCAAAATGGAATTGTTAAATCATGTGGTATTATTCTATTTTACATTTTTTGTGGGACTATCCTACTGGTTTTCACAAAGGCTGCACCATCTTATATTTCACATTAGCAATGTGCAAACTAATTTCGCTACGTTCTCACAAACAATGGCTAGTTTCTTGATTTTTTCACTAGTAGTCACCCTAATGGGTATGAGGTGGTCTTTCACTGTGGTTTTGATTTACATTTCTCTAGTGACTGAGGATGTTGAATATCTATCTATTCATGGGCCATCTTCTTTAGAGAAATGATCTATTCAAGTGTTTTGCCCATTTTTGAATCATTGTTTCTCTTGTTGTTGAGATGTGGGAGTTCTTTACATATTCTAGACATTAACTCTTAATTAGACGTAGAAAGAAACAAAGAAAACTTTTGTTTGCAGCAACTAAGGAGGTCACAGGGAATGGCCTCCAAAGCTGTGACTCAGGGAGAGAGAGAGAGAGAGAGAGAGAGAGAGAGGATGAGTTCCTTTTGTTTAGGCTTAAGATGAGTATTTGGAGAGGGAAGCTTTGGCATCCTCTGTAGAGGTGGGCATAAAGTCGCACATGCGCCTTGAGGAAATATGCCTATACATATATTGTATGTTATGTAAATGAGGCTGAGCCTCCTCCTCCCATGGAGATTTTAGTATTATAATGAGATGAAAGGGATTGCTGGTCATTCCAAAGTTCCCTCCATGGTGCATCTGCTCAGGCTGGAGTCAGAAGTTTAGGTCAAACGTTCTGGGTGGTCTGGGATGGTGGAGGCAGCTCTTGTAAGGGCTGTCACCACCACCTGAGAGGGGGTTTTGGGTTTCATTTGCCTGAGTTAAAAGGAAAGCCACACAAGAGCTGGAAAGGGATAATGTAAAACAAAAGTTAGTGAGTACAAGCGGGTGGGCAGTAAGGATCCAGTTTTAGGTTCTAGCTGGTGGACAATCCCAGTTGCCAGACCCAACCCTGCTCACCCAGGCTCAGGTGTGTAGCCAGCTGCCCAAATGGCACCTGAGGACGTAGTAGAACCCAACCATCACTGACAGCTGGTGATGTCAACTTGCAACTATAATAGGGCAATGAGCAACTTGCCCTATAATCCCAACCAAGAATAAATTCCTAGACATAGCAACATGGGGTGTTGGGAGGACAGGTTTGTTTTCCTTGGGTAGGCAATGGGAATTGTCTACCTGGGAATTGTTTTTGTGGTGCTGATGAGCTCAGCACCTGGCAGCAGTCCCCCTACATGGTGGCATGAAATAAATAGGCGTGAAAGATGGAAGGCAGGAAGTGTAGTAAATGGGAGTGTGGCTCTTGGGAACCAGAGGTCCCCGGGTTCTAGTCCTGGGTCTACCCTCTCCCACACAGATTTGGATAAATACCTGTCTAAGCTGTAGAGCATGTGATGATAATAATGTTTACTTATAACACAAACCTGTCATTAGTACATGTTCAATAAATGCTACATATTTTTGGGAGTGGTCTTATAACAGTGTAATGTGCTTTTGAGCTAAGTGAAATGGGGCTGTATAGGAAGACAATGAGAGTAGCCAACTACCCCTTTGAAAAGAAAAACTGGTCATTCACTAACCAACCAATTGAATTCACATTAAAGAAAATTGAATCCAGAAGCTGAATCATTCTATGAAATTTTCAGAAAATCTACTGAGAATGCACAGCAAACTCAAGGAATTATCTGCCTTTGTGCTTTTGCTTCTTGATCCCCAGCCTCTGCCTCACCTGCTATAGGTGTGGGAACTGTGTTGTCAAGCGGAAAGATGACACCCTTGCTTTCAGTCTCCAAGTCTGCAGGCAATGCTCTGTAACAACTCATCCAGCGTGGGAACATGGGGAGGGGGAACACGCTGTCAGGGTATGCTGCTCTGACTTCAGACACGGCCCAGGAGCTCCAGCTGCTCACTTTCAGAGCAGGAGCAAAAGGCCAGAGGAGAGAATGTTCAGTATCTGCAGAGTTGGAAGCCCAGGGAGGAGCCAAAACTGAGATCTGGGCTGCCAACTCAGAGCAAAAGTCGGGTAAGCCCTCCATATACTGATGGGCAGGAAGACTTTCCCCTTGTGGGAAGGATGGTTCAAGGAGCTGGCTCCGTATTTCCCCCCAACTACCCCAACTATACAGAGTGCAGGGCTGGTCACATGGCTAGAGTTTTGCACATGTGGGGAGTAATATACTTTAGCCCATTCACCTGCTTCATCAAGGGAAACCCGTTTTTACTTCCATTTTGCTAATTAACATGCCAATACAATTTCCAAGGAAAATCCATTTCTATACGTGTTACACTAGCTAGCAAGACACAGACAGATGTCGTTGACAGATATTAGTAGAAACTTCTGGAATGTAGACTTTCTAATTAACTGTTAGCTAATCACTGTTGGGGTGTGAGTATCTGATTAACCACCAGCCCTAGGATGTAGATGAAAACTGATTACTTTCATGCTACATCGTCAGGGCTAAACAAAAGGAAATTCAAGAAAACACAACATGGATGATGTTTCAAACTCACCATCCAATTGCGATGACACCCGTTCCACTTCTGTTGAGGGTAGGTAACCTGTAATCCTTGCTTAGCTGTAATGTTCCTGACAGTCTAAAAGAGAGTGGGCCATCTCCTATGAATAAGATCAAGTATTTTGCTTTTACAAGACACCTGGGTGGTTTAGTGGTTGAGCGTCTGCCTTTGGTTCAGGTCATGATCCTCGGATTGAGTCCCGAATTGGGCTCCCTGCTCAGTCAGTGAGGAGTCTACTTCTCCCTCTCCACCTCTGCCCCCTCCCTCTTCAAATAAATAAATAAAATCTTAAAAAAAAAAAAAAGAATTTTGCTTTTGCAAATTAGGGAAGGAGCCTAACACCTTAATCTCTCTCTTCACCTGGGTTATGGACCTGAGGAATTTGTTAACCACTCTGAGCTGCTATCAAATCAAGCAGTTCCAGTCAGTCTGCATGTGGAGCACTGGTGGGACATCATTCTCCATCATGGGTAAAATTGGTAAACATAAACGATGGGCTGGGACACGTGGGTGGCTCAGCAGTTGAGCATCTGTCTTTGGTTCAGGGTGTGATCCTGGGGTCCTGGGATTGAGTTGTACAACGGGCTCCCCTCAGGGAGCCTGCTTCTCCCTCTGTCTGTCTCTTTGCCTCTGTCTCTGTGTCTCTCATGAATAAATAAAATCTTTAAACAAACAAAACAAAACAAAACAAAACAAAAACCAGTGGGCTACTGGAGAAGGGAAAACCGTTCAAGGGCTGGTAATGAGAACACAGAACCACCCACATCCGCAAGAATCAGAGTCTCTTCTGACAAAGTAGTGCACCGTCACCAAACACAGGTAGTGGGTACTGGGGGTGTACACTTGGTGGTGGTGTTCCAACCCGCTTCTTCAGCAAACAGCATCAAATTCCATTTGGAGTTAGCTACCCTTGCATGTGGGAATTTTATTTTATTTTATTTTTAATTTTTTTAAAAGTTTTTATTTATTTATTATAGTCACAGAGAGAGAAAGAGAGAGGCAGAGACACAGGCAGAGGGAGAAGCAGGCTCCATGCACCGGGAGCCCGATGTGGGACTCGATCCCAGGTCTCCAGGATCGCGCCCTGGGCCAAAGGCAGGCGCCAAACTGCTGTGCCACCCAGGGATCCCGCATGTGGGAATTTTAATGAGACTTTCCTTCTCATCAACTAGAGCATTGCACCGTCACCTACTTCCCAACATGACTGGGGGGCTGGGTCAGTCCCTATCTCCCTCTACCCCCAACCACCACAGTGGCCGCAGTCCAAGGCTGGGCTGGTGAAGCTGAGTGTTAGAGAAAGTGTGAGGTCCGGGACTCCTGAGAAGTTATCTGAGAAGATAAAGCTACTTTTTCATACAGGTGCGGCTCAACATGTGACTCAGAGAAGCCTAAGCCAATGTGTTGAATCTGAAAACAAAGCCAGTGGTAGGGAAGACACAGCGAACGAGAAAGAGCAACCTGATGCAGGGTTTGACCTTCTTAATCTAGTCACGGAGTCAGGGGGACTCTAGGATTTTTGGGTCTTACCGACAAATTCCTGCTTTTGGTTGAAACCGGTTTGTGTGGGGTTTCCATAAACTTGCATCCAAAAGAGCATTGATTCTTCAGATATTCTCACAGAACTCACCGTGGTGCCCCCCATGAATGGGGGAGCAGGAGAGAGGCAGCCCCCCCACAGGTGTGGCATGCACCCTTGGGGGGGTCCCAGGTAGGGTGCCAGGACATCAGGCAGGGACAGGCAGCCGGTGGTTGGTCTTCTTCTTTCTGGGTGAGAGAGAATCCGCAGGAGCTGGACCTGGCCATGGACAACAAGCCAGAGCCAAATCCAGAGGCGGGGAGCTGACCGTCTCTGCAGGGGAACCCCGGGCCCAGGGAGGTCAATGCGGAGGGATGGCTTTCCTACGAGGACCACTGAGAGCCAGAATCCTTCCTCCATCCCCTGGGCTGCTGGGTGACAGGACATTCACTTTGACAGCACCCCTGTCCCCCTCCCATGATGGTTAGAACGAAAGTGCACCTGAACATTGCGGGAACATAATAAAATGGGAGGATTAGTCCTGAGATTCAAAAGAAGAGATATTTTAATAAAGATGGAAGTCAATGGAGTATTGGAGTCAATGGAGTATTGGATCTCCGGTGGAGACGGAAGTATTAAAGGAAGTCGGTGTACAAGGCAGCTTAGCCCTGATGCTGTGCCCACGAAGAAGGCTGGTCCCGTGGGCAGAGGTGAAAGCTGTAATTCTTTTCGCGGAGGCACCTGAGTAGATGATGTAAATGTTGTCTCTGACCCTCACTTCTTTGAGGAACTGGGAGAAAAAGGGAGAGGAACCTGGGAGAATAGGAGAAAGCTGGAAACAGTGCCTGGCCTCAGTTTCTCTGGTTTCTCCATCTATGAATAAAGCCAAGAGTTGAGATAGATGTGCCCTTCAGTCTGTGCAGCCTGCAGACTCCCTCTGCCCCCAGCTGGCCTCCTTTCACCAGCAAACAGGATTCATGCACTCTACGAGCTGGTTCTTCTAAGTGCATGTGCTGCTGTCTGTCAGGCCGCCAAGAGGAGGGAGGGAGGAGCTGTGTCCTGAAGGTGGGCAGATCTAGGAAAACAGAGAAATGGAGCTGGGGATGCACAGCATGTCAGCGGTGATGCTTGTTTAGAAATCTAATCAGAAAAATATCTCCACGGACAGAATTTTTGTAGTCAGACAGCAACCCTTCCACCCCCAATAATTGTGCCTCTTATTCCAGAGTAGGAGTGAGATTTTTCTTTGGTGTTCCTGAGGCCAAGGGGGATTCTGTGCATTAGGACTGTCATTAATGTCAACAGCAGAGAAGGATTTATTATTAAAACCCCATAAATATTTAACATTTGGATGCCAGACCCCGTGGCTGCATGGATGCTCTTAGAGATTTTTGCTCTTTTGCCATCGTTGTGAAAATTAAACAAACGTCTTAAATGAGCCTATAAAATTCAACCCGCCCCAAATATAAATAATTCACATCAAAAGTGAATGGGTTCTAGAGGTTAATTTCTGATGATGAAGGCGGCTTCCTCCAGCCTAGTGTACTCCCTCCTCTCATTTCGTCTCCTCTTCCTCTGCTCTTTGGGGCTGGTATCAGGCTTCATTGTAAGGAGGAACTGCTTCTCACATGTATGTTCATCTTTAGGGGTGAGGCCTCATCCAAGTCCTTGGAACCCGGAGGCAGACCACCCATAAAGTTCCTTGTAAAATTTGATGCCCAGTGAATGTAGGTCGGTATTATAATTTATGTGCATGCTTCTTAAAAAGTTATATACATTTTTAAAAAGATTTTATATATTTATTTGAAACAGAGCAAGGGGAGGGAGGGACAGAGGGAGAGACAGTGTCCTAAGTAGACTCTCCCCCTGAGCATGGAGCCCGACGCAGGGCTCTATCTCATAACCCTGAGATCATGATCGCTGCTGAAACCAAGAATCGGACGCTTAACCAACTGCATATTCTGCTCGAAACTCCCCTCCCAGGAAAGGGCTTTGCACTTCCTCTTCTTATCCACGGGGACTTCTCCTACCCTCTATCACACTCCTTCCCAAGGTGCCATTCACCCTTCATTGGAGCAAGTGTGGTGAAATGGCCGTGGACAATGTGATTTATAGATGACTTGGATGAAAACCACACTTGGGAGCCCACATATTCTAAAAGCACCATCGTGTGAAATGTTTCCTGCAATGGCTTTGAAGCCATCAGGCCTCATCATCAATATTTCTCTGTATCCTGGGTTTCCCACGCACATGACCTTTTTCAAGAGACAGAATAGGACAGTTGTTAAATGACTTTCCAGATGTGCCACTGACTGAGAGGTTGTGGACAAGATATAAGCCCTCTCAAGTCTCCACTTCTTGCCCGTAATGTGGGGACAAGACGAACGTCTGTCGCACTGGGTGGAGCATACACAGTCCTCTGTACGGAGTCCAACACTTGGTAAGGGTCCAGAATGAGGAGCCTCTGTTGCAGTGGTGCTGCAGTGGGGAACCAGCCCTCCCCAACCCTGCACACATCCCGAGCAGCATTCAGGCCCCAGGCTATGGAGCCCATCAGTTTCAAGACCCCTTCGTTGTAGAGCAAGGGACTCCTCTACATTAGTCATGAGGTGTGGACATCACCACCACGCCCACACCTCTCTCTACCTTGTACCTTGCCACTAGCAGGCAATCCAGGTCCTCTCCAAAAAATGTTTTTCTTGCTCATTCCTCTTGACCTTCTGTGTTCTAGAAATGGGCAAGTGACTTCAAACATCACAGAATCAGTTGTCAGAGAGTGGTACCTCATTTTGGAATTCTTAATGGTTCAAAGAAAATCCGAATGCTACCTTCCCATCTCACACACTTACAGAGCATGATAGAATATAATTAAAGCGCCAGATTTAATATTTAGAATGAAAAAGAATGGCTTCAGTGCCCAAGTATCTGTATACAACTCTGGCTTTTGTTACATTTTTGTTTTGGCTCAATGGTTCTCGATCCTTCAAGGGGCATAATCATTATTTAAAAGCGTGATATATGCAAACACATGCACCTATATAATTCATGGCTAATTTAAAGGATTTCCAAGAGTAATTTTGACCACAAATAATTTTCCTCTTGTGGGCTGACTGTAAATGATGAAATCTGTCTGTAATATAGGATTCCATTTTGCTGAAAAATTCTCTGAAAATATCCTGAAATAAATGAGACACTGTGCCTACACTCAAATGGATTTTAGTCTGGTAGAAGAGAATAAAAAACCCACAGAGAGCTGATGCTTTGAAACATCATGATCATAACTTTGAAAGCTAATGTCTAGAAAGCCCTGATTCTATGTTAAACAATATTCTTATTTTGTATGCATATTAGCTCATGAAATCGTCCGCATAGCACCACGAGGTTAAGTGCTATTACGATCTCTGTCTTAGAGATGCACGAAGTATGGCGCAGAGAGAGGAGAAGACCTTGCCAAAATTCATGAAGAAAGTGGAAAGAACCAGAATTTAAATCCAAGAAGCTGATGATGGAGGCACCAAGCAGACATTCAAAGGATCATACTAACTTCCCAGATCAGGGGCATCTGTGGAATCATGATGTTGGGAAACACGGACATGTAGGGGTGATGATGGGAAGCAGCAGGAAGTTTATTTAGGTGGGATTGGGAGAGCTAGTATAGAGAAAACTCAGTGCTCATTCCCCAGACCTTCGCTGAGCACTGGGTATGTGTCATGTCATCTTTTAGGATCTGGGGTGATGATGCAGAGCAGGGCAGGCACAGTGTCCCTGTCCTCCTTCTTGGAACTTACCCTCTTGGTGAGGCAGATAACACATTATATAAATCATCAAGATGACATCAAATAGTGATGAGTATTTGAAGAACAACAGACAGAAGCTCTGAGGACATGCTGGACAGAGCAATTCCTGCTGAGCTAAGCACTTGACCCCACGCAGGCTCTACCCACGGCTGCTCATGGCCACTGGGAAACCTTCATCTCTCCACACAGGGCACTCTCCGCTAAACTTGCACCTGCTCAGAGATGTCTTGTCTGACGGCCCTAATATTACTCATTGCTTGGTGCTCAGTGGGCAGAGAGGGCCAGCGAGGCTGCATGGGCTGGAGGAGGGGAAAATAGGGCAAGGAAAAGTGGATGCAGTCACGTGGGGCTTGGCTGGCAATAGTGAAGAGTCTGGATTTAATTCTCAGCAAGATGGGAAGATGCCAGAATGTTTAAAGTAGGACAGTGGCATGCTGTGATCTGTGCTTTACTCCACCACTTGGCCTGCCCTGTGGAGAAGGGATTGTACAAATATGCAGAGATAGAGAAATGTAGATGTGGCTGTACACGTGGCTAATAGTCTCTCTCTCTGGAAATATTCAAGTGGGTTAACAGATGGAGAGCATTGAATGACAGGTTAAGAGATGTGGCCTTAACTCAAGTGGTGACAGGTATTCTCTATAAACTCAGCTTCTACTGCCCTTCTGGGACAGTTGACACCAGGGGGCTGCTGCCGTGGGTGTGATCGAAGCTCTCCCACCCAATCATGTGAGTGCACTGATCAGTCAGTGGGATCTAAGTTCGGATCTCTGAACAGAAGAATTCTGGGGCATGTTTTTAATTCTTCAACCATAATCAATTTTGCTGCCAGCCTGCTTCCTCAGAGGTGCAAGAAATGTTCAGAGGGTGATTTTTACTTTTATTTTTTTTAAAGATTTTATTTATTTGAGAGAGAGAGAGAGAGAGAGAGAGAGAGAGAGAGAGAGAGAGAGAGAGAGAGAGCACAAGCAGGGAGAGGAGGAGAGGGAGAAGCAGGCTCCCGCTGAGCAGGGGCCCCGATGTGGAGCTCAGTCCTAGGGTCCCGGGGTTATGACTTGAGCCAAAGGCAGATGCTTCACCGACGAAGCCACCCAGGCACTCCAGAGGCCGTTTTTTAAAGTGGTGAACTTCCACTGTTACTAGTTTCACGGCCAAATCTCATTGGGAAAGATGCTCAGGGTATCTCCAAAAGATTGTTCTGGTTTTGCTTCCCATTTGAGGCCACAGTAGGATTGCTAAGGTGGAAATCCAAAGAAACTTATATAGATGGCCAGAAAGAGACTTAGAGACAGATGTGGAAAAGATATAAGGCAGATATCTATGTAGTTATAGATATGGAATATATGAAAATATAGAATAAGTACAGAATATATGTGTGAGTGTAGATATAGAATAAAGGTATGTGGAGCAGCACATAGAGAGAGGAGTGAATGTGGTAGAGGAGACCCGGTGCACATACACATATGAAAGGGGCATAAATGTAGACATGGAATAGACGTGACCTCCCTGCTTATTACTTCAGTCATTCTTCTGCCACTTACCTGCGCCATCAGAGCAGCATCAGAGCAACGGATCCAGAAATAAACTAGACAAAACTAGAAAAATGGTCAAGTGTCTGTGATGTCCCTAATTACCAAAAGATTCTCCTTGGAAGCAAAAATGTTCTCAAAATAGAAAGGTGTGTTTGGCATTAAATCCACTTTGCAAATGAGCTTGAAAGATTCAGAAACCCCAGCAGCCAATCTGGGAAAGATCTTCTGTGGCTGCTGGCCTCAAGTGCTTTTCTGGGGTCACCTTCATAATCTCGGGAATTGATTTCTCTGCCAGAAGGGCTGTGCCACTTTACTCATGCTGCAGCCTTCAGGGAAATCTTCACCTTGGCACGTGAGCCCCTCAGACTCTGCCCCGCAGGGAGAGGAACCTGCAGCACTTCCAGGAGAGAGACTATTTATTTAAGTGTGGCTGGTATTTCACAGCTAATTCTCTTGTGAACATTTTCCTATATGTGTTCCTGTAAGGGTGGGCTGTCATTTGCTTGAAGCGCTTAAAAGGTACTAGCAGAAAACATATGTATTTCTAGCAGGCGCTCAAATGTCAAGCCCTGAGGCTGCATGTAATAGAGCTACAGAATCGTGTCCTCCTGATGCATGATCATGCTCATTCAGTGTAGATCTGTGGCTTGCTGGAGAAACAATTTCATAACTAATCAGTCCTCACAGTTTACCTCGTGGGGATAGCCTCTGGGTGACTTCACAAGGTTCTCAATTGCAGAAATTAGGGAATGCAATTCGACGGGGAGCCTGGGGACAGGCAAGGGCTCGGTAGATCCAAATAAGAAGCGAGCACCTTTGGACGTGGTGTGGAGGAGGCACACATGGGTCATTTCTTCCAAAGCGAACCCCAGACTCTGGAGAGAAGGGATAACTGAAAACAAAATCATTTGGAGAAAGTCTAACTGAGATATGATCAGTAAATACTCACCGTAAAACAAATGTTTTAGACAAAATTTCTATGATTATTTCTATTTATCTCTTTCTCCTATGACTCTGGTTGAATTGGGGAGATCATCTTTCTATTTTTACATCCTCGTGGCTAATGTGGGCACGGAGGCTGGGAGAGGTGAGACACCCAGAGTGAGCAGCAGAGAAGGAATCTCACCTGATCCCGGACAGCGTGTGTCAGACAATGCTAAGCGAGATTCCAGAACGTCTTCATTGCCAGGACTTAGAAAATTAACTGAAATTCTCTTTGGTGCTTTATTTTTCTTTGCCTATTGGCAATTTTGTAATGCCCTCAATGTTTACCTTTCATTTACTTTATTTCCTCAAAGCTTTATTTTTTCATGGCGATTTTAGGTTGACAGCAAACCCGGAGGGAGGAGCAGAGATTTCCCCTGTGGTCCCTGTCCCCACACACGCATGGCCTCCCCTGTTGTCAACGCCCCCCCCCCCCCCGAAAGGTGGCACATTTGCTACAATTGATTAACCTACACCAACACATCATCAACCCAGAGACTGTAGTTTGTGTTAGGGTTCACGCCTGGGGTTACACATTCTATGGGTTTGGGCAAATGTCTAATGACAGGGATCCATCACTGTAGCATCATTCCGAGTGGTCTTACTGTTCCCAAAACCATGCCTATCCCCTCCTCCCTGACCCTGGCAACCACTAATTTTTGCACGGTCTCCACAGTTCTGCCTTTTTCAGAATATCATAGAGTTGGAATCACACAGTATGTAACCTCTTCAGATGGGCTTCTTGCATTTAGTAAAATACATTTAAGGTTCCTTCATGTCTTTTTTTTTTGTATATTTTTTTTATTGGAGTTTGATTTGCCGACATATAGCATAACACCCAGTGCTCATCCCGTCAAGTGCCCTCCTCAGTGCCTGTCACGCAGTCACCCCATCCCCCCACCCACCTCCCCTTCCCCCTTGTTCTACCCCTTGTTCGTTTCCCAGAGTTAAGAGTCTCTCATGTCCTGTCACCATCACTGATATTTCCCACTCATTTTCTCTCCTTTCCCCTTTAATCCCTTTCACTATATTTTTATATTCCCTGTATGAGTGAAACCATATAATGATTGTCCTCTGATTGACTTACTTCACTCAGCATAATACCCTCCAGTTCCACCTATGTTGAAACAAATGGTGGGTATTCGTCCTTTCTAATGGCTAATATTCCACTGTGTACATAAACCACATCTTCTTCATCCATTCATCTTTCGATGGACACCGAGGCTCCTTCCACAGTTTGGCTATTGTGGACATTGCTGCTAGAAACATCGGGGTGCAGGTGTCCCGGCGTTTCACTGCATCTGAATCTTTGGGGTAAATCCCCAGCAGTGCAATTGCTGGGTCATAGGGCAGCTCTATTTTTAACTCTTTGAGGAACCTCCACACAGTTTCCCAGAGTGGCTGCCCCAGTTCACATTCCCACCAACAGTGCAGGAGGGTTCCCCTTTCTCCACATCCTCTCCAACATTTGTAGTTTCCTGCCTTGTTAATTTTCCCCATTCTCACTGGTGTGAGGTGGGATCTTATTGTGGTTTTGATTTGTATTTCCCTGATGGCAAGTGATGCGGAGCATTTTCTCATGTGCTTGTTGGCCATGTCCATGTCTTCCTCTGTGAGATTTCTCTTCATGTCTTTTGCCCATTTCATGATTCGATTGTTTGTTTCTTTGGTGTTGAGTTTAATAAGTTCTTTATACATTTTGGAAACTAGCCCTTTATCTGATACGTCATTTGCAAATATCCTCTCCCATTCTGTAGGTTGTCTTTGAGTTTTGTTGACTGTTTCTTTTGCTGCGCAATGTCTTTTTAGTGCTGAATAATATTCCATTGTCTGGATATACCTCATTCACCTACTAAAGGAAATCTGGTTTATTTCCAAATTTTGGCAATTATGAATAAAGCCACTGTAACCATCAATATGTGTAAGGTTTTGTGCGGATATGAGTTCTCAGTACCTCTGGGTAAATAACAAGGAACACAATTGCTGGATTGTTTGGTAAGAGTATATTCAGTTTTGGGAGAAAACACCAAAATGTCTTTTGTCTTCCAAAGTACCATTCTACCAGCACTGAATGAGTGCTCCTGTTGCTCCACATCCTGGCCAGCATTGGGTGTTGTCAGTGTTTTGGATTTTGGCTGCTCTAGTGGGTATGTAGTGGTTGCCTCTCATGGTCATTTTCACTTGCATTTCCCTGATGACATATGATGTGGATGGAGCATGTTCTCAAATGCTAATTTCCCACCTGAATCTCTTCTTTAGTGAGGTGTCTTGACACATTGAGATCTTGACCCATTTTTTAATCAGCTTGTTTGTTATTGCTGAATTTAAGAGTCCTTTGTATATCTTGGATAACAGTGCTTTGTCAGGTGAGTCTTTTGCAAACATTTTCTCCCAATTTGTGGCTTGTTTTCTCATTCTCTTGGCATTGTCTTGCACAGAGTGGGAGTTTTTAATTTTGATGGAGTCGAATTTACCAGTTATTTGTTTCATGGGTCGTGCCTTGGGGGTTGTATCTAAAAAGTCCTCATTGTGCCCCAGGTCATCTAGATTTTCTCCTATGGTATCTTCCAGAAATTTTACAGTTTTGTGTTTTACATGTAGGTCTATGATGCATTTGAGTTCATCATCCTGAAGGCTGTAAGATCTGTGTCTAGATTTGTTGTTTTGTATGTGGTTGTCTAGTTGTTCCAGCATTATTTGAAGAGGATATCTTTATTCCCTTGTATTGCCTTTACCTTTCTTCTCAAAGATCAGTTGACTATATTCATGTGGGTTTCTTTCTGGGCTCCCCATCCTGTTTCATTATCTATTTATCTTTGGTTTTGCCAATACTGCATGGTCTTGATTACTGTAGCTTTATAGTAAGTCTTAAACTCTACTAGTACTAGTCTTTCAACTTTGTTCTTCAACTCCAATATTGCTTGGGCTCTTCTGGGTCTTTTTCTTTATATCAACTTTAGAATTAATGTGTGAATATGCACAGAATTAACTTGCTGGGATTTTGATCAGGATTGCATTGAATCTAGATCAAGTTGGGAATAATTGACAAATTGACAATATTACGTCTTTCTCTTTCCATGAACCGGAAATATCCTTCTGTTTACTTGGTGCTTCTTTTATTTAATTTGTCAGAGTTTTATAATTTTTCTCATATAGATCTTGTTCATATATTGTTATATTTATACCTAAGTATTTCATTTTTGTGTGTGCCAGTGCAAATGATATTTTGTTTTTAATTTCAGGTTCTGCTTGTTCATTGCCAATAGATAAGAAAGTGATTGACTTTTTGCATTAACTTTGTATCCTGCAACTTTGCTGTGATTCATTTATTTCTTATGGTAATCCTCAAAATGGAATTTGTTCTTATGGTGGTAAAGCAATTATCTAATTGGAATTATTCTTGGTCTTTTAGTAAAAGGAACTCAGGTTGGCCAGAAAAAATAAATCAAACAGTGCTGGTTGGAAGAAAGGGTGAAAGCCTCCCCTCCCCGCCCCCCCCACCCCAGGTATCTGAGTGAATGAAATGTCTAATTGATTCTCCTCCACTATAGCAGAAAGCCCAGGTCCTTGTATGCAGCGGAGGGCTGAGCCATCATTGAACCAATGTGCCCCACTCCCTTCATGCTTGATAGTTAATTTTATGTATTGACTCAAATTTGTTACAGGATGCTCAGCCCAATATTTGGTTGAACTCTATTCTGGGCATATCTGTGGTGGTGCCTCTGGATGGGATTAACCTATGAAATTGTAACCAAAGCAGATTGCTTTCCCAGGATTGGTGGGCCTCACCCACTCAGTTGAAGGTTGCCCCTTCCCTAAGTAAGACAGAATTATTCTTGCTTTTAAAACTGAGACGTCAGCTTTTTTTCTGTCTTAAGACTCTAAATGAAACATTAGCTAATTCTTTATCCTGTTGATTTTGTTACTCTGGAGAGCCCTAATAATACAGGACTCCTTAAAAAAATACAGGACTCTTTTTCACTTGCAGAGCCTAGAATCTATCTGGGCTTTGGACTATAAGACCTTGGATTTTCATGTGGCATTCACCAGCAACCAAAGAAGCATAAAAGTAAGGAGAGCTTCTCAGGTCAACATTGGTGAGGTATAAAGAAATACGGGCTCTTATAAACCATGCCTGGGAGCATGAGGTCTGTATTCCTCCCCAGGACAAATGTTAACTATAGCTTGAAACTCTTTTTTTTTTTTTTAAGATTTTATTTACTTACTTGAAAGAGAGAGAGAGCGAGAGAGTGGGGGAGAGCAGGGAGAGGCAGAGGAAGAGGGAGAATCAGACTCCCCAGTTGAGCAGGGAGCCCGATGTGAGGCTCAATCCCAGGACCCTGAAATCATGACCTGAGCTGAAGTCAAACGCTTAACTGACTGCGCCACTCAGGTGCCGCTGGCTTGAAACTCTTAGTGTTTGCAAAAACTTTGGTTTTGCCATTCTGTTTTAAGCAATTTTTTAAAAAAATAATTGGGCAAATATTCAAAGATGCCAGTGGATGTTCATCTCAGTGATGAATGAATTGGCATCTATCTATATGGGAGAACATAATTGAAAGCATTAAATTTATGTTGTAGGAATACTATTTAATTACATGAGATACTTTTGATCTCCTGTAAACCTCCAGAGGTCACGGATAGTTTCACTTAGAAGTATATATTTTTATAAATTCAGCAGATCTGTATGTAAAAATATAATGTGATGGAGAAGGGATTGGTAGGATTTTAAGTGTTTTATTTTATCTTATTTTATATTTTCTACAATGGATATGATGCTGTTTGTATTCAGAAAAATTACACGACTTTTTTTATAGAAGTATTGGAAAACTGTAAGTACAATGCCTAAATTATCTAGATCAGTATCATTAGTCAAGCATCTTTGCAATTTGAGAAGTTTATGTTTCTCCAATTTCTGAACCAAAGCCTCCTTCCCAAGCCAATTTGCTTGAGATAAATCATCATGATTCATTGATAATATTCTTAATTTATTATTGTAATGGATAAAAATAATTTCATTTAATCAATATTTGACTAAAAATATAAAGGGCCATTAGATTGGTTTATGTCAAAGCTGAAATGCTTTGAAAATAAAATTTTCTGACTACCAGGACAAAAACAGAAATTAGGTGATGGATTGAAGAACTCTCTAAATATTTAGTGTTTGTTTTCATTGAAATCAAGTATCAAAACTGAATGCATTGTGCCTTCTCCAGGCCATTTTTTCCCAATGAGTCACAATGAACGTTCGCCCCCAGACCAAACAAAAATCTACATTTGAATTTAGTCTTCACCAATGGAAAAAATAGATTAGGCTGTCCATTGTGTGGTACTCTCCAGTGGAAGATGTTTGAAACTCATTAGTGATAGGGTAAGATTAGTTAGTGCAATGGATTTATCAATATCCTCCTTCAGAAATCTTGTACTTTTTGTTGTAGCTGGATGAGGCTTTATCTGATTCGCAGTCAAGCTGTTTAAATCGAGGACTGCCTGCCAAGTAGAGAAACCAAGTATCACCTGTTACTTTGGTTGTTTCTGCTGTCCTTGGGGACTATGCTCTCAGAAGAGGGACTGTCTACAGTGGGAGGGAAGGAGAGAAGGTGAGACAAGAAGAGAATTTCAGTGATCCAGACAGGGCACTGACAACCCAAGTTCCAGGCACAGGTGGATCAAAACCCATCCAACTGTACTTAAAATGGGTCCATTTTACTATGTGTAAATTATACTCCCTAAAGTTGACTAGAAAACAGGTAATGGAGAAAACATGTAAAGATACTTCTCTTGGCAAGTAGTTAAATTAAACAAGCTCCGGGTTATACAAAGCTTCTATGCTGGGTCACATTCTTTCCATTGTCTGAGCATCATGTTGTTAGCTGGAAACTCCCAAGTTTCCCAAAAAACTAGAGCTGTGGGGCACCTGGGTGGCTTAGTTGGTCGAGCAACTGTCTCTTGATTTTGGCTCAGGTCATGATCTCCGAGTCATGAGATAGAACCCTCTATCAGGCTCTGGACTCAGCAGGGAGTCTGCTTGAGATTCTCTCTCCCTCTGCTCCTCCTCCCCTCTAAAAATAAATGAATAAATCTTTAAAAACAAAAACCTAGAGCAGTAATCTGTTGCCCAAATGTATTTAATAAATTTGGAACTCAATGACTGAATATCTTTTTCCTTGGAGATGCACATTAGTTACTTCATCTCAAGCACATCAGGGTCAGAGAAAAACAAGACTATCTTTCCTTAAGTCTCTTGGAGCAAGGAGAAAGAGGAAGGAAAATCAATTCATGTTATCATCATTCTTCTCCATCCAAAGTAAATGGGCAGGGGTGGGTCATTATTCATATCGGCTGTGAAAATTGAATTATAAGTATTAGAGAAGCAGAAAGCAAATTTTGAGAGCAAAATATGTCCCTAACTTCATGGCTGCACTGCCTGCTGAGGGATTTTTAACTGCATCAGCCAGTTTCGAGATACATTGTGACACAGTTTCAAGATGATGCTGTGTCTGTGTTTTCTCAGTTGTTATTCTTATTTTTTAAAAATTCAATTATTTAAATTACAGGATGGGGCACCTGGCTGGCTCTGTTGGAAGAGCATGGGCTCTTGGTCTCAAGGTGGTGACTTCAAGCCCCATGTTGGGTGCAAACTTAACTAAAAAAAAAATAAACCAACTTAAAAAATTTTTAAAAAAATTGTTTTTAGAAAACAGCATGTCATCTTTCCTACCCATAAGTGTTTTTAGGAGGAATAATGAAGAAAAAGTTGGAATTTTGTAAGACCTATTTTCTAGTGCAGCTTTGCCACCAGTTAAAAATACAAAGAGGTTATAAGGATGAGTTATTTTTGTTTTGTTGTCGTTGTTTTGTTTGTTTTAGATTAAGGGTCAGCAGGCTTTTCCTGTCAATGGACAAAAAGGTAACATCTTAGGCCTTCTGGGCCAAAAAGCAGAATCAGAATATTATGTAAGCCTTAATATTTATTAAAAATAGAAAGAACAAGGGGTGCCTGGGTGGCTCGGTCTGTTGAGTGTCCTCAAACTCTTGGTTTCGGCTCAGGTCATGATGTTGAGCCCCACATCGGTCTCCCGCCTCAGTGTAGAGTCTGCTTGGGATTCTCCCTCTCCTTCTCTCTCTGCTCTTCCCCCCATCCTGTGCACACGTGCTCTCTCTCTCTCTCTCTCTCTCTCTGTGAAATGAATGAATAAATCTTTTAAAAACATAATAAAATAAAATGGAAAGAGAATTTTGACATGTGCTTCACAGAAGCAGTGGCAGCCCCAGGTCAGCCTCTGGCGTTTAGGGCCTGTGAGTCTGGGAACGTGAGTGATTTGCCCAAGGCTGCCCACAGCTAATCAGAGCAAACTGGACCAATCCAGTTCCCTGCCAGTGTCCCTGTGTGCCCAGGGTATTGGTCTCGTGGCACTGTTGCAACAAACTTTCACACGAAGGAGACTTATTGTGGCTAAAATCAACACGTCGGTGAGGCCGGTTTCTTCCCGAGGCTCCAAGGGAGAATCTGCTGTTTCATCTTTCCAGGTGGTCCAGGCCATCCACATTCCTCGTGGGCAGCCCTTCCTCCAGTTACAAAACCAAAACCATAGTGTCATCACATCTCTCTGTGACGTGACCCCTCCTCTGTGCCCTCTTTTATTTGAAGGGTCTTTATAGTTAGTACAACGGGCCCACCCAGATAATCCAGAATGCCCTTTCTGCTTTAAGGTCAGCTAATTATCCAGTTTAATTCCTTTTTGTCATATGACCTAACATACCTGCAGTTTCCAGAGACACCTTTGGTGGGGACAGACCGTTAGTCGGCCTCCCCTACCTTACTGTAATTGATTTTTCTGACTAAAATGAATGTTCTAGCAGGCAGCTCTTCTTTTACAGAAGTATACATCACAAAGTAGAAACCCTCCAGATGTGAAGGACAAGTTTTTCCCAAGTCTCATGGATATACAACCTGCCGATAAAGTACGTTTATAGAGGTAGGTTGAGCTAGTGGACTGTTTTTTTTTATTTATTTTATTATTATTTTATTTTTAAAGTAGATGCCATGCCCAATGTGGACCCCATTGTGGGGGCTTGAACTCTCAACTCTAAGATCAAGACCTGAGCTAAGGGGTGCTTGGGGGGCTCAGTGGTTGAGCATCTGCCTTTGGCTTAGGTCGTGATTCTGGAGTCCCAGGATAGAGTCCCACATCGGGCTCCCCACAGGGAGCCTGCTTCTCTCTCTGCATATGTCTCATGAATAAATAAATAAAATCTTAAAAAAAAAAAAAAAAAAGACCTGGGCAGCCTGGGTGGCTCAGCGGTTTAGCACCGCCTTCAGCCCAGGGTGTGATCCTGGAGACCCTGGATCGAGTCCCACGTCAGGCTCCCTGCATGGAACCTGCTTCTCCCTCTGCCTGTGTCTCTGCCTCTCTCTCTCTCTCTCTCTCTCTCTTTCTGTGTGTGTTTCTCATGAATAAATAAATAAAAATCTTAAAAAAAAAAAAAAACCTGAGCTTAGTCAAGAGTCAGATGCTTAACTCACTGAGCCACACCCAGGCACCCCTGGGCTATTCTTTCAATAAAGAAGATGCTTCTAACCACATTCTTCTTCCTAACTCTCCACTCCACCAAATACACACATGCACACACGCCGCATTCTATCGCAAGCGATTTAAATAATACTTAATTTGGGTGTCTTTTTTTTCAGTCATGATTCATATTTAAATCAGAGTGATACACAATCAGGACCCATTTTCTGTTTTCCTCCTGAGGACAGAGCTGAGGACTTAAATGCAGAGTTGGAAGTGGCTACTATCCACTCAGAGCCAGGAGCAAAGGCCTTGCTGCTATAGAGAAAGCATCCTGGCAGCAAACCAATAAAAATAAAATTCCAAAAGATTTTAATTAGGATCCAGGTGGAGTTTTAGCATACTCACCTGCTGTAATACAGCATATCCCATGCTTCGTGAGGCTGATCAGCCCCCGGATTGTTAATTAGTGTAAAAATGTCTGGGCTGCAGAAGTTCGGCCAGAGAAGTGCAGCAGCTGGTTATCACCCGGCCTCTCCCAGCTGAAATCGAGCCCTTCACTATCCTCTGGGATTGTGCCACTATTGTCATGTTCATGTAGCATGAAATCCACTGCCTCCTCAATTTGGAGTAAGTTATAGCTCTTCACGAGAAGTGGAGCCTCTGGTTTCCTGGCGTCTCCCATGTGGTTATTCACCACCCCGGGAACTGCCAGAGGAGACTGTCTTCTGGGCAGAGGGGGCGTCCACACTGGACAGGGGGCATGTCACACCTCAGCATCCAAGGCCAGCCCGGAAAGCAAAACCACAGTGCTGGCATCCGGGTTTGTGCCAGCTTCACAGCCTGGGTTCTCAAAATTGTGGTCCTGTAGGATGTGACACTAATGCTGGGAACTGAGGTCTAAGATCCCCCTTACCAGGGGCAAGCAGGAAGGAGAGATTCTAGAGTTCTGTTTGCTCAGGATGTTTGCACATTAACAATAGGAAAGTCAGGAACCTGGAGGATAAACCCCCACGCACACGATGGGGAGAATGGAGGCTGCCAGCCACCTGCTGCCACTGGAAGGGTGTGCAAGGCGGCTTGCAGGTGCTTTCCCTCCAGTAAGCAAGTTTTGTCCTCAAACCAAAATGTTTCAAAAGGCTCCATAAAGCTGTTGACCTCCAAGTGTCTTTTAAAATCTTTTTTTAAAAAATATTTTACTTATTTATGCATGAGACACACAGAGAGAGGCAGAGACACAGGCAGAGGGAGAAGCAGGCTCCCTGCAGGGAGCCCGATGTGGGACTCGATCCCAGGACCTGGGATCACGCCCTGAGCCGAAGGCAGATGCTCAAGCACTGAGTTACCCAGGAGTCCCGCATCTTGTAAAATCTTATAAAAATACTGGACATAGTGGTGACTATGTTACTATCTGAGACCTTGGTGATCCCAAAGGTATCGGATTGAATTAGATAGAGAACCGTTCCAAAGGAAATGACCCTTTTGTAGTTAGGCAGCATTTCTAACTATAGTAGCTCATTTTTACCCACTGTTTTTAACTCGGGTCCTGAGTGGGAGCCAGCGCTCAGTGCCAGCCAGGCCCCTGCAGGAAGTCAGCGTGCATGCATCTGGAGGAGGGGCAGGGAAACGTTCCTGGAAGGAGGGCGGTTGTTCTGGGGGGCAGAGCAGGCTTGGGTAAACCTAGATTATGAATATGTAGAGTCTGGAGGACTCAATCCACTTCCCTTCTATGAAAGAGTAGTTCCTGACTTGGAGTGGGGAGAGGAGACCAGATATGAAAGTTTAAATGCAATGTTTTACTTCCAGAAATGGACTGTGGCTTTTCGTGGTGAACGTGCATCCTTCCTCCCAAAGCAGTGTCAGGACCCACATGGACATGACTTCTTGCACCTTGAGGGCAAAATGCGGACTCTGTATCTTTGTGGTTTTCCCAGAACTTGGTCCTTCAGCTGCCTTGCTATCCCCCAACAACAATTTTAACTCTCTCTGGCTAATTTTTAAAGTTGCTGCTATGTTTTAAGTGTCCTTAATTGGAAATCAAAAAACAAATGTTTCCCTATTTTTAATGCCCGCTTCTAGGAAAAATCCACGAAGGCAGATATACCAGAACCTCCCTGTGCTATTGGTTCTGCTAGAGAGGCATTTGGCATAAGGTGAGTCAGGCTTGGACCCCATCTGCAGGTCATTCACTCATTCATTCATTCATTCATTCATTCATTCATTCATTCATCCAACGTGGTACCTATTATGAACCTGGCTTCATACTTGTTCCTGGGGCTATGGGGATGGATGTGGCAGTTATGAGGAGCCTGCACATTTCAGTACAGAAATTCAGAGAATGAAACAAGGAAACAAATAACCCCGTAGTTCTCGACTGTAAATACGGTGGAGGTAATTAATGACCCGGTGGATTGGTTGGAGAAAGGTTAGCCCATCGTACAGTGGCAAAAAGGGAAAGTTCTCTAGGAGGTGGCATGAGGAGCCCAGCACCTGAAGGGAAGATTAACAACGAGCCAAACTGCACGCAGAGAGTCCTGGCAGAGAAGCAGCCAGATCCAAGGTCCTGAGGCAGGAGCAGGCGTGGACTGTCTACTAAACAGAGGACAGCTTGGGTGGGTAGAGCACAGTGATTCTTTACTGCCTCACTAAATATCACAGAGAATGAGCGCAAAGCAATCTCGGAGACAGCTTAATTCCCAAGCAGCCAAAGCATGTGCTCCGACTATGGAGATGCATGTGGTCTGCTCACAGTTCTTCACCAGTAAACTTTATCTGGATTACTGCGGAAATATATGAATGTCCTCCTGAGCTTCTTGGGTGGCTTAAAATACATCTCAGAAGCGGCCTAGACTCTGTCTCAAATCGTTTTTCTACCAAGAACGACCAGAATGTAAACCAATCATTCTGTGATAGTCACAAGAGAACTGGGATTATTTTATAAGAGGCAGGAGCCACTGATGATTTTATATGAAATTGTTCAATTAGCATCCGGGGTAATCAGATGAAAACGGAGCCCGGCATCACTCAGGATGGTCTATACAATTAAGACGCTACTAACGACTGTGTTCCCTCCTCAGTGCTTGTCTTTCTCACCTTTGTTGGTGTTTGGGATAATTTTCATTCTTGCAAATGCTGCTTTTAGTTCTTGCACTGAAAAGCCTTCATTTTTTTTCTAAGCTGCTAACATATTCAGCTGTTAAGCCACATTAAGCCTGGTTTGTCTGGGCAATTGAGCTTCATAGCCTGTGTTTTGCAACAAAACAAGCTCTGTCAGAGAAGGCAGCCGTGGAAACTAAGTTGAAGATACACCTAGTAATAGGATTTATTTTACAGTGGGGACAAAGTGAGACGAAAGGCTGACACGCTTCTCGGCAACAAAAATTAAATCCAGCCACAGCACAGCCATGGTTTTAAAACAACCTTCGATAATGGGGAGGATTTGAATGTTTACTGGAGAGTTGATGATACTAAAGAATTGTTAATTACCTTGAGGTGGAACAGTCATATTTTGATTACTTAAAAATACTTATTTGGCAATACTACATATTCATGGGTGCTATGGACAACAATAAATCAGAGATGGATTTTCTTTTTTTTTTTTTAAAGATTTTATTTATTTATTCATGATAGTCACACAGAGAGAGAGAGAGAAAGAGAGAGAGAGGCAGAGACATAGGCAGAGGGAGAAGCAGGCTCCATGCAGGGAGCCCGACGTGGGATTCGATCCCGGGTCTCCAGGATCGCGCCCTGGGCCAAAGGCAGGCGATAAACCGCTGTGTCACCCAGGGATCCCCCAGAGATGGATTTTCAAAGCTTGCAAAAGCCTTCTGGTTATATTTTCCTTTCAAGGTTCTTCCTTCTTCATATTAGAATGATGACTTAACTATTCGGATACTGGAGCTCAAACGGGAATTATAGAGCGACTTTGATAGTCTTTAAACCTTTAACTCTTCCTTCCACAGGAACCAGACAACATTCAGTTCAGAGCTCTGTGTTTGCACGTGCAGTGGGGATCACCTCACAGCTTGGTCAAAATTCCAGGTACAACAAGCCTCAGGAATGGGCTCCTCTGGCCCTAGTAGGACTTCCTTAAAGAAGCATTTTCTGCCAGGACAAAGAGAATAGACGACATGGCAAGGTGCTGCGTCACATGACACATTAAATGGCACAGACAATGCGATGGACATGCATTTATGGTGGAGTCACTATTACCATCTGCTTTTCATCCCCATCATTAGCCCAGCTCCTCTGGGTCTCTGATAGAAGTTTCTCTGAGTCATCGGCAACCCTATAAAGAGAAAGATGCTTGGGAGCATAGACTAGTGATAAGAACAGGGCTTCACCAAATAGACCTGAGGCAGCGGATGTGTGCATGGAGGGTATTGTCACACTGTATCCGAGGGGTGGCAAACAGAGATTGTGATGGTAAAACCTGTATTTGATTCAGTGCTGAGATAGCTCCTCCAAATAGGCAAAGTAAAATCGTCCCCAGTAGAAATAGCAACAAGAACAAAAAAATGTAAAAGTGTAAGAAGTAGACCATCAATTCTCCTATCCTCTGTGCAAATGGCAGGAGGAGGGCCCTGTCCATGAATTGGTTTTGCCTTTACCATCCTCAGAATCGTGGGATTTCATACTCTTTTCTACCAAATTAAAGCATTCCATCCTTGGTGTTGCTTATCTTTCTTTTTTAAGTTTTTATTTATTTAAGTGATCTCTGCACCTAACGTGGGGCTTGAATTCATGACCCCGAGATCAAGAGTCCCTTGCTCTTCTGACTGAGCCAGGTACGTGCCCCTGCTTATCTTTCCTTCAATGGCCTCTGGCTCCTCATTTGTCCTGAGCGACATCTCCAGAAGCGCAGGGAGGACTTGTCTCCCCACCGCTCTGGAGTGCAGGGATGCAGCCCTCCCTCCACGCCACTCACGCACGCACTTGCCCATCCTGTGGGAGGGCGAAGGATGTGTCCCACTGGGGAGATGCCTGGATGCTCATATCCTCTGTCTCCTTTTGTCGACGGACCAGTGTTAATATGTGAGAGGCTGCCGTGTGTGGCAACTCACACTGCAGGTTCCGGGGCTCTGTGGACTTGACCACACGTCGCCTCCATGACCATGAACTCAAAGATCCGGACTTGCAGGGTAAAGCATTAGGAAGCCACTTTTACTTCCAATACAACCAAGTTTATCAACACAGCATTAGCACCCACAGAGATGATGTTTTTGATGTGAATCTGACTTTAAAAAATGTTCAATTAGTTTCAGGCTTCAATAAATCATTGATAAATAGCAGTATTAGAATAAAGGTTGGAAAAAGGGGTTAAAAGCATGCTTTTAGGCGTATGCTTTCATTCAGGTGCTGTGTCTTGCTGCGGGACAGGGATTATGTCTTCCGTATCCTTCTGTTCAAAGCACCTAGTACTGCATGGCGAGGTCTCAAGTTTGGCTACAGCCAATGCATTCATTTGCAACGCGTTTAGCTGCAAGTACAAGACTCAAACTGTTGCTCAAATGAGAGAATTTTAATGATCTCTCATATCAAAATCCAACAGGGAGCAGCCTGGAGCTGTTCTGGTAGCTTCTGCTTCATGCAGGGCTTGGGAATCCAGGCTTCTTAAAACTGGTTGCTCAGCTGTGTATGCAGCCTCTCTGGCCAAGGTCACCTCATTGGTGGCAGTGTCAGTTCCAGGAATCACCTCTGAGGTGTAGGGTACAAGAAGGGACAGGAAAGTATGCAGGTAAATGTCCAGGGCCAGCTTTGTCCAAGGAATGCCACAGGACACTTCCACATACCACGTATCTGTAACCAGGTACCCTGGCTGGAGGTGGTTGTAAGGGAGGCTGGGTGGGTGATGCACTTTTTATGTCAATATAATGAATCTATAGTTGTCAGAGTTAAAATCAGAAGTTCTGTTCCTGGGGCACAGCCAATGTCGGCTAGGTGTCCCAGAGGAAGCACTGTTCCCTGCAAGAGAGGAAGACCCAGTCCCCAGCTCCAGGTCACCACATCACATGGCCCTGTCACACCCAGAGCAGTGCTGGTGCATGATGGGAAACTCCTCCCATCCCAGGGACATGAGGTACCATGTGCTGGGGTGGAGGGTGAGAAGAGCACTTGACTAGGAGTAGGCATTGTGGGGGCTTGAGCCTGATTCCCTGCCCTGAGCCTGATTCCTTGTCTCTGGAAACGGTGGGGCTGTATATACAGAAGGATTTTCCCGTTTGCCTAAATGCAAGGACTGTTATAAGGTCCCATGAGATAACATGTGGAAAGTACATCACACGCTTTCAAATGTGGAAGGGTATGTGTTTTATTTCCTGCTGTAACAGTAGACCTGTCTTCATGGACGCACTGTGGGAATTTAACAAAGGGACACACATGAAGCAAGACCCTCGGGCAAAGAATCAGTGTTTAAGATGAAACTAGACTGTTTTACTCCCACATTAAACTCCCCCTTGGGAGAACAATGGGAAGCAGGGAAACGTCTTCCCCATCAAAGAATCAATCTGATAGGTCGTGGGATCTGGGGTTAAGTAGAGGGAAAAACGAAGGCCATTGTGTCATCTTCCCATCCACATACCCCACCTTCCCTCAGCATACCTGCCTGCAAGCTGGGCTGCCCTGGCCTTCTCCCCCTGATGTCCACCAGCCTGGGTGGTTGATGCTCCTCATAGTTCATTACATGCACCTCATGCCACACTGTCCAGGGCAGAAACCATCAAAGATCAGCATAGTTTTATTTTTTTCAAGAATTTATTTATTTATTTATTCATGAAAGACAGAGAGAGAGAGAGAGGCAGAGACACAGGCAGAAGGAGAAGCAGGCTCCATGCAGGGAGCCTAATGCGGGACTCGATCCCGGGACTCCAGGATCGTGTCATGGGCCAAAGGCAGGCACCAAACCGCTGAGCCACCCAGGGATCCCCAACATCGTTTTAAATTCAACACTCAGAAGCCATTCTTTAAGTAACAGTAAGTGCTGGATTTTTATGACCTGGAGGGAATTTGTTTTCCTCCTGTCATCTTGTCAGAGGCTTGGCCTCTGTTCACGAATGTTCATTTCTCTGAATGTTCATTTTTTAAAAATGTGACCCCACTCTCTTCATCATAAAACCTATTCAAGTGACAAAGAACCACAGCACTCTTTGCAAAAAATGAAATAAAGATCCATGGTATTAACAAAAAATAGCCAAGTTAGTGTTCTCTGCTAAATCAGGCACATTTGACATTGGGTTCTTCTATGGACTAAATTCAAGAAATAATATATTGAGAAAAATTGTGTCTCAGCTTGATTTTTTTTCTGTACTCTGGGTGACCCTTACACTCTTGTGTTTAAATATATCATAATAGCACCTTCTTCCAAGTGTTATATTGAGAGGAATACACAAAATAATGTTGTTTTTTTTTTTGGCTTCATGTATTTTTTTTTATTAATTTTTATTGGTGTTCAATTTACCAACATACAGAAAAACACCCAGTGCTCATCCCGTCAAGTGTCCACCTCAGTGCCCGTCACCCATTCCCCTCCAACACCCGCCCTCCTCCCCTTCCACCACCCCTAGTTCGTTTCCCCGAGTTAGGAGTCTTTATGTTCTGTCTCCCTCCTGATATTTCCCAACATTTCTTTTCCCTTCCTTTATATTCCCTTTCACTATTATTCATATTCCCCAAATGAATGAGAACATACACTGTTTGTCCTTCTCCGATTGACTTACTTCACTCAGCATAATACCCTCCAGTTCCATCCACGTTGAAGCAAATGGTGGGTATTTGTCGTTTCTAATGGCTGAGGAATATTCCATTGTATACATAAACCACAGCTTCTTTATCCATCATCTTTCGATGGACACCGAGGCTCCTTCCACAGTTTGGCTATTGTGGACATTGCTGCTAGAAACATCGGGGTGCAGGTGTCCCGACGTTTCATTGCATCTGAATCTTTGGGGTAAATCCCCAACAGTGCAATTGCTGGGTCTTAGGGCAGGTCTATTTTTAACTCTTTGAGGAACCTCCACACAGTTTTCCAGAGTGGCTGCACCAGTTCACATTCCCACCAACAGTGTAAGAGGGTTCCCCTTTCTCCGCATCCTCTCCAACATTTGTGGTTTCCTGCCTTGTTAATTTTCCCCATTCTCACTGGCGTGAGGTGGGATCTCATTGTGGTTTTGATTTGTATTTCCCGATGGCAAGTGATGCAGAGCATTTTCTCATGTGCATGTTGGCCATGTCCATGTCTTCCTCTGTGAGATTTCTCTTCATGTCTTTTGCCCATTTCATGACTGGATTGTTTGTTTCTTTGGTGTTGAGTTTAATAAGTTCTTTATAGATTTTGGAAACTAGCCCTTTATCTGATACGTCATTTGCAAATATCTTCTCCCATTCTGGAGGTTGTCTTTTGGTTTTGTTGACTGTATCCTTTGCTGTGCAAAAGCTTCTTATCTTGATGAAGTCCCAATAGTTCATTTTTGCTTTTGTTTCTTTTGCCTTTGTGGATGTATCTTGCAAGAAGTTACTGTGGCCAAGTTCAAAAAGGGTGTTGCCTGTGTTCTCCTCTAGGATTTTGATGGAATCTTGTCTCACATTTAGATCTCTCATCCATTTTGAGTTTATCTTTGTGTATGGTGAAAGAGAGTGGTCCAGTTTCATTCTTCTGCATGTGGATGTCCAATTTTCCCGGCACCATTTATTGAAGAGACTGCCCACCAAAAAGGAGAATTACAGACCAATATCCCTGATGAACATGGATGCAAAAATTCTCAACAAGATACTAGCCAATAGGATCCAACAACACATTAAGAAAATTATTCACCATCACCAAGTAGGATTTATCCCTGGGACACAAGGCTGGTTCAACACTCGTAAAACCATCAATGTGATTCATCATATCAGCAAGAGAAAAACCAAGAACCATATGATCCTCTCATTAGATGCAGAGAAAGCATTTGACAAAATACAGCATCCATTCCTGATCAAAACCCTTCAGAGTGTTGGGATAGAGGGAACTTTCCTCGACATCTTAAAAGCCATTTATGAAAAGCCCACAGCAAATATCATTCTCAATGGGGAAGCACTGGGAGCCTTTCCCCTAAGATCAGGAACAAGACAGGGATGTCCACTCTCACCACTGCTGTTCAACATAGTTCTGGAAGTCCTCGCCTCAGCAATCAGACAACAAAAAGACATTAAAGGCATTCAAATTGGCAAAGAAGAAGTCAAACTCTCCCTCTTCGCCGATGACATGATACTCTACATAGAAAACCCAAAAGCCTCCACCCCAAGATTGCTAGAACTCATACAGCAATTTGGTAGCGTGGCAGGATACAAAATCAATGCCCAGAAATCAATGGCATTTCTATACACTAACAATGAGACTGAAGAAAGAGAAATTAAGGAGTCAATCCCATTTACAATTGCACCCAAAAGCATAAGATACCTAGGAATAAACCTAACCAAAGAGGTAAAGGATCTACACCCTAAAAACTATAGAACACTTCTGAAAGAAATTGAGGAAGACACAAAGAGATGGAAAAATATTCCATGCTCATGGATTGGCAGAATTAATATTGTAAAAATGTCAATGTTACCCAGGGCAATTTATACGTTTAATGCAATCCCTATCAAAATACCATGGACTTTCTTCAGAGAGTTAGAACAAATTATTTTAAGATTTGTGTGGAATCAGAAAAGACCCCGAATAGCCAGGGGAATTTTAAAAAAGAAAACCATAGCTGGGGGCATCACAATGCCAGATTTCAGGTGGTACTACAAAGCTGTGGTCATCAAGACAGTGTGGTACTGGCACAAAAACAGACACCTAGATCAATGGAACAGAATAGAGAACCCAGAAGTGGACCCTGAAATGTACGGTCATCTAATATTCGATAAAGGAGGAAAGACTATCCATTGGAAGAAAGACAGTCTCTTCAATAAATGGTGCTGGGAAAATTGGACACAAAATAATGTTAAAGTAGCACTTAGCACAGCGCTTTGCACGTAGTAATTGTCAATTAATGCCATCGGTCACTCCAGGAAACACCATCTTGTAATGAAGCTTTCCAAATGCTGGTCTATGAATGGGGGTTGACCTGGATCAAAGTTCGCATGGCTCTGACACATCTTTTCTAGACGTATTTCTCACTACTCCTAGGATGGGCAGTCTCTGTATTGGACAGCTAACTGGAGAAGCTTTCACACCATAGTAAGAAGCAGCAGCTCCTAAAGCAAAGGCTGCTGAAACTGCCGCCCTCCTCTGTGTCAGATAAGAGAAAGGGAGGTGTGAGATCCGCCAGGTGAGGGTCACAGCCAGTGGGAGCCCTGCCTCCCCAAGAAGGTGTGTGGTCACACTACGTGCAGAAGTGCTTATATCAAAGAGAACACAGCGCCAGTATTTCCAAAATGTCCAATGTTCCAATAGAATTCAGAAAGGTGGGTGCTTATGTTATATCTTCAAAACTGGACATGTTAGAAACAAATAAAGGGCTTTATTGAAACATTATTCATGTCAAACCAGCACATGTTTGCAGACTGCACTTGGTGGAGTGAACACTAGTTTGTGACACGGTCTGTAGGAACAAGGGCTACTTTATTCAGCTTTTCCTTCTAATTGAATCAGAATATTTTAAGTTGAGAGAAATAATGTTGATGGTTGAAGCTTCTCTTGTCCATAGAATTGCAGGTGATCTTGTGATCATGATTAAAATAAAAACAGAGTAGCACCTGGGTGGCTCAGTGGTTGAGCATCTGCCTTCAGCTCAGGGCATGATCCCAGGGTCTTGGGATCGAGTCTCACATCAGGCTCCTTTTGCCTCTGTCTACATCCCTGCCTCTCTTTCTGTGTCTCTCGTGAATAAATAAATAAAATCTTAAAAAAAATAAAATAAAAACACATTTCAGAACAAGTCTTAGCCTATGTATTGTAGGGTTAATTGTGAAGGCTTGTCGAGGGAAAAGCCTCTGTGATATGCTGACTGCCACTGAAAATTCTAGATATGATGAAGTTTTCTAAATCTCTCTTTTTTTTTTTTTTTTTGGTCTGTTAAAAGAAGATGCTATGCTCTACGTTTCCATTTATTCAACACTCTTGAAATGACAAAATTACAGAGATTGGAAACTGATTAGAGGATTCCAGGGGTAGTGGGAGCAGAAGCAATGTAGGTATGAAAGACAACATTAGGGATCTTGGTGGCGACGGGGCTGCAGACAAAACATGGCTATAGCTTAACCGCAGTCTTGCCCATAGAACTGCATCTCTGTCTGTTCTTCCCACTGAGTTTATTGTCATTGTATCTGATACGTGATCTACTTTTAAATTGTTTTTCACCCTCCCCGTTGATTTATATTTATTTGATTGAACTCTCTTTCAGCCTCAGCATGGCTTGCTGTGGTAGTGGTGATGGCCTCTCTCACTTTTGGAATAGTTACAGGGGTTGGAACACGGTTTGTTTTTAAAGTGGATAAAAGTGGTTGTATTTACAACAAGCTCACAAAATCCTTAGAAATCAGCTCTTGAGAGCTGGCCGGGATCTGCTCTCAGCACACTGCTCTCACCACGCTTATCCTGCTGCCTTTATGTTGAGGACTGGGAAGGCTTAGGTATAAAAATGGCCATGAAATCTCTTTATTATCTCCATTAATTTGTAAAGGGCTTTACATTATCCTCTTCTATCTTGTGTGCATCATCCCTGCTTCTGCATGGTTTGGCATTGTCCGGATAAAAGAAAGTTAGACACTGCACACTAATTATTCATTAATAAGCACAGATTAGGTGAGGCACAGAGAAGGCTTTTCTAGTGGATTCATTGTAAGTATCACTGGGTGATTGGGAGACTCAGCAAATGACTTTGAACAGAGTTCTCCGAGTGAGTGGTGATTAATGAAAAGTAAATTGTGTAATAAATTCCAGCACTGACATTGTAATTAGAAAAATCATGATCCTGAGAAGTGCTCATTTCAGATTTTGGAAACAGAAAATTGTTATTTTTCTGAAGCCACGTTTTCTCAGATTGAATCCCAGATACACTACTTACTTGCTGTGTGATTTTAGGCAGATTGCTGTTTATATGTCATAGTTTCCTCCACTATAAAATGGGTATGACACCAACAGTCCCCATGTATTTACAACAGCATGGCATAAAGCAAGTAATCCGTAAGTGTTAGCTGTAATCATCATTATACATTGGATGTGTCAGTCAGGAGCCTCAAAGGGACCTTACGTCATACAGCAGTAGGTAATCAGGGAAATTGTGATGTGCACCAACTCCTTAGTCAGGTGCAGACAGGATTATGGCTGAGATTATATGATGGTCTAGTTCTCTTCTGCATGCTGGGGACACAGTAAGGAATAAAACAAAGCCCCGCCCCCCACAGAGCTATTTAGTTCAGGACACAGACAATAAACACGGAGATCCACCAAGTTCTCACCCCTCCATCACATGGCGTGGGTGCCACGGGGTTGAGAAATAGTTGCAAATTTCTCCAGGGTGTTTAAAGTGTCTTCACACATTAAGTGATAGTTCAGTAGGGAACTGAAGGAAGCAGTAAGGATGGGCATTTCGAGAGGGAAATTGTTTCAGATCAGGGCAGACTCTAGTCAATATGCAGACCTTTCAAAGTTTTACCTGCATAACTTTGGCTAAGCGACAGTCTCTCTGAAACTCAATTTTCACATTAGTCAATCAGGGATTAAAAATATACCTCTCTTGGGGCACCAGAGTGGATCAGTCAGTGAAGCGTCTGACTTCAGCTCAGGTAATGATCTCAGGGTCCTGGGATGGAGCCTCTTATCAGGGTCCCTGCTCAGTAGGGAGTCTGCTTCTCCCCATCCCTCTGCTGCTCCCCCTGCTTGCGTGTGCGTGCTCTCCCTCTCTCCCCCTCTCTCTCTGTCAAATAAATAAATAAAATCTTAAAAAATATATCTGTCTCTTATAAAGCTACTACCAAGACTGAATAATACCTTACATGTAAAATATCTAAATAATGTTAGTACACTACATTTACTCAATAAATGAGCACTGTGATTCTTAAGAATGTTCAGAAACTACAAATCTTTCCCTTTTGCATATAATAGAATTGTATTCAATTCAGGGTGCCAGGCTGACTCAGTTAGAAGATCATGTGGTTCTTGACCTCAGGGTCATAAATTCAAGTCCCATGGTGGGCATAGAGACTACTTAAACAAACTTAAAAACATTTTTTTAAAAAAACATTTTTAAAAAAGAATTGCACTCAAGTCTATAATTATTCCCCCAGAGTGCCATCTTGTATGATATCATATATTGTGACAAATCATTTCATTGCTATATTTATGTATTTTGTTTGTTTCCAGAATTTCACATTTGGATGAAATCTGAATATAACTATTGTAAATGTCCTGCTGGCACATTCTGGGAGTCCATATGGAAAAAAGTGAAAACATATTTATAGCTACTTATTTATATCATCTGAAGACCCTCTTCTTTACAAAAATTTACTTAAATCTGAAATACATTAAAGGAATGGCATCATGTTTCTTCTTATATTCTCCTGCATTTTGTCAGGACCAAATAATCCTTCCATGAGCCCTCATTCTGTTTTATGTCTTTCTCTGTTGATACAAATGCAAGTCCTTTCAACCTGTGTGAAAATAGCTTTGTTGTATGTATGGATTGCCTTGCGTAGGATCGAATATCTATTATGCTCTTTTGAAGGATTTCAGAATGTGTTAATGGCAAGCAACTTTCAAGGCAATTATGCCCTCCCCTCAATGTATCATTCAGTTCCATGCAACAATTGAAAATGATCTCAGCACGAATGATTACTGTAGGCTCCTCGGTACTGCAAAATGCTATAGCCTGACCACATAAGTACATATATTTGCATAATACGGTCATTCAAATAAGATACATAAGAGAATCTGTTGATCAGCCCAAGTAGTTTGTGATTTGTTGTTTCCTTATAAGAAACTCTTGATTATCAGGATTGACTTAACTGGTGCAAAGTTACTTGATAATTTATGAATTTATCAACCATCTGAATAGATAAAAACACCAACACTCAGACTGACATTTTGTCTATGAAACGAGATATATTTCTTACACAAACACATGTGCTTCATTGAAGAAGAAATTGGGACTATGATCTGATTCTAAAAGCAGAAATTTTCCTTTTTGCTATACATACATTAAAAATCATTCAAGCTTCTCTTAATGATGAGCTACAGGAAAATAAGGACGAGAGGACATTGAAGTCAAAGGAGCATTTATTTGGAAAAATAATGAGTGAACAGGAATAGCCAACTGTTCAAATCTTTGTACTGACTATAGCCCAGAATGACTAAACACTTCTCCCCAAGAGGAGGAGAATGGTATATTATATACTCTATTGTACAAAGGATGAAGATTCCCACCTAAAGAACATATTCAAATCCTTCCCACTATAATGCTTCCCACTATATATGACTCCTCTGCTATAAAAGTTGATTATTATGGAGCACAAGTTTCCTTTGTTCAAATATTTATTGAATACCTGTGATGCACCAGGAATTATAAAGATAAAGCACTGATGATTCTGCCCTCAAAACCGTATATTGAACACTGGGAAAACTAAATATAAGTTAGAGTAAGGCATAGGTTAAAAAGTCAGGGATGGTGGATCTGGGCATACAGGGGCAAAAGGTGGCTAGGACACTTGTCTGGGTTCTGGTCAAACTCATCTCAAATCCCAAACCATTTACCTTTGAGGGTTGGGACTTCAGTTAATCGCAGAGAAAGTAGTGCTAAAATCTTCATCAAGTGTGCAACTTTTCATATTTTCTTTTAGTTCTGCTAAATTTTGCCTTATATATTTTAAGGCTATGTTATTGGGTTCATACAATTTTAGAATGGTTGTAAGTGTCTGGAGGATTCTTTTTTCTCTTTTTCTTATTCAGTTCCATTATTTTTTGTTATGTTAAAGTCTACAGTACTAATACATACAAATATAGAATAGTTCTACTTACCTGGAGGATTAACTTTTTCTGATTGTGAGCAGTCGTTTTCTATCTATAATATTTCTTAGTTTAAATTCTACTGGATCAGGTGTTAGTATAGCTATAGATTTAATTGTGTGGTATATCTTTTCTCATCCTTTGACATTAAACTTATCTGTGTACTAATTTTACGTGTGTATTTCCTGTAGGTAATGTAGACCCAGGCGACCCTATCCCTAATTTTTAGAGTTTTAAAAGTCTAATTTTATTTTGTTTGTTTGTTTGCTTATTTATTTATATGTAAGAGAGAGATAGTGTGGGCAGAGAGAGGGCCAGGGGGAGAGGGAGAGAAAGAAAATCCCAACCATGCTCTGCGCTGAGTGTGGAGCACAACATGGGGCTGGATCTTGTGACCCTGAGATCATGACCTAAGCCAAAATCAAATCCCAACTGACTAAGCCACCCAGGCACCCTAAAATCCTAATTAAAAATTATTATAGGGATCCTGGGTGGCGCAGTGGTTTGGCGCCTGCCTTTGGCTCAGGGCACGATCCTGGAGACCCGGGATCAAATCCCACATCGGGCTCCCAGTGCATGGAGCCTGCTTCTCCCTCTGCCTGTGTCTCTGCCTCTCTCTCTGTGTGTGTGACTATCATAAATAAATAAAAATTAAAAAGAAATAAAAATAAAAATTATTATAATGAACTATCCAGGGCAGTAAATACCATCATGTATGATAAAATTCTGACACTGATTCAGATGATCTAAAATTGGCAAGTCTAATTGTCCCATCAGCACCTTCACTTGGAAACTTCCTATTATGTTGACAAAGATTTTATGTAGCATGTTTTCAAAGAGTGTATGATGTAAATATCATAAGAACTAATGAACTGTGTGTTCATAGCCAATAGGATAGCAGATTAAATTTACACACAAAGTTCTAGACTTACCCATGTTTTCCATGCACTTCTTTTTCAACTGGGTAGATCAAAGTTTTTTAGTTTCCTACATCTTGAAGTTGAGGGACAGAATAAAAAAAATTCTGACTACATTGTCTATGTCAGAAATTCTCCACATTTTTTTGTCATTTGATTTTCTTAACAACTATGAAAAACAGGCATATAAGAAATCTTTAATGAAAGCAAATTTTAGGGGTACCTGGGTGGCTCAGTGGTTGACCATCTGCCTTTGGCTCAGGACGTGATCCTAGGGTCCCGGGATTGAGTCCCACATTGGGCTCCCTGCATGGCACTTGCTTCTCCCTCTGCCTATGTCTCTGCCTCTCCCTCTCTCTCTGTGTGTCTCTCGTGAGTAAATAAATAAAGTCTTTAAACATTTTTAAAAAATTAAAATTAGAGATAAAAGATCCATCTCTTAAGATTATTTTCAAGATTTAATAAAATGATTCATGTGAATATTTTGGCACAAAATAAACATTCAACACTTTTAATCACTGTTCTGTTTTATGTCCATTATGCTTAAAATTAGGGAAAGTAGGACACCAGATACTGCTTGGCTACTGCTATGCAAGTTGGAAACCTTTGAAACACTTTTAAAAACACATCAGTTCTAATTTTTTAAACTGTGAAAGCAATGGACTATAGAGTTTCACTTTGGGCAGATATAAAATATTTTTAAATCTTTAAACTATGTGTTTAATAGCAACATATTTATGAAAAGACTATGTTTTTTTTTCAATTTTTCCATGTGACCATAGAAATTCTTTTGAAAAATTAAGCAATAGATAAGGCTTTCATTTTGCCTCCAGGTTGTTAGGGGAAAGTAAAGGAGATGGGGAAGTGAGTGATAGAGAATGTTCTCTAATATACATGCAACCAACACCATTCACAGCTAGATAATGAAGGAAAAGAACAGTACAAGCATGCTGAAACCCTTCTACTCTGAGCTCCTGCCTCTCCAAGTTTTTTCTATATGTGTCCGTGCATGTGTGTACATCTACATATACGTGTGCGCACACATGTGTGCACATCTAGGTACACACACAGATATTGTCACTTGAAATGTAGAAAAACTCAAGATCCATGGAGACACAAATTAAATGGGTAGTGACAGAAGGATAATTTTCACTGCATATTCCAAGGCAGAACTCAGGATGCAATCGTGAGTTTATTTTTTAATTTCTTAAAGATTTATTTATTTATTTATTTATTTATTTATTCATAGAGACACAGAGAGAGACAGAGAGAGAGAGAGAAGCAGAGGGAGAAGTAGGCTCCATGCAGGGAGCCAACATGGGACTCAATCCTGGGTCCCCAGAATCATACCCCGGGCTGCAGGTGGCACTAAACCGCTGAGCCACCGGGGCTGCCCTGCAATCATGAGTTTAAAAGGAAAGAGAACACTTCAGTTTTGGAGACTTTGCATTAAACACATAGTTATAATAGAGATCAAAGTACATTTGAATGGCATCAAAAGGAATGCTAGACAGAAGCAGGAGGACTATTGGACAGGGTGATGATTTAGGTTGGTGGAGAAAGTGCTCTTGAACTAGCCATGTTTAAATCTGAGATGATTAATTTTCCAACCAGCATGTCCAAGCTCTGGCAGCAATATGGCAACCTCTTCAGGTCCCAGGACACAAGCAAGTGAAATCTGCATGTGCATTTTAGCAAAATAAATTGAGACAACCATAACATTTCCCTGGTTGATGTCTTCTCTGCAAAGTCTTGATATAAATGGACTATTTTCTTTCTTTTTTCTTGCTCTCTTTCATCTTCTTTCTTTCTTTCTTTCTTTCTTTCTTTCTTCTTTCTTTCTTTCTTTCTTTCTTCTTTTCTTTCTTTCATCTTCTTTCTTTCTTTCTTTCTTTCTTTCTTTCTTTCTTTCTTTCTTTCTTTCTTCCTTTCTATCCTCTCACTATGAAAACATGGACTCTGGACATCAGGGAAGAGCCTAGAGATTCAATGCCTAAAATAATATATTTTCACTCTTAGCTTGAGCAAAGTAAGTCTGTTCTTTTTGCCTCATTATCCCCTTCCTCAAACTCTGTGAAAATTCTCATGCATTATAAGGTGCCTGTGTTCCAGAAAGACCCTAGGTTAAAACAGAGTGAAATCTGAGCCTGTCGAAATTCCACATTAGGAAGTGGAGTCAGAATGTGACGATGTTAATAATGCAATTTGCTTCAGAAGCTCCTTGTAAAATTTCTTCTCTCCTCCTGGGCACGGCTCAGGTGCTATGGGAAGCAGTCATGGTCAGGACCCTGAATTTCAAATTCATTTTGAGTGGAGTGCCAAATACCACAAAGCAAGGAGTGCTAAATTAACCTCTGAATGTCTCCATTTCTGGTCAGAATAGTTCAGGAATATCCTGACGTACTGGGCATCACACTGGATGGCAAGGTAGGGATGGCCTGAGGGAATTTCTAGCTAAGTGGATTCACCTACTTGCACATCCATTTCTTTTTACATGAACTGAGAGGTATCGATGGTTCTGTTTGGTGCTGAAATAATATTATTATGGTTTAGAGCCCAAAAGGTACATCGTTTTATGCAACTTAAAAAATCCAGGTATAACATAGGCTTCAGGCAAAGTTAGATTCAGGGGGTGGAGTAGGGGGCATTCAAAATGTTATCATTGGTTCTGCCTTCTTCTCTACGGTGGCTTCAAATTTATGAAGTTCCCTCAAATTGGTAGCAGAGATGTCTGCAGGGAATTCTAAACTTCATCTTTATAGTTTATGATCCAAAAGGAAAAAAGAGCATTAAAAACCTTATAATCTTAAACTAAAAAAGTCCTGCGCTGTTGGTTACAGACCATCATTACTGCCATCTTCATAGCTTACAATCTCAAAGGAAAACTTCAATATATTGCTTAGAGAAGCTATAAACATAGTGATATAGAAATATACTATGAGCAGGGAGCAGAACACCCAATATTCTTGAGACGCCAATTTCCCCCACATTGATCTATAGATTCAATGAAATCCCGTCACAGCCCTGCCAGGCTCTTTGACGAGCTGAATGTGGGGCAGATTGGAAGGCATGTCCCCAGATATTTGTACCTCTGTGTAGTCTCCTCCCATTGAGTGGAGACAGAATCTGTGACTTGATTCTAACATACAGAGGATGGTGAAGTCACGGGATGCCACTCTTGGAATTATATATGACTGTCTTGCTGGTGGGTTTGCTCTAAAAATCTTTCTGTGTCTCTGTCTCTCTCTCATTTGCTGGCGTTTAGTAGGAAGTTTCTGTGAATCCCTACAGCTTCAAGGAAATGAATTCTACCAACAACCCAAGTGATTTTGGAGGTGGATTCTTTCCTGGCCAGCCTTCCAGATGAAGACCCAGCCCTGGCAGCCACCCACATGAAGACCCCATGAGACCCTAAGCAGAGGATCCCATGTGCTCCCATGAGACCCTAAGCAGAGGATCCGGTAAAGCTGTGCCCAGATTCCTGACAACCAAACAATAAATGTAATGTTTGAAGCTGCATGCTTCTGATAAGAGAATATTATAACTATGAATAAGTAATGCACTGAGTCTAAAATTCGTATACAAATGCAAAGGACATAGAATGATTATATAGGGCCAGAAAAACTTCTTTGGCTGGTCTAATAATTAAATTAACATAATATATTAATAGGAGAAAAAATATTTCCTATGTATAGGAGTCCCTTAAAAATATGACACTCCCTGACATCAGGAAATTGAGATTTATAGACCATCCTGAGGTAAGAAGGGACCAGGTGCCTGGGGTTTGGGTGGGAAGGAAGACAATTTACAGGAAGATGGGAAGAGTGGATGTTTTGTAAACCACGTGTTGCCATGCCATGCAGAGAAGTCTTTGTTATAAAAAGTTACCTGGCTGGCTCAGTCTGTAGAGCATACAACTCTTGATGTCAGGGTTGTGAGATTGAGCCCCACATTGGGTGTAGGAGATTAGCTAAAAAAAAAAAAAAAAGTTGGGACACCTTGATGGCTCAGAGGTTGAGTGTCTGCCTTCAGCTTAGGTTGTGATCCGGGTTCCAGGATCGAGTCCCGAATCAGGCACCCTGTGAGGAGCCTGCTTCTCCCTCTGCCTGTGTCTCTGTCTTTCATGAATAAATAAATAAAATCTTTTTAAAAAAAAAGTCATTTCTGCTAATAGCTCTCTACTTGGTACAGGTTTCCTAACTAAATTTAGGCAATTCAGGAGGAGGTTGAAAGCTTTCCTGGGTCTACTGGGCCCCGATTATCTTCAATTTGAAATAATCCACTTGCTAAAGTGGCACATTTTGCTACTCAAACAAAACAACTTAAATAAAGAGGAACATAGTTGGAGAACTTCCATTATTTCTTTTCACAATCTAATATAGAGCTAACTACCTTCACAACAGTCTAGCATTGGCACATAGACTGACATGCAGATCTGTGGAACAGATTAGAGTCTCAAAACAGAGTGATGCCTACACATACTCCATTGATTGTTGACAGTGATGCTCTGACAATTCAATGGCAAAATTTCAACAGAGTGTTGAAAACAATTAGATGGCTTTACACATAAAAAAAAAAAGAACCTGGATCCTTAGGTGACTGCCTTTCCAAAAATTAATTCACACTGAATCATAGATTAAATTTAAGAGTTAGAAATATGTATCTTCTAGAGGAAAACAGAGGAGAAAAGAGTAAGTGACCTTCAACTGGGCAAGGAATTTTCAAGTAGGATAAAAAAGAGCATAAACTATTAAAAATGTTCATTTTGATAAACTCAAAATGAAAAACTTCTTTTTAGAAGACCTTTTAAGAAACTATGGACGCAATTGATGCATTGGGAGAACACTTTTTATTGTTTTTTGTTTTAAAGTTTTATTTATCCATTTGACAGAGAGAGAGAGCGAGAGAGCACAAGCAGGGGGAGCAGCAGAGAGAGGGAGAAGCAGACTCCCCGATGAGCAGAGAGCCTGATGCAGGACTCGATCCCAGGGCCCTGGGATCATGACCTGAGCTGAAGGCAGTTGCCCATCCCACTGAGCCACCCAGGTGGGGGGAGAAAATCTTTGAAATATACCTACGTAATAAAAAGACTTTTACCCAGCATGCAGAAAGGTCACCTACAGCTCAATGCTAAGCATATTGACATCCCAATTTAAAAAAAGTGCAAATGATCTTAACAGACACTTCGAGAAAGATATATAAATGTTGAATAATGAGCTCAAGAAACGATACTTCACAACATTAGCAATTCGGTAGATGCAAATTCGACATGACTCCACATTCACCAAAATGCCTAAAACTGAAGACTGAAATTACCAAAAGCTGGGGAGTTGGTCTATTTCTGGCGGGAACACAAAGTGTTACGGCCACTTTGGAAATGTGTGACAGTTCCCTAGGAATGTTACGCAAACACTTACCATATGTCCCAGTGATTCCACGCCGGGCGTTTACGCAAAAAGAAATGAAAACTTGAGTTTGCACCGAGATTCTAATGTACAAAACTGCTTTGTTTAAAATAGCCCCAGCCTGAAAAGAACCCAAACACCCATCTGTGGTACAAGGATAAACAAACTGTGATGTATCCAGACAATGGAATGCCACGTAGTAATTGAAAAGAGCAAATCGCCCATACCCAGAAATGTCTGCGTGGATCTCGAAGCCATGTGCCAAGGGAAAGAGGGCAAACACCAAAGACAACATAATGGATGGGTTCATGTATGTGGAACTCTAGTAAGAACTCACATCTGGGGATAGAAAATTAGTGGTTGTGCTGGGGGGTGGGGTGGACAGTGACCTCAGAGGCACAGGAGGGGACATTTGGGGGTGGCGACACGTTCCATGTGGTGGCTGGGACCTGGCTGATTACATTTGTCAAAACTTAGAGAATTACACACTTATAACTTGAATTGTACTAAATGTAAATTGTACCTCAAGAAAGCTGATTTAAGAAAAAACAGCTGATTAGCATAAATTAACAATATAAAATAGTGTACTTTAGTCAAGAGACGATCAGAATATAGAGGTGAATTAAACATGACCCCTCATCGCCACGCACTTCCAGCCCAGCAGAAGAAACAGGCATGTGTGTCAGGAGCTGTAATCCACAGCAAACCGTGATTAATTGTATGATCTCCTGTTTATCGAGACGGCATTTGGTCTAAGTAATAGGGATTCACTGCCGTGATTCAATAAAGTGAGGTTACATCTCTCTTATAGAAAAACCTAGTCAGTGATATTAATTTGGGAGCTCCGTGAGTCAAGGCAGATGTCTTTGCAATTTTACTGACTTATTTCTCATGGTTGCAAAAATCCTGCTGCCTCTCCAGCCGTCACAACCTAATTCCAGGCAGAGGTCACATGAAATGCAAATATCTGCTAGGTTTCCCATGTATCAGGGTAGCGAAAACTTCCCAAGAACCTCCCTCTCCACTGGAGACAACGCTAAGCACTTAGATTCATCAGAACTAGGTCAAATGGCCACCTACAGCTGCAAAGTATGCTGGAGAGAAAAGACTCCATCCCAGGACCCCAGGATCACGACCTGAGCCAAAGGCAGACACTCAACCCCTGAGCCACCCAGGCCCACCCAGGCGTCCCTGAACCAGAATTTCATACTGTGAATTGCAACATTTCTGGGACTGCAGAGTTTACTCTGGCTTGTGAGCACCGCGGTGTTGGAGCAGGAGCGGGGTGAGAGGAGAGGGAACTGGTGTCTTCAGATGCCCAGAGACACCGATGCTAACAAGATGGTCCTTCTGGACGCTTCGTGAGTTTCACAGCATCTGTAACCCAAGAAACTGGAAGTGATTTTGAGCCAATGAGCCCCAGCAATGACTAGGGGACCTTCCACTGTTTCTCAAAATGCCAGCACTTCAAAGGAACCTCCGTGTCATGAAACTGGGCACTTGAAAATCAAAGTTACCTTGAGTTCCAAGGTGGATAATTTGCTTTCCATGGGATTTGTCAGAGGCTGATGTTTACGGTGAGGTCAGGCAGGGTATTTAAATGAGCGAGCTGTAGGCTTCAGTCATTCATTACCCACTGTTCATTCAGATATGACTGGTGGCTGCTGGTGTGCTGGGGGCTGGGCTGGGTGGTGAGGACATGCAGGCTTTCCCTCCTGGTGCATACAACCTGGGGCGGGGGGCGGGAGGGCGAGGACGTACTGAAGAATCATACAGTCAAATACCATTCTGTGCAGAGGTCAGGGCTAGCTCCCATGAGCCGCTGACTATTGGTCTCATTCCTGATGGATGAATGAGTAGGAGATGAGAAGACGCAGAGGAGAGAGATGGGAGTCCCGGGTCGGGGGTGAGCACCTATCAAAACCCTCGGGGTGGGAGAGACCACAACAAATACTAGAGGCTCAGCAAAGTTCCGAGAGGTTGGAGCTAGAAAATGGGAAGGACAGAAGGAGGAGGAGGGCGTGGGGGAGAAGGAGGGAATAGAGGAAGCCAGAGGATGCTGGAATTTGGAGGAAGACAGGGATATTCTTCTTGACAGGGAGGTGGCACCGTCTGATTTGTGGTTAGGGCACCAGTTTGGCTGCGGTTGGGAGGGCAGGGTCGAGTGGAGAGGGCGGGGTCCTGCCGGGCACCAGCTGCTGAATGGAGGGGCCAGTAGCATCCGCATGACGGCAGCCTCGCCAGCACCAGCGACAAGGGGCCGCTCGAGGACATCTAGTTATGCCCAGCCCCATGCTAAGTGCTTGGGCTGCAGCCTCTCGTTTACTCCTTTGCACGCCTTGAGGCAGAGAAGAATCTAGGGTTTGCAGCGTGAGGGCTGGGACGCTTGACCAGGCATCTGGGGTCTCAGGGCGTGCTCTTAACCACGCAGAGCTGTTGCTCAAACGGGCACGAGCAGCCTCAGGTAACGTTTTGAAGTAGGAGGTTGTACCTGATGTCACTGAGAATGTGACAGGCTCAACATGACAGGTGGATATGAAGCTACGCACATGGGCGATGCACGTAGAATGAAGAATTAGGAACATGCATGTTGCTGGGACCAGATGGGTAAAAACAAGCTGTCCAGACCAAAAAAAACAGGGGGCGGTAAGGTTTCGGGGACGGTGGACTCCGTGCTGTCCCCTTCCTGCCTGGGGTAGAGGTGCCAGGTATTACGGTTTTTCCGAGAGCTATCAGAGCCCTGGAATGGAATTGGGAAAATCTCCCAAGTCTCAGGGTCGGATCATCAACTCTATTTTTGTCTGGAGCGTTGTGCAGGTCACACCAAACGGGCAAAGCAGATGAGAAACGGGCCCTTAGAGAAATCACTGCCTGCGGAGATCAGTTTAAAACCTCGAGATTCGATTTCTGGTTTGGGATTTGAGCTGCACCGAATTGTTTCAGGCAAGGGGTCTGGATGCTGTGAGCGCGGCCTCGCGGCGTGGCTGCCTGTGCCGAGTGATTGCAGCCCCCTCCGGACCCAGGGCCTCGGGCACCAGCTCCTGCTGCTTAAGACGTGGGCTGCCCGTCTGAGCGCAGAGGCATGGAAGACTGACCTTGCCCAACCGGTCACTAGGCACCGTGCACAAAGCCCCCTGGCGCATGAAGAGCGTTATCAGTTCAAATTACTGCATGTTTTCTACCCTCCACTGACCTCTGTCCTGCCAGGAATTTAAACCACAGCTTTGAATTACAAATCTAATAAGAAAACCAATAATGGGGGGGAAAATCAGTTGAAGTGAGCCTACAAGTTTCTCCTGAGTTATGCTCTCTTGCTGATGGGGCACTGTTCCCATCAACTAATTAGATTTGCATATGCTAATGAGGCTGGAGGAGCTAATGCTGCCTCCACCACTTAACCTTCCACGTGCTCCTTTGAAATCCTAAATAGAAGCTTGGACGCATGATTAGCAGCACAATGAAAACAAAATCAAGTTTGAATGGAAAAGCCATTGATTTTCTTTCTATGGACAGAAATAAAATAATTTAGTGCTTTTTGAACTCAAGCAAGTAGTATTCTCTGCCAGTTCCAATTAAATGTCCAAGGAAGAAAGGATTCTGCATGTTATCAAAAGATTGAGTCAAACGGAGGGTCAAGGTCTTATTAGTGGGTAAAATCTATCAATAACTACACACAGGAGGGAAAAAAGAGTGCATGTTTTTTTTTCAATTCAAAGTAAACTGTGCTTTTTCTCTGATGTGGAATAAGGATTTTCATTGTGTTGTATTTAGGTTGTGCCTAGAGCCTAACGTCAGACACCCTGAGATCAAGACATGAGCTGAGATCAAGAGTCAGAGGCTTAACCGGAGACTGAGCCACCCAGGGGTTTTGTTTTACTTTTTAAACAAATCAGACCACCAGGTCTTATATTCCACAAGGGCAGGTACTAAAACCCTTTGAGAAACCAACATCCTATGCAAGTGACCTTGAAGGATGCTGGGAACTGTGGTGATTTTCAAACACTCGTTCTGGTGTGGCGTGGTTGCGTGCACCCATCTTGTTTGTGTTGTAGGTTCCGAGAATCATGGGCACCCGAAACACCTAAATGTCTTGGCATTCTTAAAAGATGGTGATCTCTATGGGATGGTTGTGAATTTGGAGATTTCAATAGTCTAGAAAATATAGAAATTAGGGATAATGCTCTTCCTCTGCCCAAGTCCTGGCTAGATCCCACCCCATCTAGGTTTTCTTTCCTTTTGTTGGTTGGATCACTGTGTCCCAGCACTGAGGACTGTGTCAGTTTCCAAATGGAAAGCACATGTAGCCTCTTTACCTCTACTGTGTTCCACTTCCTAACCTCCGGAGGTAAAGAGTATTGACAAATTGTATCCCACTCCTTTTCTTCACCATTCAGTGAGGAATACCATTTATTTGCAGAAAAGCTCTGACGACTTCCTTCTGACAATCCAATTTCTAAGCCAAAGGGCTTCCTGCCTTACTAAAAGATAAACCTTGCTTATTATTCCTAAACTTTCCAATAATCCTAAAATTACTACTCTCAGAACCAGAAAGCAGTACATCACCGAGCATCTAAACTGGTGGCTCTCACTGGGTGTTATTCTGTATGTTGGTAAATTGAACACCAACAAAAATTAATTTATTAAAAAAAATTAAAAAAATAAAAAATAAATAAAAAAAAATAAACTGGTGGCTCTCCAGTGGGGCCCAGTGAGTCCTCCTGGGGAAACTTGGCAGCATGAAAACATTTTGGGTGTGATTCTGCAGGTGCTGGAGACCAGGCGTTGCTATGGGCAACCAGCTTGCAGAGCCTGAGGATGTCTCTCAGGTCACAGGACAGCCCGCAGCAGAGAATGGTCTGGCTCTGTGTCAACACTGCTTAGGTTGGAAAACCCTAGTTTAAACCAAATGGTCTAAAATTTAGAAAGATTTCTCACTGGAGGGAGAGATGATTATGTCAGAGTCTAGAAGGAACTGTCTTTCAATGAAGGGCAAGTTATTTTTATAACATATTCACGTCAGTGGTCATCAGGCTCCAGGTCCTGAGCTCACTCCCTGGAGACATAGATCAATTCCTATTCATCGGAAGAGAGAAAGCTGGAGCCTCCTCTGAAGATGGTTCCAATTCCCAGCACCTTCTTGGCAGTGGGGAGTAGTGGTGAGTGGCCAGCCCTCCACTGACTTAGAATACAAATCTCCAAATTACAGTGTAGCAGGTGTCCAGATTGGATTTTAAAGATCAGTCTGGGTACTACTAAAGGTTCAAGAATTGATGGCTTTCACTAATAGCTCTAAATTGTAAATCAATGTTTTTTTGTTTCTCTGCTTCCATAAATTAATGTAGTACGGAGTGTGTGTGGGGGGTGGAAATCCATACAGAACCCTTGAAAAATTTTGCAAAACCGTAATTCAACTCTTAAGGAACAAAACCATGGTTTCATTAATATTAGACATTTTCAGGAAATGAAAACCTGAAAATCATTAGCTATTATAAGGAAATCTGTATATTCTGGCCCAAATGTTAGTATTTGTTTTCAACTATGAGAGAATTTTGTGGAAAAATGTCAGTTCACAGAAGCGATAAGCGGCTATTTAACATATATGAACCGATATTACATCTCTCTCTCTATATAGATATATATATTTCTTTTGAAATTTCTAATTAGATTGAAAACATGAAAGAAAAACTCTGATTCTTTTTCTATCACAATTTAAGTTGACATTCACAAATATTTTGGCTGTATTTTCAAACAGGTGTGCTAGAGGGAAACAGCCCCACCATGGTGAGTATCCGTGGATGAATCCACAGAGACCACACAAGCAAAAGCTTGACCATATATCATATGAGCTCTGAAGGAGCCCTGGTAATCCTTCCAGAACACGACAGGGTCAGAGGCCTGCAGGTGCTGAGACATTCCCCCTGAAAGGCTGTCCTGAGGCCTGGCCTCCTGGGGCTCTGAGGAAGTAGTGGTTTTTTGCTCCATGCCCCTCACACGGAGCATAGATCATAAAAACACTTACCTGCAACCTAGGACTGACTCAGGCTCAAGGTGGCAGTCACTTTGTGATGCCTTTTGGGCCCTTTCGGGGTCATCCCTTCTGGACCATAGGGAGCTAGCACTGTTCTCCATCCACGTAAGTAATAAATGAAATCTAACAGAGATTTATTGTGTCTCTGTTGGTGGAATCAATCTGGCCTTCATATTGGCCTTGTCTGGGCATCTCATTACCCACAGTGAGGAAGAGCCCGACTTCAATCAGGGTGTGGGAACCAAGGATAGAAAGCAAATAGGATGCTGATTTCAGGTAACTCATACTTTTGGGAATTCAAATGCCAGTAGGTTCCAGAGAAGGCAATGCAAGGGAGAGAAATGGGAGTATGGCATATAAATAGGGAACAATGGAAAGTATGTAGAGCCAAAGACATCAGACTCCTTCTATAAGCAGGCTGGACCAAGCTCCAGGCAACTGTTGCCATGGAGAAATGTGAGCTTGAATTGACTGTTTCTTCCTGATAATTCCATCAACATATAACGTGCATCCGACTTCATTATGGTAACCATTTATACAAGAGATCTCTTCTGATTTCACCTGCACAACCATATTCAATTCCTAGTTCTGCTATATCCAGATTCAGCTGTATTAAGCAATCAAGTTTTTTTCTCTAAAGGAGGAAATAATAACAGCTTTTATTAGTTTGACTTCAAAAACACACAAAAGAATTTGAAATAATAGAAACCTGACTCCAGACTACCTTAGAAAAGAAGGAATTCACTCTTTTTTTTTTTTTTTTGCAACAGTAAGTCCTGTGTACAATAAGCAGCTGTGTACATGGCTAGCTGATTCAGAGTCTCTATGGTGTCATTAGAACATGTTCTCTCTGTCAGAGGTAAAGGAAATCTCCAGAACAATCTTCTTTGCACTCTGCATCCAAAGGGATAACGACTGAGATTCACCCAGGACACAGAGCTTGAGAGGCAAGAGCAGGTCAGGGAAGAGCATCATCCCCTAAAGACATCACCATCTAAATCTGAACAAGAAGAGACACTTTTCAGTTCCTTCTGTGAGGTTCAGGAATACACTGATACCACAATCCTGCAAACACCTCACCCAAGAAGAAAACTGTAGATCAGTATCTCTTATCAATATAGACAACAAAAACCTTCAATAGAAGAGTGCTAAACTAATAAAGCAACATATAGAAACCATGGCCACATGGGATTTATCTTGTCTGTTTTAAGGGTGCCTGGCTGGCTCAGTCAGTAGAATGTATGACTCTTGATATCAAAGTCATGAGCTGCAGCCCCACTTTAGGTGTACAGACCACTTAAAAATAAAATCTTAAAAAAATAGTTGCTTTAAGTCTGGAAATTAATTTATGTGAGACACCATATCAATAGAATAGAGGTCAATGACCATATGATCATCTCAATAGAGTCAGAAAATATTTTGTAAAATTCAAAACCCTATCATGCTAAAAACTTAACAAAATAACATAAGAGAGGGGATCCCTGGGTGGCTCAGTGGTTTAACGCCTGCCTCCGGTCCAGGGCATGATCCTGGAGTCCCGGGATCAAGTCCCACGTGGGGCCCCCTTCATGGAGCCTGCTTCTCCCTCTGCCTGTGTCTCTGCCCCCCGCCCTCATGTGCGTGCGTGCTCTCTCTCTCTCTCTGATGAATAAATAAATAACATCTTTTTAAAAAATAACATAAGAGAGCTTCTTTGGCCTGAAAATATCATTTACAAACATCCCACACTTCGTAGCAAACTTAATGGTAAAACACTGAATGTTTCCTCCCAATGTCATGGAAGACACAGATGTCTGCTTTTACAACTTCCTTTCAACATTGTGCTGGAGATTTCAGCCAAGGCAATTAGGCAAGAAAATGAAATGTAGTGCATCCAGTTTGAAGCAGTGAAACTATGCTGTTTACAAATGGCATGATCTTGTATTTAGAAGATAAGAAATTAATTTAAAAATGTTTTAAACTGATAAAACAATTCAACAAGCAGCAAGTTTGAAGGATACAAGATGAATATAAAAAAAATCATTGTATTTCTATATGCTGGGAATGAGTAATACAAAATTAAATTAAGTGAAGAATTCAACTTGCAATAGCACCAAAAAGAATAAAATACTAATGAAAAATGTAACCAAAGAAACATAAAACTTGAACTTTAAAAACTACAAGACAGTGTTGAAATAAATTAATTTTTAATATTTAATTTAACTTTATTGACATTCAATTAATTAAAACATAGTGTATGAGTTTCAGAGGTAGAAATTAATTTCCTAGCTAAGGCAATTTGTCAAGAAAATGAAAAAGACATCAGAATTGGAAGAAAAAAAACATTTGCATGCAAACATTATAGTATTGGATGTAGAAAATTCTAAGGAATATACATAAGAACTATTAGAAATAGTAAACAAATTTACCAAGGTTTCAGAATAAGAGATTAACACAAAAATTGGTTGCATTTTTTAGGGTGCCTGGCTGGCTCAGTTAGGAGAGCATGTGACTCTGGGTCTCAGGGTCATGAGGTCGACCCTATTGGGTGTAGAGATTACAAAAAAATAAACTTAAAAGAATCAATTATATTCTAGAGGGTGACAATAAGCAAACTGTGAATGGAATTAAGAAAATACATTTATAGCAACATTAAAACAAGTAGCATATATTTTTAAAAGAAGTACCAGTTATACTCCGAAATCAAAAGGCATTGTAGAAAGAAACTTAAAAAGACTTAAAGAAATGGGAAGAGATTCCATACTCCTGGATTGAAAGACTTAACAATGTTAAGAAGACACTGCTCTCAAATGGATCTAAAGATTCCGTGCAATCAGAAGATTACATGCATTACATACATCAGAAGCCCCACTGACTCCTGTGGAACTGATGGGGAAAGTCACATGGATATGAAAGGACACAGAATAGCCAACTCATCTTGGAAGAAAGCAAACTCATTCTTCTCAGTCCCAGTGCTGAGTACAAAGCAACAGGTCAACGTGGGGCTAGATGTGAGACCAGTGGACTAGAAGATCAATAACACTGCGTGTTGGTGAGGCGTGGCCAAGTCAACACTCATTCTCCTCTTGGTCAGAATGTAATGTAGCACAGCCACTTTGGAAAGAAATTTGGCAGTTCTCCCAAACATTAAGAGTAGAGTCACAATATGATCTAACAACTCCCCTTTAAGGTACACACTCAGGAGAAACGAAAACATACATCAATACAAAGACTTCTGGGGTCATTCATGCTTGTGACAGCATTACTGATAATGACTCCAAACAGAAACAACTCCACCCATCTGTGATGACTGGGTAATGAATGTGTGGATTATCCATAGCATCAAATAATACTGAGCCATTAAAAGGAAGTAAATACCATGGATTAAATTTAAAATATTATGCTGAGTAAAAGAAGCTCTTCATAAAAGTTTTCATGTTATATTATCCAATCCCCATGAAATGTCCACGTTGGATAAATCTATGGAGACAGAAGGGACAGGGAAATGCCTAGAGCTTGTGGGGCTGGGTGGTGTTGGGGAATGGCTGCTAGTAGATATGGGTTTTCTTTTGACTTAATAAAAATATTTGAAAATTGAGTACAATGGGGATGCCTGGGTGGCTCAGTAGTTGAACAACCACCTTTGGCTCAGGTCGTAATCCCAGGGTCCTGGGACTGGGTCTCACATCAGGGAGCCTGCTTCTCCCTCGGACTCTGTCTCTGCACCTCTCATGAAAAAATAAAATCTTTAAAAAAATTGTTTGGGCAGCCCGGGTGGCTCAGTGGTTTAGTGCCGCCTTCAGCCCAGGGCGTGATCCTGGGGTCCCGGGTTTGAGTCCCACGTCAGGCTCCCTGCATGGAGCCTGTTTCTCCCTCTGTTTGTGTCTCTGCCTCTCTCTCTATCTCTCTGTCTCTATCATAAATAAATAAAAATAAATCTTAAAAAAAAGAAAAAAAAAAGAAAAATCAGCTAATAAAAAGTACCATTGCATCCGGCCATGCTTTTGCAATGTTTAAAAATTACCACATAATGATTCAGGAGGCACTTTATTAAACTCAAACTATGAATTCTATGCATGCCAATGCTTTCCTTGTGTTTTTGGCACAAATAAGAGTGTATAAAAGGTGACACCAGGGCTTCTTCTGTGCTGTTGGCTCTGGGGTGCTTTCTGGGTTCACTGTCATCCAGATCTCCCCATCAATGAGGAAATGCTGATGTTTTCCAGAAAAAAAAATGATATGCAAAGAGATTTTTTCAAATAGGTAACGAGGAGGTGGTATATTTATTCTGTCTTCACAGATTCAATTCATTGGGTGAAACCCGGAGCAAAACTCATTTTAATGAAATGCTTTGCAAACCAAAACTGAGAAAAAAAAAAAAAAAGAGCATCGCTGTATCGCTGTTCAGCAATGTTGAACTGACTAAACCATGATTACTTCTCTGAAAATAAAAATCGTTACATGCATACAAAAAGTAATCTTAATTAGGATTGAGAAGAGCAAGAAGGACTGTATTAAAGATGCTCATCTTTTATTGATCACATACATTTTTCATAAGGAGCCTCCTTTTTACTAGCTCAGGCTGATAAAAAAAAAAAACCTACTATTTTACAAAATTGTGGAAACGATTGACCCATGACAGTGTAAAGCTGTTTTCCTAAACCTTCATTTTGCAGGGGCTTAGAGAAGCCAAGTGGGTGTTTCCTCAGTTTGTCAATCAGAGACTGTCTGCAAGGGGATGGCCATACACTGGCAGTTCACACGCAGTCACGGGGTATCACTGGCCCCCACGCCATCACCCTGATTTCCACCAGGATGCCCTGAGCAGGAAGAGAATACAGGATCACAGCCTTGGGTTCTGACCACAGGGCTTCCCGGGAAATGTGCCCCCTGACCTGTAGGCTCCCACCTTCTGAGCCCAATCACAAGCAGCAAAGCTTCCTTTACATGGATACCTGAAGCTCAGAAGAGCAAGACCAAGCAATCCCGTAGACTGAGATAATTTAATGATCCTTGATCCCTCCCTGTGTATGGCTTCAGGGGCTTTCACGAGCAATGCAGCGATTCACACCTGCTTGGCACACACCCTGAGGGAGCCCAGATAAGAAAGTTGGAGCCAAGATTCCACCTCTGCTTACCAGACTCTGAAACTCATTTTCTTTCCAGTACACACCACTGCCTCTGTGTCTGTAGACAGGAAATGGAGTTGACTTGTTGCCATGGGGAAGGATAATAAGAAAGGCGGGATTTCAACCCATTCTTTATTGAGAACATAGAGAATCAAACCAAAGTCTTCCAGTGGGATTGCGGTGGGGTGCGGGTACTGTAAGATTTCGTTCTCAGCTCCAAGTCACATAAATCCCCTAGAGGGTGTAAATCTATAAAGGAGTCACGTTTTCACGTGACAAGAGCTGGAGAGGGGCAGTTGATGTGGGGCTCATGTCACCACTGGGAATCTGGTTCCTTTTCTCTTCTGTCTCCAGTATTCAGCAGGTAATTCCCATCACCAAGTCACAAAATGATGATTCACCTGCACACTTTATGTCTCATTCCACGGGGTAAAAGAGGGTCGTGCCAGCAGACTTCTTCTCCTAAACCTTTGCTTTTTTATGTGGATAGATCTGCCTTTTCTAAATTTTCACTTATGTGGCATTGTTTCAAACTGCTTCATCACAAGGAAATCTGGAAAGTACTTTTGCTTTCCAGTCCCTGAATAAAGGAAGACAGGGAAGAAGGGTGGTGTTAGGGTGACCAACTTGAAATATTTACCAGGGGCAACTGAGTCCTTCAATAGAATAAGAAGCATTTCCAGGATACCAAGAGAGTGAACAATGTTTCTAGTTTGTACTTTCAGTGAATCTGATTTTCTCTTCTCTTAGAAATTATCACAAATACTGATAAAACACCATTTTGATGGTTCCCTTTACAAACAATCCATTAAGGAAAAGGGGTATAATTATTTGTGGTTGGGGACACACATCCACTTAGATGGGTGCCTGAGGGCGGTGATGATCGGTGGACAGAGCCAGAGTCAATGTTAAATGTGACTTTGATGCCCAAAGAGAAATAGCAAAACGGAATTGTTGGCATTAATTATTAAGTGTGTGGCACCTCAGCTTCACTCAAAAGTCAATGAATAACCCGTGGATGGTTAATACAGCGAATCCCGGGACACCGCTTTGCTATCCAATGTAAACCTGAGGGATGTCCCAGCCTTTGATTAAATCTGTTTTCTGGGAGAGGCTACCATCACCCTGACACAATTGGATGTTTCTTTACTATTAACTCTGCTCATTTTACATGTGAGTACAATCAAGTGACAACACGCACATTTCTGTTTTGCGTCTGAAGGGCAACAATCTGTGTTCTTTTTGTGGACGTATCTGTGTGTTCAGTGTAATGGCTAAAAGGACTGATAATTAAGATGGGGTCAAATGCATGGGGAAATTCTGGAAAACCATGTCTGACACATTTGCACTTCTAAAAGAAGAGCTTTTACTCAGATTGGCAGCAAACCAAGGTCCTTGGGGTGAAGTTTGAAGCAGCAGATTTTCCACGCCCACGTATCAAGCCCTCTTGAAGGGTTCCTTGACTTCTGTCCCTTTTGCCTTAATCTTTTCTGGTCAAGAAGAGAAGGAGGTTTGCATTGAAAGGAAAATGCAAGGTTGGGACCTGTTAAGATCAGAAGAGTGGGTACTCTTAATGGAAATTGAAATCCAATAGAGCATGCTGTTTCTTCTTCCTGGAATGTTCCGCTTGGTCTTCAGGGATGGCCTCCCTCTTCCGTCCGGATCTCAGGGGGAGAGCCTTCCTTCCTCCCTGACACAGCACCACTTCTGAGAGACCGGATCCCACAATGTATGTCTTCATAATGGTTATCAGTGTGTTCCTGGCTTATCAATGTGCCTGTTCACCTGTTCAGTGATCGAGTCTCTCCTTAGCCTTCCAATTAACTGACAGCAGGGACAATGCTCATTTATCTATTTAAAATTATGCGTTGATCTTGGGCATCAATCCAAGTTCTGCAACCTGATGGAGCTCTGTTTATACTTACCGGGCTCTGTTCAATACTGTGGAGAACATTTGAGCCCAGGGACAACTTTCTGGCCTCTCCCTTGGGGACCAGGTGTGCTCATGAAGCAGGCAATCACCCAGGCATCCATTCACACAGTATTCAAGCTATGTTGGGTGGCCACAGTATCATAAATGTACACTGCACGTAGTGTGCTGCGTTGGAGGGACCCTTGGGTGGGCATGTCCATCGTAATCACCAGGTTCTAAATTGGGCAATCATGAGTCCTTGGATGATGTTTTGAGAACCTGCTAGTGTTCACACACCCTCCTTCTCAAGTCCTGCTTCTCAAGTCCTCTTTCCTCTGTGGTCCCTGGGGACACCAGTCGCGCTCTGTTCCCCACCTCGCTGCACAATGACATCTGTTCCTGGCATGAGAACTCCCATGCTCTGTGGCCATTTCTCCCTTTGCCACTGAGCAGCAAGTTTGCCTCAAGTTTTATCAGCAACCAAGGTAATGAGAACTGATAATCTACTTTCACATTCTTTCAACGTGCTATGCTGTAAATTAATAATAGATGCCAATTTACAGGCAAATTCTGCATTGGGTTTGGTTCTAAATCAGCTTAGATCCTAGACTCCTGGTGTCAATTTGAACTCTTATTGGGACGGTGAACTCCCATACCAGAGTGTGAAATCGAGTCTGAGAGACTGTGTGGACGGTGGTGGATCTGGTATCCGGTAGGGAGGGCAGTGCCCACTCAGATCCAGCTGTTTGTTGCCAAATTAGAACTAGCAAATCTAGTAAAGGAGGAGGAGGCAGAAATGATGCTTGTCAGTAATCTTGCTATTTAAAAAATGTTAGTAACTGATAAGATGAAATTTAAACACAGAACTAAGGGGATAGCACCATAGGGCTTTTTGTTTGAAAACTTGCATTTCCATCTCTGACCTAGGTAGATTCCTTCAAAAGCCATTATTTCTTTTCCAGTGGGCGATCGCATTGTATCAACATCCCTACCACTCCTTGAAGTTGATGTAAGGATTCCAACATACTTTCCACTCAACTTTTAAAAATGTTTGTATTTAGAATTAACAGTTATATGGGGACATCCCATTGAAATTAGAAACCGCAGTTGGTGTTAGAAAATTAAATAAGCCCAGTGTGAGAAATCAGAGCTATGATATGTACCATGTAAAAGAATTATGCATGTTTTCAAGTCTGTTCTGCTCTTTCAGCTGATAAAATTGTGAAATGCTATTTTGCATTCATGGTTACAGTCAGATCGGGTGTGAAAGCTTTTCTGGAAAGCTGCGTCTAACATTACTGATTTTGCATATTTAATTCTAATATTACAAATAGTGAGATGCTGTTCAGGAGTCTGTACCTAAACGAAGCTGGCTTAAAGCAGAAGAATTGGAAAACAAGCATGCTTCCCCCAGACAGGCATTACTGGGATGCATATCTGCATCTAATAAATCTAATTCTACACAGGCATCCCCACTGATTGTTAACACAGAGACATTTTTATTGCAGTGTCTGGAATTAAGGAGGGCTGAGTAATCTTTACTATCCCAAACAGGCTTGCACATCATGGTTTCAGGATTTTGGTGTTTTCTATTTTTTCAGGGGAAAATGTCTTACCCTTCTGGTATGTAATTCCTTATTTTCTTAGCTTTGAATCATGAGTAGAAGTAACAGGTAGAGACGTATTTCTGAGAGTATAATTCTTTCTGCCATAAAATACTGGGAAATAAAGTGCCTGGACATTAAATTGTGAGCTTATTAGTTACTATTTAAACTTCAATTTCTCCTGGAGGAATAAAAAGAATTTGCCTTCATGAATAGGGATTGCCATTTCCAGCTCTGTTTTGGGTTGACTGAGGAAACACCACTGAGGTTTTGCACGGGAATGCCATGGACACCTGCCCGTGGCCATCCACATTGACGAAGGGCCTCGGCAGCCCATGTCAGAGGTTCCGGGAGAACATGGGGCTCACGGTGGATCCCGCACTGTGTCCACGCAAGGGCAGAGCCACCCAGCTTCTGTGCCTGGGGTGGAGGGAAAAGGAAAGGGCCCAGTGAGGATGCAGGGCCATGTGTACACGTGGTGACCATTCCACCTGCTGCCCGTGTTCCAGGCCTCCTTCCTAGTAAACTGGGAGGGCTGGTTGAGGCAGCTTCTGGGAACATTCAGTACATACTCAGCAACCATCTCTTTGGTGAGTGACTGGGTGGTCCAGGCAGGTACCAGTTACATCCAGGGTAGCCGAGATCCTGGACACCGGGTGAGACACTGAGCCCCAACCCAGGAAACTGACATCTGCCCGCCACACGGGTCAGGAATCGGTGCAGGGTCCTCACCTTGGAATGTCCTCATCTAGGCCAGACCAGGTTACGCACACACGGAGATGTAGGGATTTGGGCTCTAACGTTGGTGTGAGCTGTGACACATGAATATGGGCAGTGTTGAGCTCCAGAGGGCCTCCCCCTCCTCCATGCTCAGAGGCACCCCTGCCTGGGCACAAGCTGAGTGCCCTGAGATGTGGTTTCTTTCACAAATGGATTAGAGGCACCAGGGATGGCTCAGGCCACTAAGGGCAGCTGCGTGCGCAAAGGTGAGAGCTCTGCCCTCGTCAGTGGCTCTCTGGAAAAGTGCTGAGCAGACATAAAGCATCGATTTTGGTACAATTTGAAAAAGCGAAGCACCCAGCAGATATATCCAGGTCTGGAAAATACAGGCCAGTAGAATCTCCCCTTCTGCTCTCTCTCACTTTTTATATTATGTTGACCAGTTATTTGGGAAAGGAGAATAGAGAAAGGCCCTTCGCCACTGCTCATCAGAGATCTCCTTCTCCCCCTTCCAGCTGAAAAGGTCCCACCTATTTGGTGAACTTCTGTGGAGGGTCCAGCAAATGTGTCCTCAGGGCTTCATCCCTGGGTTATCATGGGACTTACTTGGTTAGCAACATTAAAAGTGCTTCATACCAGAGTTAACTGTACTAACAGATCCCTAGAATTTATTGGTCTTATAGAAATGTAATTGTATACAACTGTAACTTCATATGACTTTAACATTATATAATACAACTGCAACTTTTTAAAAAAAGATTTTATTTATTTATTCATGAAAGACACAGAGAGAGAGGCAGAGACACAGGCAGAGGGAGAAGCAGGCTCCCTGCAGGGAGTCTGTTGTGGAACTCGATCCCAGGACCCTGGGATCCCGCCCTGAGCCAAAGACAGACACTTAAGTGCCCCAATACAACTGTAACTTTATATACAACTTTGAGCAAATACCATTTTGTCTCCCCCACAGCTCTTCCATCTAGGAGTTTAACTATTCCATACACCTGGTGGCCATTCGTGTATCTTCTTTGAAGAAATGTCTGCTCAGGACCTTTGTCCATTTTTAAATCAAATTATGTTTTATTTTGCATTTGTTTATTTCTGTTATAGAGTTGTAGGGGATTGTTAAAAGGAGTGGTTTGATCAGGTAACACTTAAATACGATATATTTGTAAGTCTTGGTGCACCACATTCACAGGCACACAAATGCAGAGACAATCCTGCATGTGTGCAGGCACAGACAGGGGATGGTCAGGACTTAGAGAATGGCCAAAAAGCAGCCGAGTAGAGAGGACCTAGGGCACATGGGATACCCACTTACCATCTCAGAAGGCTGGGGATATCTCAATTGCTTTTTCATTATCACTTCACTTCAAAAAAATTAAAAGAAATAAAAGACTGAGAGAGGGATATTTGCAGAGGGGATGGAAAAGTGCATAAATACAAATGTTTATCTGGAAAAAGACAACCAAACACATGCATTTCAAGAGCGAAAAGGTGCATAGCCTTTTCCGATTTCTCTGCTCCTCTTGATGAAGGTGAATTATTTAACACACTCAATAAATTTCCAGTTTTCAATTTAATGAGCCCCACATTTGGCATACTATGTTCTGTTAGGCTTTCAACTAAAGTCTGGAGATAAAAGGTATTATACTTCAAAGAAATGTGATAGTTTTTTCTATCTCGCATATTCAACTGGCATAAATTCAGACAGACCGTATCAGACCTCAGTGAAATCCACATAAGAAGTTTTCCCTGTTTGTTTTCAAAGTTCTCATAAATTTCTCTCTTCCAGGCTATAATTGGCCTTTGTGAAGAAAGGGAGTGTTTGAATGTGCAGATAAACACATCTGCAGAAAGTCTACAGATTTAGGGCCTGAGCTACTAAAGCAGATCCAGAAAATATAAGAGAACAGCTAAGAGAATTAACTAAATATGAGAGAACATAGTCGAATTTTTAAAAATGTGAAATCAAGTTTTTTTTTTTTTTATAAATTTTTTTTTTAATTTTTTTATTTATGATAGTCACAGAGAGAGAGAGAGAGAGAGGCAGAGACACAGGCAGAGGGAGAAGCAGGCTCCATGCACCGGGAGCCCGATGTGGGATTCAATCCCGGGTCTCCAGGATCGCGCCCTGGGCCAAAGGCAGGCGCCAAACCGCTGCGCCACCCAGGGATCCCCAAGTTTATCCAGATTTGTAATCATGAAAATGCCGTCCTTTGGACCACTTTTGCTTTGCAGATTCCGTTTCCAGCCCAACCCAGCCCTGCCCACAGCAGGATCCTGTCCGGGACACGGGCCCCCTGGTTTCCCCATCCTTCTGGCAGAGTGGGAGCCCTGTAGTCCTGTGCTGTCTGGGCTGGAAGACACGGTGAAGCTTCTTTTCCCTGAACTTTGCTTTCCCTCAATGTGCATCCTGTATCCTCCATGTGCTCTAGATCGAAGTTTGGAAGCAGACGATAGAGCTTCCTGAGTCCCACTTCCCTGATCACTTCTGAAGAGTCAGATGATAAGTACCATCTCTGGTTTGGAGCGAACAGGATTCACTCTCGGCCTTGGGGAGCACAGTTTGGTGACTTTGACTAAGGTGTCTCCCCATTCTGCTCCCCAACTTTCTTGTTGATAAATATAGGTGCAAGAGTTACTTCCTCCTGGTCCCCCATGAGGAGAAAGGACAGGGGTCCAGTTTGCATAAAAGGTAGCACGAGGCCAAGCACATACCGGTGGCACACATTGGTGTTTTATGGAATAAAAAGAACCAGCATGTGGGCAGCTGGGTGGCTCAGTGTTTGAGCGTCTGCCTTTGGCTCAGGTCGTGATCCTGGACTCCTGGGATCGTGTCCCACATCGGGCTCCCTGCAGGGAGCCTGCTTCTCCCTCTGCCTATGTCTCTGCCTCTGTCTCTCTCTCTGACTCTCATGAATAAATAAATAAAATCTTAAAAAAAAAAAAAAAAAGAACCAGCATCTGTAATCCAGGTCCGCTTTGGGAGGCCTGTTTGCAAGCACTGGGTTCTTTCATCTATACGCCATATGGAGCTACATTTTTTGCAGACACCTGAGTTTGGAAATAAATGACCTTCTCAAACCGCACAGCCAGCAGTAAAGGCAGAGGACCTTGCAGCCATCCTTCCACCCTGAGCCCATGATCTCCCCTTCACATCATGTTTTCTCTTCAGTGTCCAGCGCAAGTTGCTCACACTTGGACAATTATGGAAAAAGATGGACCAGGTAGAGGGTCTTATTCGAGGGTTTTGGAAATAAATCTTCCTTACACTTAGGGATGAGTCTGGGGTCCTCTTGCTCCTCCAGCCATTTAGCCACCGAAGAAAGACCACGTCTAGAGACCATGAAATGGTGGGTGCAGCCCACATAGCAATGATGAGTGTATTTTGTTTGATTCCTACAACATTAAAAAAAAAACCCTTGTATTAGAGAAATTTGCAAACATGCGCAGAAGTAGAAAGAAAGAGAGATATGACATTCTCTAAATATACATCATCCATTTTCAATAATTTATCAACTCCACACCAAGGAGGGTGGGTCACCTGCCAGATAGTGAAGACCTGTGAGTTTAGGATCTTTTTCAAGTGCTGATTCAATTAAAAGATGGAAGAAGTGGTTTCTGACCTCAACTCCCATCTCAGTGAGATGAAAATGAACAGAAGCCCGTCTCTAACCAAACACTAACACGAGTGGTGTACCGTGTTGTCAGGAGGGAGTCCTCACTGCGTGCTGGCTGGGCTTGGAGGAAGTGCAGCTTTGCAGAGACAGGATCATGGGGGGTGGGGAGAGGGTGGTTTTCAGAACCACAAAGTGAAGGTGCTGCTCCGACCAACCTCTGTGGTTGGGTCTGAATGGACGATTCATTTCCGATCCCACAGGGATCCCTGAGGCGAGGCTCTCTGAACACCCCTGTAATCACGGTGGGTCTGGACCCCGGGACTCTGCTCTGCACCTGAGCCACCGAGGCTGTGAGCAACCTGACCACCAGATGGACGGGTCTGGAGCACGGCAGCGCTTGGAGCACATCTGGCACCAGAATCGAAGCCTTCTTCTTTTCTTTCTGCCGGAAAGGGACACCCCAAATCTAAGCCTCTAATCATGGAGGCTGGCAGGAGTACCAGCAGGGGGGGCGTTTCACGAGAGGCTCTTGGGAGGCGGACCAGGAGGTTCAGGTGAAAGAGAGGGTGGAGAGGGGACTTCCTACAGCTGAGGAGGAAACCAGCCTTTGGAAGCAGAGAGCAGGGGTGGCGGTGCCTTCAAACCTCCCTGCGGTCACAGAGTCCAATCTTTGTAAATTACAAGAGTAAAAATTGTAGCAATTATAGTGACAATAATGGTAACACTCTGAGTTACTGATTCCACCTTAGGGTTTGGCCCCTCCTAGCACTTCACCAGCCGATCAAATTCAGCTGATGCTGCCCGCATACATCACAGTTTCTATCGATACTCCCATTGTATAGGAGAGAAAACCGAGGCCCAGGAAGACACAGTCCAGCAAGGTGGTTTGGTTCCCGACTGGCAGGCTGGGGACGCAAGCCCAGCATACAGGTCAGGCTCCTGACCCTGAGCAGACATGTCCCCAGCCCCCCTTTCTGCCAGGTCACAAGGAGGAGAGGACTTGAAAATCGGCATGCATTCCTTTTTTCTTTTTTAATAATAAATTTATTTTTTATTGGTGTTCAATTTGCCAACATACAGAATAACACCCAGTGCTCATCCCATCAAGTGCATTCTTTTGGCCTTGATAAACCCCGGGGAATCTTCTCAACCTGGAGGTGTAGCAGAGGCCCGAAACCAGACCTTCCCCTCCTCACTCACAGCTTCCTGGTCTCCCCCAAATTTTGGGTCACTCTGCCCAAGTCCCCACTTTTGGAGCACAACGTGAAATACTACAGCAGAGTGTTTGCAAAGCTTGCAAAAAAGCTCTTGCAAAGCTTGAGCTGCAGATTATTCTCGCGGAGGGGATAACAGAGTTGTCAGAAGCAGCAGGGAAGGAAGTAAATGTTGCTGTGAATTTGTCAAACCTTTGCTAACAGGACTACCGACGTGGAGAGAATTAGCCCCAAATTAATTTCATTTTCGTTTTTTTTTTCACTAGGTGATTTGGATTGGGATTTTTAAAATGGCTTTCACCGTGTCAAAGCGAGGTTTTTAGACATGACATTCCACGGTTTAATTTAGGTAGACAGAGTAAAACATTAAAAATCAAAGATACCTACAGTCCCCTCTCCTAATTAGTATGTGCCATTATAGAGACATTTGGGTAATTTGTGTCATATAAAAATTCGTCAAGGGTCTGGTTTGAAATCCTACAGAATATTGCTCTCAGTTTACCATGAGAACACACTACATAGTCATGTTCATGATAGAAGGGTTGTAAGTATGCAGGCACCTGGGTGGCTCACTGGTTGAGCGTCTGCTTTCGGCTCAGGACGTGATCCTGGAATTCCAGGATCGAGTCCCACATCGGGATCCCTGCAGGGAACCTGCTTCTCCCTCTGCCTCTACGTGTGTGTGTCTGTCTCTGTGTGTCTCTCATGAATAAATAAAATCTTAAAAAAAAGAGCTGTAAGTACATCTTGGGACTCCCTTCACTATCCTTCTGGGGCTCCCTTTGACTTCTCCTGTACTAGGTCTTCTTCTCAGACCCTGTAAATTTTTCTTGCTTGGTTGCTTTATTCCCTCATTTTGGGAAAGCACTGTACCCAGGAGCATCCTAAAATTGTAGTAGATAATTTTTTGAGATCTTACATATCTGGAAAATGTCTTTATTCGACCCTATTTTTGGTCGCTGCATATCACACTTTAATATATAAAGCAATTTCTTTCAAATTTTGGAAGGCACTGCCTCACCAGCAGATAGTAGAAGAAAGCAGGATCAGATCTTTCAGGAACATGGAATGCATAACCGATTCTTCTACACAAAGGGGAGTTAGACACCTGGCAGAGAGTTAGGAGTGAAATTAATGATCCTGATCAGTATATGGAAAATCACACACATGCAGATAATCATCAACTCAAGAGAGAAAAATTAATATTGGAAAGCCAACTATTCCTAGGATACTACAAGTCTCGGTTTGAATAAAGTTTAGATAATTGCACATTTGAACAAAATGAGGCTGAATATGCACACAGACAATGGCCAGACCCTAAATAACAGTAGAACCTGGACCCAAATTCCAGTCTCCACAGTAACTGGTCCAGGAGCCCAATCAGAACATCCCAAGCAACTGGCCCGGAGAGGCCGGAACTTGGAAGTAGGAATCTGGATGCATAAAGAAAACAAATAAAGCAGAAGCAGCACGTTGCACAGATCAAGGCCATGTGCCATTCATCAAAGAGGGTGAGAAAATATATGTACCTCTGCGCCAAAAGTCAGAAAAAAAAATGAGATGGAGAGAGCATGGAGACAAGGAGGAAAGACTTGGTGAAATGAAAAGAAATAAAGACATCTAAGCATCCTTGCAGGGAACCCTGAGGCCTGGACAGTGATGGTGGATCTGGGATTCACACAGGAATTTACAAACTTGCAGTGAGTTACTGGCATCCAAATCTCGTCCTACCACCTGTTTCTAGGTGACCTTGGGCATCGAGTGTCTGTTTTCTCACCTGTGAAGAGGAATAATAGTATCTACTTCTTAGCATTGGTGACAATTAGATAATGTATGGAAATCTCCTACCACAGGGCTTGACAGATAATTAGGTGTTAGTGAATGTTTGAGATGATAATTATGTGACGCTCTATGTTTATTTGGATTTTTAATGGAATTTCCAAAATTATGTCTTATGAGAAAAACAGATGTGTCTTAATCTCCTTTCTGCCTCTCCCCAGTCTGCAGCTCTCAAAAAACACATTTGCATGTTTAATTGTAAATGAGTGAGAAGAACACATTTTGTAAGAAAGATGAAGACAATTAAAGACAGAGCAAGCGGACCTCTGAGTCCCCTTGTCATGTCTAAAAAGCCATGAGGTTGCAGGTGGAAAGAATACCGGACCCAGGAAGTGATTATCATATTCTTAGATCTAAGTGATGCAGGCTGTCCATCTGGGGACCCAGAGGGGGTCCTGCAGGATCAGTCTAGGCGGTCTTTGGCTTTGCAAATGAAGGAAATGAAGTGTGAGCCAGCAGGAGGTAAGAGCAGAGTTTTTGAAGACAGAGAAAGAGCAGATTTAGAATAAGTGTCGGGGAGTCTCAGGAAAGAAAGGAGAGAGTCTTGTCTTTGTTTGGGGTCTGGGGTTTTAACTGAAGACCTTGGTCTGGCATATGTGTCCCCTCAGGCATCCAGGAACTGTTTAGTACAAAGACGAGGACACATGTTATTGCTTGGAGCCAGAAGGCCTTGGCATCGAGATGACCAGCTCTGGTGGTTCTGGAATATGCATATGATAGATTCATCTCATCATCCTCACCTGGCGCTTCCTTAGAGGTTGTCTGTTTTAGAGAAATCATAAACCTTCATCCCTTACAAGGCGGATACACACTGCTTGCATTACAAGGCTTATGTCCAGTGGAGGTCCTAGTAGAAATAGAAGCCAGAAAAGAAGGAGAGGGGAAAAAAACAGCCTTTTCTTTCATGGGGTCCTTTTGGTTTCCTTGTCTCATAAATTTGGGGAATCAAATGTCACAGGAGCTGATTTTCTTGAAATAAGTTTCTCTCTCAGGCAACCTTTCTCATCCCACTTTAATAGAGACGTGGCTAGAGACATGTGTCTCTTTCCTTTGTCTATGAGAAAAGCGCCAGCCCAAGAATGCGGATAAACAGCGTCAGACATTGGTTCCAGTGTGAGGGAGAAGCAGTGCACGGCAGAGATTCTGCAAACTAGAAGCTCTGTCTGAAAGGAGGCAACACTACTCAGTTCCTGCACTGGGTGCCACGTGGGAGGCAGGCCTAGTGCTGGCAGGTCCAGGATCTATCTTCCCAGAAACAAGAGAAATGCAGATCGTAGCATGAACTCACCTAATTGTAAAATATTGCCTAAACTATTCCTAAAATTCTGGTTGAACCAAACAAAATGTTACATGTCTCCAGACCAGCTGTGGTCCACAATTGGACAAGTTTTGAGCATTTTCTTAAATTCACAGGGGAGAGATGATCTTGTGTCCTTTTGTTACAGATTGGAAAACTGAGGCCCATGAAGTCATTTGGGAACCAGCGGCCCGGCTGAACCAGGAGCTCACATCCTCAGTGGTCCCGTCCAAGACCCAGGAACGGAGAGAGGACAGCAATGTGCACGCACCCCACCTGAGCTGGTCCTTGCCCAGGAGGGAGGCTGGCCCTCAGCCTCAAGTCAGCGTGCAGGAGAGGCTCTGTCGGCCTGTTACGTATGCAACTTGAGTCTATGCCATTAAGAGCAGGCATCTGTTGCATCTTATTATGAATTTATTAGGAAGCATGAATAATTAAGGTGTAAATACCTAAAACATCGTTTTGGTCTTAGGTTCTGATATGTCTTCATTTCTTGACATCCCAGGGATCGCAAACATGAAGGTGGTGTGGTCTGTCTGGACCTTCGGGGCAGCCCTTTCCTGATCTGGGAACCGCGGGTAGAATAAGGGCTTCTCGTGCCTACCACGAAAAGTGGATGTGTTGCCTGTTCTGGTTAATCCTGTCTTCTGCTTTTCCTGAACCAGAATTCCATTTTCCGCATTTAAAAACAAAACAATGTGTTTCTATGCAAAAACGAACGAATTGTCCTCTGGCAGAGTAAGCTAGTGTCACTCCCAAAGTGTTTTATGTTAGTTAAGGGATCTTATCCATAAAAGGCACTCACAACCAAGTTCTGTTGTCTAATAGAAGTCAATGTTTGTCATTGGTTTGGTGGCGCTCCATCTTTCTTTATTCAAAGACCAGAAGCACATATTATCCCATTTCGGAAGAAGTTTCAGAAAATTCTTTCCTGGGGTTCCTGGGTGGCTCAGTTGGTGAACCATCTGCCTTCAGCTCAGGTCATGATCCTGGGGTCCTGGGATCAAGCCCCATGTTGGCTCTGTGCTCAGCAGGGAGCCTGCTTCTCCCTTTCCCTCTGCTTCTCCCCTGCCTCCCCGGCTTGTGCTCTCTCTATCTCTCTGTCTATCTAATAAATAAAAAAAATAAAAAAAGAAAGAAAGAAAATGTCTTCCCTGTGTCTTTGGCTGATTTAAATGGATCTCCTATAGCTTGCCCTACTTTCCCATTCTTAGCTGCAGACAAGCGTGGCTCTCAGTCATAAGGCAACACACATCGAGGACTCGGGGTCTCGTCCTGTGTCCTTTCTCCGGGCTTACTCCTGGTTTACCTTCTCTCTCATTCATAATCCCAGTGAAAAAGAGGTCTGAGGAACATTGCTTTAGAGATGGAATATATATATTCCTCCTGGAATTTTTAATTCTTCAGGAAAGAACATTCTAGAGGGAAATATGCTCTTCCCAGAGGGGATGTCAGAGTTTTTCTGAGCTGATCTCAGTAACTAAAGATACTTGCATGTTGGAAGGATGGAAAGTGAGTGTCCGGTCCTGCCCCAGAAGCTGGTGGTATCCTCTGTGTTCCACCACTGGCCTCCAGTTCCGTAGAAACATAAAATCTTACAGGATGATGGTCCTCCAGTAAAGCACAACTCATTTTGGGTTTAAGAGCACCTGCACTCCCTGGGGACTTCATAGATGAGCATAAACAATGTGAATAGCTCTCAAAATCCACGCTAAGGGAAATATTTTAGAAGCAGGATGAGAATTAGAGCATCATTATTTAAATGAAAAACACCAAAAAAATCACCACATATTTTCTATGTGTTTTTCAGGACAATTGTCAAGCATGTTGATGTTTCTGGACAAGCTATCTGAACATCATAGCAAAGCTTCAGGTACATTCCTTAGTATTGTGGGCGTCTATGTGTGTGGGTCTCAGTTGATCAATAACCAACGTTGTGGCCGCACCAGTCCTGTTCTTCTTACTATGATTGCAAAATGCCCTCAGCAATGAGCATCAAACCTTGGGAGGATACGAGGTTCATTACTTAAGAGTCCTGGAAATTACATGACATACTGGGGCCACACAGCAGGTCACAGTTAGAGAGAGGGGAGTGCAGGAGCCTGTGGTTCTCCTTTTATTAAGAGTCCAGGATCTGGGGCCCAGGGTTTCATGAACTCACTCTTACCTGGTGAATTTAAAATATAAAAATGCGGTTTAGCGCCACCGTCAGTCCAGAGTGTGATCCTGGAGACCCGGGATCAAGTCCCACATCAGGCTTCCTGCATGGAGCCTGCTTCTCCCTCTGCCTGTGTCTCTGCCTCTCTCTCTCTGTGTGTGACTATCATAAATAAATAAAAATTAAAAAAAAATTTTTAGTCTCTTAAATTGCAGATAGTAAATGGGGCCCCAAGCAACCAAGAGCTCAAAAACAGAGGAGCCCGAAGAGGGGTAGGGGTTGGGGTTGGGAGGGTGCCTGGGTACCTAGGCCTGTAGCCGGTCAGGCGTGTACTGAGATGGGTGCCTGGGCAGTCAGAGCTTCCCATCAGGTGCTCGCATTGTGAAAAGAAAACAGGAATTGCCAGGGTTATGTGACTGCATCCCAACCCTGTTTTGTGCTCAGAAATGCTCCAGAAATGCTCCAGCCCCAAGACCCACGTCTGTCCAAGCAGCAGATGAGCTGCAGGTGGAAAATCCGACGTGGTCAACATGGGGAACGGTCCCAGGCTCCCTGGGAAGGATGTGACAGATGTCCCTCATGCTAAAACAAAGCAACAACCTCTTCCTAGCATCCTCACGTGAAAGAAGAACGGGGTCTAAGGAAGCGCCCTCAGAGAGTAACGGGCACGTACCTGCCCTGACTCCGTGGGTCAGAGCCAAAGCCTCGTGAGGCGTAGGAGCCGTGCAAAGGCAAAGCTGCCCCTGGAGGAGACGTAGAGCTGGGCAGAGTGAACTCCAACGACGTGACTCCAGTTAGAAGAAAAAAAGCTGAGGCTTCTCCTCCTCTTCCTCCTCCTCCTCCTCACCCTCTTCCTCTCTCCTCCTCCTCCTTCCCTGCCTCCTCCTTCTCCTTCTCCTCTATCATCTCCTTCTCCTCCTCTCAATTAACTTCTGTCCTGAGAACAAGCAGATCCACAGTTGGAGGGAGGAGCAAAGCAGGGAAGTGGCATCCGAAGTGAGTTTCTGCTTTCTCTTGGACTCGCTCTGACAGCTGGCTGAGGCCTTCCCGGTACTGATCTTACTCGTGATTCACCACGAGGCCCGGCAGCACTAGGAGCCTTTGTTGCCTCTCTCTGATCGACGAACGTCATTCAGGCCACCTTTCTACTTATTTGCTGCCACAGATGATGTGTAACCCCATTTCAAAGCTCAAAGTCCCATACAGCAAATGTAAAGTTTAAAAATAAAATTCCTGCACAAGGTGAAACAGCCACACCTGGGCCCCTCTAGGTATATCATTTTATACTTTTGCGTACACGCCTTTCACAGGTCCTGTAGGACAAATTCAGCCTCCGTACTCGGAGGGAAACTGCCCTCTAAGTTAACATAGGAGATTGGTTTGTATTTTTCCAAATGCTGGAAGCCAAGCATCCACCTTACACACTAGTTTAAGTGATCAGTTGTCATTCAGATCAAAGAGAAACCAGAAAACCTTAAATGGGGTGGGGGGGGGGGAAGCTGAGTGGCTCGGTTAAGCATTTGACTCTTGATCTCAGCTCAGGTCTTGATCTTGGGGTCATGAGTTCAAGCCCTGGGTTGGGTTCTACACTGGGCATGGAGCCTCCTTAAAAAAAGGAAAGAGAAAGAAAGAAAGAAAGAAAGAAAGAAAGAAAGAAAGAAAGAAAGAAAGAAAGAAAGAAAGAAAGAAAGAAAGAAAGAAGAAAGAAAGAAAGAAGAGAAAGAAAGAAAGAAAGAAAGAAAGAGAGAAAGAAAAAGAAGAAAAAAAGAAAGAAAGCAAGAAAGCAAGAAAAGGAAACTGTCAATCTGTGTTAACTTCAGATTAATCTGAAGTCAGCTTTCCTACAGTAAGTGGATACATACCTACCATACCTACCATTAGTATAGTATGTATCAGCTCGAAAATGAAAAGCAAGTTGAAATTTAAAAAACTGAAATAATGTCAAATGACAGGCTGGTCCTAAATAGTTCACAGATGGGACCGTGCCTCATTTATCTTGGTGTTTTGGGCGCAGAGCATAGACATCATACTTAATGTTCATTGAATTACGTCATTAATCAGATAAAGAGAGAAATAAGCAGGATACAAACGAGAAGCAGATTTTACTGGAAAAGCATGGGGAGATGGAATATCTCTGGACCTGCCACTTACTTTCTGACCTTGGATAACATGGATTAATGTATCTGGGCTGTGATGCGGCGAGGGGCTGACCTGTGTGTTCTACGGGGTCTTGGCTTTCTGTCATCTCCATCACTCCGCAGGCAGAGACAGGCATGGGGATGTGCGTGTAAGGTCATGGCTGCTGGCTTTAAGTGGACCAAATGGACAGGCCAAGACTCGCTTCTAGATGATGCACAAGAGGATGCTTCGCTTTGTTTGGGAGCAGCAAGGAGATGGGAGTTCTATAGAGTGGCCTCCAACTCACAACGGCATGTTAGCCCTATGTTCATGATGCATTTTTTGAGAAGTCCGGTCATCTAAAAACATTGTCCCACCTCATTGTCTCTCCTCTGGATATGTTTCTGCTTCAGTTTCTGGGTTTTTTTCTTAGTTTTTAGAGCATGGAGATTTCTATATTTCCCTCATAAGATTTGCTAGGTAGGCGTGTATGCAAAAGTGATCTTCAATCTCTTGCATCTAGATGGTGCCAAGTGGGAGTGTATCTGGTTGTTTTACGCTCCCACACTGCCCTTGGCAAACAATTTTCCAAAATGGCCATCATGATTTATCACATGCCACGTGCCCTTCAAAGTGGTGCCCATACGGCTCCAATAGAGGTGCCATCTACGTCCCTGCCCCCTGGGCATACCTGTCATTACGGCGGCAGTCATGCTATGTGATGTCCATGGCTAGGCCATAAAAAGCTTCCTCCGCATCCTCTAGGTGCACCTGCTCTTGGAACCCAGCCACCGTGTTGTGAGGAAGCCTGAGCAGCCCGTGAGGAGGCCCCCACCTCACAGCCAGGCAGGGCCTTGTGCAGACAGCCACCCCGGAAAGTCACGGTCCCAGTGCGTCCTTCAGGTCGCCGTTGAGTCACCTCCGCTGATGCTGGGTGGAGCAGCGAAGAACCAAGCCTGCCAAGCGCTGACCAATTTGCAGGTCTGTAAACAAAATAAATCATGTTTCTTCAGCCTATATGCTTTAGGTTGGTAACAGATAACCCGAGCTTTTCTTTTCTTTTTTGGCCCAGGGGAAAAAACACTTATCAGTGTTCAATAAGATGAAGTAAAAAGGTGAAGAACAGATTCCTTTTTCCTTCAGCTTATTTCCAATAGCCTCCGTGTTTCCTTAGAAGTTAGAGGCACGTAGGATACTTTTGTTTAGTTGTTTCTTTTCTTTCACTTTTTTTTTTTTTTGCGAACATGTTAGAACTATCACATCCTGCCAGGCGTAGAATAAATTGGTACAATTTTTTGAGAAGATCTGGTTACCTTGAAGACAGGTATTCCCTCGTGATATAACAAACCCACCTCTAATTATTTACCCTGGATAAATACATACATATGTGCTGCAGAGCTCATATGTTAAAATATTCATAGCAGTTCTAGGCAGAGAGTAAAAGAAAATTTTTAAAAAAATCTGAAGGAGGGACGCCTGGGCGGCTCAGCGGTTGAATGCCTGCCTTTAGCTCAGGGCGTGACCCTGGGGTCCCGGGATCGAATCCCACATCGGGCTCCCTGCAGGGAGCCTGCTTTCTCTCTGCCTGTGTCTCTGCCTCTCTCTGTCTCTGTGTCTCTCATGAATAAAATTTTTTTTCTTTAAAAAAGAAAAAAAAAATCTGAAGGAATTAGGAGAGCTTAACCCCAGGGGCAGGCAGGAAGCAGACTTCACGAAAAACCAAGAGATTCTAATGAGCTATTTTGAGAAGCAGTTTGGGGAAAGGGCTGTGATCCAGACACTAGTCACACTAATCCCAGGCTTCTTGGATTCAAATCCTGGCTAGGATGTGTCCTAGCAGTGTCACCTGGAGTGGATGTCCTAACCTCTTCCTTTTCTTTGCAAAATGGGGTTACTAGCCACATCTACTTCGCAGAAGCCTGACGAGGATCCAGCTGGTGAATGCTGGAATGCTCTGCCTAGAGGGACTAGTGTTTGCAAAGAACAATGGCAGGTGTAACACCTGACCTCACAAAGACAGGCCAGGGAGCTCCAGTTCAGGGAGCTGGAGGCCACTGACGTCAGTGCCAGCTCTCTTCTTCCTGCTGCACACTGAGAGGTAAATAGTCTAAAATATTAGATGGGAAAAATAAAGAAAAAAAAAAGAGCATTTGCAAAAGCTGGAGGAGAGAAGAGGTGAGAAACCAATGTGATGGGCCAGAGGACACGGTCAAGGGTCGAGACTGTCAGGCTCCAGGAGGCACCAGTGACATCACGGCTATTGATATTCTTGTGGGAAAATAAATGCCAAGAAAGCAGAAATGGGGATCAATACTTTTCCATTCATACAGGCTGCCCTTTGAGAAGGAAGGATGACCTAAATCTCCAAGACAGCAAAATCACAGGCTTTCTCTCCGCTTCAATTTGCCCCAAATTTCTCCCATCCCTTGAATCACTCCGGGACATTCCTTGTGACCTTCCTGGGGAGGAACAGCTCTTCATTCTTCAGGAAAATTGACTTTGAAATAAAACTTTCATATGCATTTGAAAAGAGGTCCATCTGTTTTTTTTTTTTAAAGAGATCAAATACACCTTTGAAAACTAGGGGAGTCCTAGCTTTTGTTGGGAAGTACAAAAAGAGGTGTGACTTTGAAGATCCCTCAAGGAGTCCTGATGGATGTTTGAAGGAGAGAATATTTTTATTCAGGATATTTTTATTAATTTAAATAATTTAAATTTAATTAATTTTATTAATTGGGTCTTCAAGCAAATTAATGTCAGGAAGTTCTTTGGGTGACAGACACTGTGGTCACATCAGCATCCGCAGGGACTGGTACTTACCAAGTTGCCGACACGGGTTTGTGAAATGAATCATGGCTGGAATCACCCAAGACCAGGGTGTTCATACACACACCAACGTCATGACCAGTGGGGCTGCTCTTTACCAGTTACTGGATGCGCATTGAGAGGCTAAGTCACTTGCCCAAAGGCATCAAGTCTGAAAATAATAGATCTGGGATTTGCACCCAGGCAGCCTGACCTACATCAAAACCGTCAACCTCTTCATGGACTAACTGGGAGTAGAGAAGAGGGAGGAAAATAAAGCAGGAGCAGAAGAGTGGCAAATGGAAAGAACAAGAAGCACCCCATCTGGAAGCCATCTGTCAGCAATCAGAGGACTCTGCCCAGGGACATACAGCCTGGGATGGGATTGCTCGGTTCAACTCACCATCTTGCATAAAGATGGGGCTGCATTTCCTTTTCCAGAAGGGTGACCACATGTGTCCGGGACGTGCCCGAGTAGCCAGGAGAAAAGAAAAAAAAATCATTGCATGATTATTTTGGGATTATTCAAGTTTTGAATTATGTCATTTCTGTGGGGGGGATGAGTCTGTCATGTGAAATATGTTCCCCCTACGTGTTCATATATTTTTGAATGTTTAATTTTGTACAGATAATATCACAAGAAGTGCTGTATATTTTACTACTCTGAGCCAGTGTTAAACTGTCCGTAAAACAAGGTTTGAAACAGTATCCAAATCAAGGAGACAATGCGAAGATGAATCGGGATCATATTTGTTAAAAAGACTCCTAAAAAATGTCCCCTTCTTTTTGATTCAGACCCCACGTCCTGATGTCAGGGTGAATTATCAGAAAATCTCTAGTATTTTTATTCTCCTGGCTAAATTAGCACCATAATGGAGCAATATCATTAACTAAGTTTACAATCTATTCAGCCAACCAGCTGTGAAATAATGCGGTTCTTTGATGGTTTATTACTAACTTGGATGGTATCTATTATTCTCAATTATTCAAATATAATAATATTGAATTAGCATTTCATATCACATGGCAGTTCAACTGACATGCTCTGAACTTGAATAAAATGGAACTTCACTATGGATTCACAGAACTGTATATTTTTCTGTTTCCTCATTGGTTTACTTGTGCCTTTTCTGGGGAGCCATCTGGGTGAGTCCCCTTGGGCTGGGGGCTCTCAGTGGAGCTTGCTGGCACCAAGTTTTCAGGAAGGGAGAGATGATGCTCAGTGGGGAGATACAGCAAAGAATCCAACCCTCCTGAGGTCAAGGGGATTGGGAGGGGAGAGAGAGATGGAGATGAAGATGAGCGACAGGACCCTTTCCCATGGCCCCTGATGTACCCAGTATAGTGACTGAAGGAGGGTTTGTCCCTTTCAGGACCAATGACATTTGGGGCCGGATCATTTTTTTCTAGTGGAAGCAGTCCTGTGTGGTGGAGGTGGTCCTGGGCAGGGGAGGATGTTTAATAGCATCCCTGGCCTCCACCTGCTAGATGCCAGTGGCATCTCCTTCCCAGTCAGGACAGCCAAAAATGTCTCCAGGCATTTTCAAATGTATTCTGGGCAGGGGTGCAAGATTTCCGATTTGGGAACCATTGAACTAAACCTCTGTGATTCTTGCTGCAACTGGACATTATAGAAACCGAAGAAAGGGCTCAGGTTGATGTCTGGATTAACAAAGGGAGAAGGAAAACGAAAACATGGAGAGAAAGGTACAGAGGTGCCCTGGAGGAAGTGAGGCCCCTAGATATTTGCAGACATTGTATGTGTGTGTGTGTGTGTGTGTGTGTGTTGGGGGGAGCAGTTGGTCACAGATTCTGGCAGAGGGTTGCATTGTTGGGCAGGTTGGGCAGGTTGTATGCAACCCTGGGAGGTTATGGTTCATAGTCACAGTCATCTTAGATTTTTATAATCCTCAAGACAATATTCTGGGAGGCAGTACCATACTTTATTGAAAATCATGATTTTCATTTGTTTGATTGATCATTATTTTCCTAAATCACGTTTTAAAAATACCATTCTGGTGAGCTGCAGAGTTGGACAAGAAAAAGCAAATTTTATTTATGTAGATGTTTAAGGGAAGGGAGGCTTTATTACAACTGGTTGGGTAGGTGGGTTTTAGTGTGAGTGAGTGAGATTTGGAAAAAATGTGTGAGAAATTGTTAACAGTGCTTCTACCTGGAATATGGGCCTAGTTGTGGATGATCTTGGGGCGACTTTGTCCTTATACATTCATGAATAAATTGTGTATGACTTTGGTAATTTAAAAAAGCAAAGTAAGTTAAAATTGCAATACACTTGAAAAGTGCCGGTATGATTAAAATCACACAAAATATCTATGTGTTTCCAAGAAAGGACAGCGCCTGGAGACCTTAATGTGGTAAGAATGAATTCCTAGAATCACGCTATTCCTTCAGGGGTTTCTTCTGAGGACGATTTGGAACGTTCCCAGACCCTATTACAGGTTTGCGATGACTTGTGTCTGCAGAGCCTAATGGAAGCTTCTCTACATAATAATTCACTGATGACTTTCTTCTGGTCCATGTGCACCAAGGAGATGTTGCCCTTTCTAGCCTCTTCTTGATTTCCAAGTGATGAATGTGTGAGGTTGAATCCCATTAGTTTGCAATTTTATTTAGGGATATGCAGTAGATTACGTGGAAGGGTATTTGAGGATGATGACACATTTTTCACATCTACAGACTCTATGGATGTGACTTTTATTAGATGTCAGAACTTAGTCCATAGTATATCAAATTCATGCTCAGATTTCCCATTAGCTTCTAACAAGTTAAGATCCAACTAAATGATGCAGGGTGCAGGGAAGTGGTTGCCAAATATTGCAATTTTCTCCCCAGACCCATAAAAAACCTTCTTGGAGACAAAAATAATGGAAATTAATTGTTATACCTTCAACTCAATAATGTAGTGGCAACCTCATGCTTCGGTGTGTGCAGCTCAGGAGCACATCTTCCAGGGGTTTAAAATTGTTTACCAAGTTTGCGAATCCCTTTTGAAGGAACTGCTTATTTACATTCTTTACCTTTTAAATAAGACTCCAAAGTTAACGAGGGTGCACAGCAGGATGGGGAGAATGTTCCTGATTCCAGGGACTTCATATACTTTGAAAAATTGTTTGTTCTATTTTTATTCCTCTTTGATGCATAAACTTTGAGCTCCTGCTCCACACAACTCACCCACAAACAGAAGCCACTATTGAAATCTTTCCTTTAAAAAATATACATATGTTTTAGGAAAGCTCTACCAAATGGCAGGAAAAAAGCTGTTGGCTGCATTGTTTCCTTTTCAAAAGATACATCAGGAAAAGAACCAACTTTTTTCACGTTTCCACCGCTTTTAAGATAATGATTGAACTCTTTTGACTAAATCCAAGCTGGCCAGCTGAGAGTGAGGCCAGCCTTATCAAAACTGTACCATAATGCAAAAGCTTCATTTAATTTTGCATCCAGGAAGTGAGGAGTATTGAATGTACAGTCCTGATAATAAACACACAGAACAAATCCATTACACACACATGAGCTCTGGGGAAGGAGGTAGGGCATGTGGGAAGCAAGACTACATAGGACTTGGAAGAATAAAATGTTTGAGGCATTACGTGGAAAAATAATCCATCTGAGAGTCGTCTAGTGATGGGTCTTGCTTCCTCCTAGGCAGGAAGGAGACCCACTGACCATTAATTCTTTCTTTTTTTTTTAATTTTCAAGTGAGCTCTGTGCCCAGTGTGGGAGTTGAACTCACAACCTTGAGATCAAGAGTCACAGGCTCCATCGACTGAGCCAGTCAGGTGTCCGATTCATTCATTTTTTTAAGTTAAAAAAAATTTTTTTAAAGATTTTATTTATTTGAACGTGAGTGAGAATGAGAATGAGAGAAGGGAGATCACAGAGGGAGAGGGAGGAGCAGACTCCCCACTGAGTAGGGAGCCCAAGGTGGGGCTCCACCCCAGGACCCTGGGATCATGATCTGAGCTAAAGGCAGATGCCTAACTGACTGAGCCACCCAGGCACTCCTGTACTTTGTCTATTTCTTTCTTTTCTTCAAAAGAATACATGAGGGTAAGAGATGGTGCTAAAGTTGCTACACTCATTTCTATACAATTTCTATGTTGCAACACTTGAGCATGGAAGGGCAATTCATTTCTTGTATCTTCTTTGACGTATTCAAGTTCTTAGAGTAGAAAGGAAGCCCTAAATAAATCAGAGAGGGACACGTCCATTTGTGCCTGAAATGATGCACAAAAGAGTTGTAATTGCATTTTATGGATGCAGGAAATAATCAGATCGGGCATGGAAGGTGGATGGTAACACACATTGGCAGTGTCCACAATTTTCTACCCTGGGGAAAATTATAAGGGTAAGAAATTGCCTTCCGCTTCACCAGGGCAGAGATCCCCCACAGCACCTGGGAGCAGGTGGCAGGGTCCCCTCTGTTTCCCACCCCGCCTGTGGCCAGGAAGAGCCAGCCCAGGCACTTGAAACTGTCTGACAACTGGAATTTCCTACTTCCACAGAGAAGTGGGCAGTCTGGGTCCTGTGTTTGATAGCAAGTGTGTGGAGGTCAGCAGATCCTGCCTCCAGATTGTCCACCATCTCACTGGGGTGAAACAAATCACATGATTCAGTTCAGAGGAGAGATACGTTCTTAATTTAGTCATTTCCTTAAAAATGGAAGGCATTTAGGAAGCATGAGGGAAGCGTTCCTGAAGAAGAGTGCCTCTAGGATGAATACAGGACAATTATGGAAAAGCAGGAGAAGCAGCAGATGGGGATGTATTTGGACAGAGGCAGGTGCCCCAGGCGGCCCAGAGGGAAATGCTAATCCCTCAAGGATGGAGGTTGCTTAGCTCAGGGTCTGCAGAGATCTCCAGGTGGCCAGAGTTGGGGAGGGGGGGAAGCAAAAGGAAGCTTTGTGAATCATGAGCTAGGATGGAAAGACCGAAGGACCATCAGGGATCTAGAAACAACCCTGAGGGCTTTGGACTCTGTCTGAGAGCTACACGGAGACTGGAGAGATGCTGAGGACACGGACTGCCACAGTCAGAATTCAACTCTGAAACATCACTCTAGACTCTGCGCAAAGAATGAATTAGCCAAATCAGTACAGGGGGCCAGGAGGTGAGACAGGGGAGAGGTCATGGTCATCCCGAGTAGTGAGGGGCGTGGACAGAAAAACCAGATTGACTCGAGGAGCCTTAAGAATAAATGGGTTGCATTTATTCGAGCCTGAACAGGATTTCTATCACTGCAACAGAAAGGATCTCGAACCTTATGGTACTGGGATTGTTTCTGTGTGGTTCTTCTCTTTAAAGCCATGAGCTCCTCAAGGGCATGTGCCCTCTCGCTGACCATCCCACCTCTGTGTTGACCAAATGCACGTGCTGCGATAGTGCTCAGCTGATGTTCAGCTGAAGGAATGAATGACACCTCCCTCTCCTCCATCTATACCGGTGTCATCCTTTCAGGATAATGACGGTCTGATGATGGTGATTGGACTGATATGTAAGTCTGGTCTACCCTTTTGGGGTCAAATCCTCAGAAAAAATAAGGTGTTCTCCTCACTCCCTTTTTTAAAACCAAATACTATTAAAAATCTCAAGAGAAATTCCAGGCATTGACAAAGACAGAGGTATCATCCCCAGGGGCTCTGGACCAGTGCAATCAGTGAGATGAAGGTGCTTCTACCTTAACACATGTCCTGATATGTATAAAAATTGAACAGACCTGAGCATCTGTCTCAGTTATTGAAAACAAAACAGAATACCCTCGCATTTTATGCAGTGAATACGCATCTTGCCCAGTCTGTCTTTGGCTTTAGACCCCCAGATCTCAGGGCTTGGCTCCCCTAAACATGGTCTATGTACCTGTGTGTGTGTGACGGAGCCTTCCCTGATTCAGAACAGCCTTTGTAAAAACACACCCCCAAACATCCTACTGAGAACACAGTGTGTGTTTCAGAGAAAATACTTATTTTCTAAATAGTATTTATAACACACTGTCATGGTTGCTAGAGGATCTATGAGGGCAAAGGGTTTATAGTTGAGCTTTCTCAGTTTTTGCACGTGATGCAGAGAATAGTACATCCTGGGGGTGGACAGAGAGGGAGACAGGTGACAAGTGATACTGTGAGACCCCAGATGGGCAGCTATGTGCTCCACATTTGGGCTTTGGAGGCATCTCCATGACCACTGACCTCAGAGAACCCAGGAGCTACTGCCCTGCTCCCAGCACACCCCCAGGTACTCAGAAGGATTCAATGAAATATTTTCAGATTCTTAATGCAGTAGAATTTGGGAGTTGGAAGTGAAATTAGCACTGGCTGGTATAGGATGGAGGCAGAGGGGAGGACCCTTTTCCATGAGGCCTTGGAACAAGCATGTGCATTCTGCTTAAAAGGAAGGATGGGAGACTGTAAAGCCCTTGGAAGCACTCAGGCTCCCCACAAGACACATCTTCAGACCTGAGACACCAGGCTGGCATAGGTCATATGAGTCTTTTTGTCCAGGGGTAGATGGTTCTTCAGGAATGGAATTGACTTGGATCTGAAGAGACTTTTCATTTCTGGACACTCATAGATTGTTGGGTGGGGAGGGGCTCTTGTTAAGAATATGCTTGAGAAGGCTCATTTTTCTTTATTAGCCAGTGCTAATTTCACTCCCCTGGGAGTATTTACAGAAGTGACTGCAAGCACAGCTACCGAGGAGAAGCCAGAAAGTAACTGTGCTTGAGTGTATGTGGAGGGAAGCATGTTGGTTATTTACTCTTAGTTTTAATTTCTGCAAAGGCAAATATTATAAATCTTCTCAATTCTCTCAGGATCCTGTGTCTTTCACGTCAGCCAGGGATTTTATCCTCACTGATGTCATGGGTACTCATTTTTGTTGTCGGTCTCATGTAGGCTGTTGTGCTAATGTTTATTTGAGCGGGAGAACTTTCTGGAGCTTACTGCATCAAAGGGTGAATTATCTTTCAAATTTGAGATAAGAGGTGTTTATGGAAGGAGGAGAACCTAAGGGAAGAGTTAGATATAATTATTAAATATTTTATGTTTGTGATCAGATCGCTTTGTCATTTTCGGACTAACACAATCGGGCCCCAGTAGACTGGAAATGTAAATGGACCCACCAACAGATGCCACACAAAAAAAGGAATTGAGTCATCGGCTTTTTTTTTTTAAAGATTTTATTTTTTTAAGTAATCTCTACACCCAGCATGGGGCTCGAGCTCACAACCCCAAGATCAAGAGTCACAGGCTCTACCCACTGAGATAGCCAAGTACCCTTGACCTCAAAAGGATTTTTAATTGATATTTTTCTCCTGTCATATTAGGTACCAAAGACCTTGGGTCTGGAAATATTGTAATCCATAGATAGTTCTCTAAACAAGCCTGTTCACAGAGAAAAACAACAATATTTCTATTATCATCTATTATTTCCCTTAATTAAGAGTGGGATCTCTCACGAGTGATGGTGATCAAGGATAAAAATCCATTAGCAAAATGAACAAGTTGATAAACTTCTACTAGACCCTATGGAGAACTTCTTTCCTGGTGTTCAGAAGTGAAAGCTGATTGCAATAGCATCTGGCATTACTAGAACCGATTACCTGGTCAGGCACTTAAAGGAATTATGCAGTTGTTGAAATTGAGAGGGTTAGTCCGATAGTCCTGGTCAGAACCTCATGGAAAATGCACTTTCTTTCACGCATTATTCTTAAAACAGATGAGGGCAGAAATCTTCCTAAGCTTGGACATGAAGCAAAGTTTATGTAAATACGTTGAAGGTGACAGGTGGCACAGTGTCCAGAGAGGAAATGTGGCTTATTTTGGTTTGATTTTTCATGATTTCAAGCCATGATGGTCTTTAATGGACAGTGTTGCTTTATCCCAAACTAAATGGCGTGAGCTGAACAAAGGGCAGAATCACCAGACGTAGGATGATGGATTCTATGAACCACTGGGTGAAGGCATCTACAGAAACTCACTACGTGTCGTTTTTCAAAGCCGAATGGAGTCCACTCATTTTGCAAATATCTGCCATGTTTTCCAGGTAGGCCAATGTCACAAACACCACCCTGGGACAAATATCTGTCCTATTTCCCCAGGGACATCCAAAGAGACATGGCAACTGGCAGTCAGCGCGGGGTCTCGTGAGAACACAGGGCTACAATTAGAAGGCAGGCAGGGCAGCCTCGCTGTCTGTAAAAGAGAACCCACAGATAACCGGGGACAAAGATAACACGGCAAGAGCCACCATCCGGGTCAGGCAGTGGAGCTGTCGAGGATGGGGTGCATTACGGTGCCTGCCATCCTCAGCCTCCTTGTGAAACCACGAGCACGATCTAACTCTTAGAAAAAAAAAAATCTTTGCCCATAAGATGGTGGAGAGAGGTAGGTAACCCTTAGTCTGGATTCAACATGTGGGTTAAAATATTTTTATATGACAATCTAGATTCTAGATTCTGTTGAAATCATAGGATCTGGATCCCTGAGTCTGCATCCTCAAATGACATTTTTCCAATGCTGGGTCTTAATCCTCTCCTCCCTTTGATGTGCGTACTCTTTCCTTGATAATTCACTGATATTCACTGATAATTCACTGCTGATTCACTTGATATCCACCAGCCAACATGTTCACTGGCTTACATTATGGGTCTGGAACCTCCAGGCACTTGACTTTGAGAAATCCCAAAGGAAAAGGAGATGCACGAAGTGGCCTGTTACTGATAATCTGGTCCCTCAAATTGCAGAAGCTCCTACAGCTCTCAGCCCATGTGTTCTGTGTTGTTGTTTTTTCCAAACTCAGAGTGTGGTAGGGGCATCTGCAGGTACAGAGATGGCTTCCCCTCAAAAGGGGTCATTTTGTGAGTGATCTCTGAGGGCTCCCTGTTGGTGCTTTTCTGTCAGACAGCTGCTTTGGGGTGTGTGTGGGGGGGTCACCATTGTCTAGAATTCTATCACGTTTCTTAATAATCATCTTTGTCATGCTCCCCGGGTGAACCTAATACAATTTCCCAGCACATCTGTAAAGTTAATCCACTTGCTGTCAACTTGCATTTTGAGTCAAAACAAATACATAAACTAACTCTTTAATTTATAGCATGAATTTCTTTAAATCATGTGGGACTAAAAGACAGGCTTTATTTTTATCCTGAGATGTATTCTGTGAGCACCACTTAATATCACATTTGTTCAATGGGTTGAATAAATCTCGCTGCCCAGTTTGCTGCTCGGGTTATTAAATACACTCAGTCTTTTAATCCTGCTAGTTCTTGCCCAACTTTTGCTGGAAAAAAATTCTCCTCTGTCAAAAAGAGATAGATAGGTCACTTACTGAAGTCATCTTCGCCCAGAAAAATTAATTACAGGATTTTCTCTTATGCTATTAAGCTATTGCATACCTTTTTTTACTTAATAGTTCTGCCTCTGCAATCAAGTGAAGGCTGGAGAATAGGAATGATAATTATTGCTATTAAAGCTCTAGGTATCACACTGTGAGACATGCACTCCCCCAAATGTGATCCACTTCATGAGCAAGTGGCTCTTTTTATAAATAATTGAGTTTAAACAGTGGAGGGGCTGAAAGTCTGTGAATTTCCCGAGTTAGGGGATGCTATTTCTCCAGTTCCCAGATCTTACCTGGGAAAATCGCTGTGTCTTCCTGAAGAATGCAGAGGCCACAGTGATGGGGGGCGGGACGCTACGGTCCCCTGACGGTGTTCTGTTGGCAGAGACATAGCTGATAATACGAGACATAGACCTAGGTGTAGAGAGCTGGGTGCCCGCCCCCCCAATCCCTGGGATGTGGAGCTGGAGTGTTCGTGAGATGTGTCAAAGCTGAGCCAGTGGATTCAAAATCCAAGGCTTCCTGTTTTCTGATAAAGTGTTTTTCAGGCGATTTCATCAAAGAAGAAAAAATAGGTGGAGCGTTATGACAGGTCGGCTGCGCTGTCAGGCCTGTTCCCATAAAGGAGAATCTCCGATTTGATCCCATGGCAAACAGTACTTTCAGGATTACTTGTCTGGCAATGGGCAAGGACGTCTGCCCACACGGCGGTGGATTCGGGGCCCAGGAGGAGACCCAGCATTCCCCTCCGGCTCGTGCTGGGGTGCGTGGGCTCATCACAACCACACAGGAAAATAGATGGTCCCTCCTTTTGTTTGGGGAACGAGAGGGGTTTGGGGATCACCCCAGGTCCCTTGCCTGGGACCCACATGTGGCCATTACCACTCTGCTCACAGTGCCAAAGAGGAGCTCCACGTGGGACTGGCAAACGGGAGAGGGTACTGGCTCCTTCTCTATTCAGGTACGGCCTCCCAAACTACTTGGGCCACTCATCACCCAAGCTCCGTCTACTTAGGACACCTCATATCCTTGCATGCTGTATCTTAGACTTTCTCTGACCTATCCTCAAGCTTGGAGACTCTTTATTCCAGGAGGACAGGAGATGCTTATTGTGACAATCACATCTCCTTCTTTGCCTGTCATTTAGATCAAAGCCTAAAATCTTGGGTTTAAGACAGAAAGATTATTTTTCTTTTTTTAAGATTTTATTTATGTGTTGATGAGAGACAGACACAGAGAAAGGCAGAGACACAGGCAGAGGGAGAAGCAGGCTCTTCTCTCCTGCGGGGAGAGCCCAATGCAGGACTCAATACTGGACCCCGGGATCATGACCTGAGCCAAAGGCAGATGCTCAACCGCTGAGCCACCCGGGTGCCCCAAGAGTGCGAGATTCTTATAACTTACCTCCCCCTTCCTTTCTCTCCTCCTTTGGAAAAGTTTTAGCTCTATCTCGAATTTGAAATTTCTATTATGCATCTCAAAAGCTGCCTGTAGAGTTCTTTGATTTTCCTTTACACTTTTTCTGTAAGTGTTGCCGTTTGGGCAATAAGCCAGAAATGCCCTAGCTGCTTGGCTGTGAACAAAAGGACTGGGAATGTGGGGAAAATGCACACCTTGTTTAATATTTCATATCACCTGATACAGTAACTGTAACTACAGAAGGACCACACACGTTTGGAGGGAAGCCAGTTCCAACTACCGTGTCTCCCACCCCCTAACAAATGCTTTGGGTCTCTGTGGGGTTTGGCTGATGCAGCGCTTCGTCCCTAGGGCGGGAGATACTGTGCTTACTGGAAGAATCGGCCTATATGGAGAAAAGCAAGATCGCTCCCAGAGAGAAGACAGACAAAATGAACCAAGCCTCTTCCTTCCCTAGCATGTGTCATGTTCATTTAAATATTTACTTAGAGCAAATACATTTTAATGAATTTTCGGTTAAAGTTAAATCAACTCATTAAACCACGTTGAAGAGATCAGAAACACACAATCAATGCTAGAAGCGACTTGCTAATTTCGGAGTCTGCCTGGAACCCAGGGGAAATCGTCCCGGGGGAGGCGGGTGCTTTCTCGGCACTGGCAGCCCTCAGCCCTGGACTGTGCAGCGTCCACGGCGTCATCACATCTGTAACTGAATGGTGAGCACAGCTGGGGTAGGTGTCCCTGTGATTCAGGTCCCATCTCCACCTGCCTCCTATGATAGTGTGATCTATTTATTGGCCTTTCTGCTCTGTTCTGGGCCTTTGGAAAGTGGACTCTTACCTTCTGGTTTCCAACTGGATTTTCTTTTTTCTTTTTTTTTTTTTTATAATAAATTTATTTTTTATTGGTGTTCAATTTACCAACGTGCAGAATAACACCCAGTGCTCATCCCGTCAAGTGCCCCCCTCAGTGCCCGTCACCCAGTCACCCCCACCCCCTGCCCTCCTCCCCCTCCACCACCCGTAGTTCGTTTCCCAGAGTTAGGAGTCTTCATGTTCTGTCTCCCTTCCTGATATTTCCCACACATTTCTTCTCCCTTCCCTTATATTCCCTTTCACTATTATTTATATTCCCCAAATGAATGAGACCATGTGTTTGTCTTTCTCCGATTGACTTACTTCACTCAGCATAATACCCTCCAGGTCCATCCACGTTGAAGCAAATGGTGGGTATTTGTCGTTTCTAATGGCTGAGGAATATTCCATTGTATACATAGACCACAGCTTCTTTATCCATCATCTTCCGATGGACACCGAGGCTCCTTCCACAGTTTGGCTATTGTGGACATTGCTGCTAGAAACTTCGGGGTGCAGGTGTCCCGACGTTTCATTGCATCTGAATCTTTGGGGTAAATCCCCAGCAGTGCAATTGCTGGGTCGTAGGGCAGGTCTATTTTTAACTCTTTGAGGAACCTCCACACAGTTTCCCAGAGTGGCTGCACCACTTCACATTCCCACCAGCAGTGCAAGAGGGTTCCCCTTTCTCCGCATCCTCTCCAACATTTGTGGTTTCCTGCCTTGTTAATTTTCCCCATTCTCACTGGTGTGAGGTGGTATCTCATTGTGGTTTTGATTTGTATTTCCCTGATGGCAAGTGATGCGGAGCATTTTCTCATGTGCATGTTGGCCATGACCATGTCTTCCTCTGTGAGATTTCTCTTCATGTCTTTTGCCCATTTCATGATTGGATTGTTTGTTTCTTTGGTGTTGAGTTTAATAAGTTCTTTATAGATCTTGGAAACTAGCCCTTTATCTGATACGTCATTTGCAAATATCTTCTCCCATTCTGTAGGTTGTCTTTGAGTTTTCCAACTGGATTTTCTAATGGGAAGCACTAACCAGACCCCGGAGAGCGGGAGGAGAGAAACTCAGGGCATTTCTTCCCTGCCCCTACACTGGGTTGGTGCCAAGACTCTGCCAGTCATTATGCCTCTCCAGGATCACAGCTTCTATTTTTAAAAAAAAACATTTTATTTATTCATGAGAGACACACACACAGAGAGAGAGAGAGGCAGAGACATAGGCAGAGGGAGAAGCAGGCTCCATGCAGAGAACCCCACATGGGACCCGATCCCAGGTCTCCAGGATCAGGCCCTGGGCTGAAGGCAGCACTATACCGCTGAGCCACCCGGGCTGCCCCAGGATCACAGCTTCTAGAAGACTTAGAAGACTTTCAGCCTCCTCCAGGGCTTCAGCCCTGAGTTCTGGTGACATCGGATGTCACTTGCCCTTTGTAAAATAAATATGTTGTATGATAGATACTAATAATAAAATTCATTATTAAAAAAAAACATAGAAGAATTTTAAATGCAGCCTGTGTTTCACACAACCCAAGGGTTATTTATCTAATTGTGATGGGGAAAAATATCACCACTTATATACTGAATTTCAAAGACATGCCCCATGTATAAGGACGAATATAATTTATCTCAACTTTCTGACCCTGCTCTGAACCCAACAAGACATTATTCTGTCTCAAGGAAGGCTTTGTGGGGAAATGGACTGATAAAGCCTGTGACCCCACACTCAGGGTGAGAGCCATAACACATGACGGAGGCGGCTCCCATCAGGTTTGTGCCTTAGGGCACTTGCCAGTGGCCCTGAAAGCTATATTTCTAATAATGTGGTATGTGTCTGCACGTGTGAGAGATTCAGAAAAGAGGAAAATAAGGTCATGACTTCATGAATACTCATGGTCCCATGTGTTTCAGGAGTTCCCACAGCCACCCTCATTTCCAGAGATTTCCCTAGAAAGACTCACAGGAACCTGCACTGAGATGTACTCCCAGCTAAGATTTATTATATCATCATCATCATCATCATCATCATCATCATCATCATCAGTATTGTTATTATTATTAATGGCCTAGGTATGATTTTCAGCCAGATCCTAAGAAACGAAGACACTGGTGGAGCCATGGGGGCCCATGGGCTGGCCCCCATGCTGTCCCTCCCATGAGGACTCCACATAGCACACTCGTCCCCCAGCTATGCAAATGCAGGAGCACACATGCCCATTCCTGCCAGCCATGCCCATTAGAGATGCCACATGCAGGGTTTTTATTGGGAGCCGGTTACTTAGGCTCCCTCTGCCTGGTGGGGACCCAGATTCCCAAGCCATAAGGAAAGCAGGTGTTGGGCAGAAACCACACCATCCACACAAATAACCTCGGCACTGTGAGAGCCTCATGTCAGCGAACTACTGATGCTGAAAGCCAAGTCAGCAGATGCCAGGCGAGGGCCAGCCTGCAGAGGGTTACACTATTCCCAGGATGACAGCCTCAGACCCACTATGCCAACTTTCTTCTGAGAGCCCAGAGTGAGTTAGAACCACTGCTTTTAAACCATGTGCACCCATAGCATAGCATAGGAGGCTTTACTCATGAGGGATCCAAGGCACAGGGAGTAGATCCCAGTGACCAAGATCACACTGCGAGTAAGAGGCAGGGCTGGGATTCACACAGAGGGGCTTCACTTCTAAATCTCCTTCCACCCCACCAGAGAGCCTGGTGGGAAAGGCAGGGCAGAGGCCCCTCTTGCTTCTTAGCTGGCCTTCATGGCAAAGTCCTCTTTTCCTTGGATTTCTCCCACAGTGAGAATGCACGGTCTGCTACTAGCTGCGTGACCACAAGTCAGCTCCTTGGCCTGCAGCTCACCTCTGGAAGCTGAGGGATGTTGGGCTCACCCACTTGATGCCGGTCTTCTGAGAACCCAGTGCCAAGTGTCATGAGGGTGTTCTCTTTCCTTGGCAGCAGTGGAGTAGAAGCCATAGCTGGGGGGATTGCTAACCCTTCCCTTTGCATGCAGGGGTGAAGCCAAATTCCCCCTGAGCGCTTGTAACTGAAGACTTAGCACCCAAGCCTCCTCCCCTTGGAGGCCAGCCTCACCAGCAATCAGGTTGAATGCGACCCAGATCTGCACAACCTGTTTACCGTCTTGCTCATCTGCTTTGGTTTTTAATCATAAATGTACTGATGTTTTTCTCGCATACCATTTATTTTTATTGCATGTGTTATAGCGTGTGCTCGGTATGTTGATTTTATTCAGTGAGAATAAAAAAAACCGCTGAAATCAGGCCATTCCCACTTTTTCTTTTATTTTTCTCACTCTTTGCTTAAGAACTGAAACTACTCTGACATTTTGCATGCTCACCAGAATTAAATGAGATGTAGTGGATAAAATTTAGGTTATTTCCAGTTTTTGTGGTCTGTAAGAAGTGCAAGCCAGCTAAAAAGCCTTTCCAGGTAATTATAAGTCTGTGAGAATAATACAACTTGAGGCATTTGAGATCGAATCCACAGTAATCACTTTAAAGCGGTTATAAATACATTAATTTATGGCTAAATATACACAATCCCCTGTGCTGCCTACAGCTGATGAAGCCAAATCCAATTCTGAAAATCCTTCAGAGAAGAGAACCATTGTTTGAGAAGTAAAGTCTTGGGGGAATCAGTGAATTTAAAAATAAACATGTTGTGATCATTTAGGTCTACATTGGTTATGGGGAGAGATGGTGGGGAGCCCCTTCCAACTTAATAATCCTGAAATTAAACAATCTGCCAGGCTAGCATATGTGGCACGCATACATTTATTTATTTATTTATTTATTTATTTATTTATTTATTTATTGAGTTTATTTATTTATTCTTGAGACACACAGAGAGGCAGAGACATAGGCAGAGGGAGAAGCAGGTTTCCTGCGGGGAACCTGATGTCCGACTCGATCCTGGGATCCTGGGATCACAACCTGAGCTGAAGGCAGATACTCAACCACTGAGCCACCCAGGTGTCCCTGTGGCACCCATTTCATATGAGTACCTCATTCCCAATGCACTGGAGCACAATTTGGTCCAAGTCTTTAGACAAAACTAGTAGAAAGATTATTGGATAATATTTTTAGCTATTAGAATGTATAATGCAAATCTTTCAAAATTGATATACATTTTGTATTACAGTGTTCCTCACACAAAAATGGCCACAACGTCTATGCATAAATACGGCACTAATTTGCTTATTTTTGATGCTAACTGATGATCCATCACTGGGGCAATAAACTAATTTTCCTATTCTACAATAAAATAAGCCAAAGGGCTTGTTGTCTTTTGCCTAAGCTAGAAATAACCAGGCAAAATATACTGCAATTTCCAAGACCAACATTATGAATAATGCATGGCTTGCCAGTGGATCAGCAGAAAGAGAGAGAGGAGGAGGGGGAGGGAGGAGGAGGAGAAGGAGAAAGGAAGAGGAAGAGGAAGAGAAGGAGAGGAGGAGGAAGGAGAGATTAAGAGGAGGAGGAGGAAGAGAAGAGGAGGAGGAGGCAGAGAGAAAGGGAGAGCGGTGTTTTGCTTTCTTTGGAATGCAAAAAAATAGTCATATTGCTTATCTCCATTGTGTATTCCAAATTAGAAGTATTCTTTAAGAATACTCAAAGACATGTCCCCCTTGTCAGAGGGGACAGTTCATTGTATTTTTCGGTTTGGTTGATTATGTAGGTCCTGAATGATGTGGAACAAGTCTTCAGCTCAGTGGAGACAAAGTTGATTAATTCACGGAGTGCTGCTTCCAGCTCATGGGAAGCCCGCGTGGACGTGGGCCCGGGGAGCCAGCTGAGATGTGAGGCGGCCAAGCTTCATCACACTGTTCTTTGTGGTGGTTATGTTGGTTCCCATCCTTTCCTTCTCTCATTGTATTGAGATGCTGCGTTCAATGGCCTTGAACTGTGCTGCGGGGCAGGTTCTGTAGCACAGATGAATGTTCCACGAGTCAGAGGGCAAGAGCCAGTCTTCTTCGTGGGCTCCCTAATGTCCATGCTCCTCTCTACATAAAAACATTTTAGGGATTAATGCTCACCTCTAAGGTTAAAGACACTTGCTTGCACCTGGTGGCCCCATGTTTGGGTCACAGACACTTGGAAAACACACAGGGGTCGTGCTTAATGCCTTTTCTCTCAAGGAGAGAATCCCGGGTGTTCTCTTGTGTGTGTGTATTTTTTGTTTTCTGTAACCTAAGAGAAGCTCCAAAGATTGTCAAGGACAGGGGATTCAATGGTTGAAGGAAAGAAAGAAGCCAACAGTTTGGGGGTACAGGTGGTTCTCAGCAGGTTCTGACTTTGCAAACCTTGCCCCAGGACCAGGGCCTCCTCAAGTGTGTGCGCCAGCCATAAGCCATGTCAGTGATGCCCTCTTTTTTTAAAAATTAAGTATGTCATAAAGAGAGAATATGAATCCCCATTGTCACAGAACTATTGTTTCTTAATTTAAAATTGTTGTTATAGTGGCACCCGGCTGGCTCAGTCGGTAGAGCATGAGACTCTTCATCTCAGGCTTGTGGGTTCAAGTCTCATGTTGAAGGGTTAAGGTTACTTAAAAATAAAGTCTTTAAAAATCAATAAATAGGGGTGCCTGGGTGGCTCAGTCGGTTGAGTTGTCTGACTCTTTGCTCCGGGTGAGGTCGTGATCTCCGGGTTGTGAGATGGGGCTCAAAGCCAGGCTCCAACACGGAATCTACTTGAGGATTCTCTCTGCCTCTCCCTCCCCCTCTGCTTTTCTCCCATCACACACACACTCCCTCTCTCTCTCTCTCTCAAATAAATAAATCAATCTTTAAAATAAATAAACAAACAAACAAACAAATAAATAAATAAATTGTTGTTACCAATAAAGAAGAAAATCTAAGTACCCATAGCTCCACCTCTCACAGATAAGCAGTATTAACTTATAATATTGCTTCTGTATGCATATTTATAAGAGAAGACTATAAACCGTAATTTGTTTCTTTTTTCCCACTTAGTAGAGCACCATAAACATTTGTGTGACCGTTAAAATGTCTTGGAAAAAGAATTTTTGTTTCCTCAGTTTTTATACAAGCAATTCATAATCAGTGTAAAAGGAACATATGTAAATGATATGGGAAGCAACGAGGACATGTCTCCCTGTCTCGTCTCCCACGTATGGCATCTCTTGCTCGTCCCAGCATCTTCCCATGAACACATTTGTGTAAGAGGTGGCTGATAGTTTTGTGGCGGGAGCTAAAGTGTCAGAAGCCAGGAGAGGAGCTGCATGGCCCATCAAGGTCCACCTGAAGAACCGCCTTGCCAAGATTCCACAGCCCCACATGGCTTGGGAGCAGAGAAGAGCCTCTGGGCCATGCTCACTGCTGCAGACAACCAGCGGCCCCTACACCTATGGCACCTCACCTGCAAACAGTCCAGACCCCTGGCCAATTTTCTAGAGGGTGGGATAGAGACTTTCATTCTCAAAATCAAAAAAGATATTTTTCCTGAAGGAATTCCGATAGTAAAAATGATTTTAATATGTCTAAACCCTTAATAGTTTTGAACAAAATTAGCATTTGATCATGATGCGATGAAAGGTATTTTGTAGGAAAAACTAACCTATTTCTTGCCAACCTAAGCCCTTATATAAGCACTTTACAAATGTCAATTTATGTAACCCTCATGATAACAGAGCACTATCATTAATCCAAGCTCTATTGAGGCAACGGAGGCACAAGGAGGTTAAGTTGTGCAAATTCACTCAGCCTGAGAGCAGGCAATCAGAACTCGAGCCCAGGGCACGCCATTCTGGGTGACCATGGTTGGGGATCCACCGAGTTCACACTGGCTGGCTTTTCCCAGAGAGGGAGGTTTGCAGTTCTCGGTAGCAGCAGAATTGGGGAGAGGGTAAATATAGGATGTGGCTCCCTTGTCGTAGGGGTGGATTTCAGATCTTCCCGATGCACACCTGGCATGCTGAGGATAGTATAATGTCCAGCGGGGGATGCTCCAAACATGCCAGGGACCCTGGCCCTCGCGTGGCTGGAAGGGCAGGAGCTGGCTGACTCTGAAGGGACCCTGCGGACCCAGGGCAGGAGACCCCAGGGCAGCAACCAGGAGGAACTGGGGACCAGAGGCTTCCTGGATTCTTCAAGATCGTACAAGTCTCTGTGTTCCTGAAGATTGCAGACAGTGTGGAAAATTTTCCAAAAAAAATGATCTGCCTACCTTTCAGGCCACCGCTGATGGTGGATGCTTAGCCAGCCTGAATTTTACAAAGGAACATGAGAGATGGGCTTTGTTTGACCTCTAGTGCTTCGTGCACTTGTGGTTTTAATTTGCGCCTCCACGGATGTGCAAGAGTGGGAGTAACCCAGTCCCACCATGAGCCCACAGGGAACAGAAAGGAGGGAAAGGAGCAAGCCATCCCCAAAGAGCATCTGGTAAACAAGGATGCGCTTTCTCATGGTGTTTAACCACAGAGACCAGAGGGGTGGCTTGACCTCGGAGAGATTTCAAAATGGCACAGGTGATGAGCATCCCATCAGGAAGATCGTGTCTGTCATTAGAGTCGTTCATTTTGTGTTGAGATTTTGAAGGAGACCAGAGCAGAAATCTATGAATTTGTGTCAAAAGTAGTGAAATAAAGTGAAGGCAAATACATATTTTATAGACTTTGGTTTTGGCTAAAAGTTGGTAAACCCAGAGTTGTTCTCATGGGCTCAACTGTATCATAGAGCTATTTCTTAGAAAAAGCAATTTCATTTTTAGTTTTTACATGACAAATTAAAAAAGAATCAATCTACATATTTAAATAACATGACAATGATATTCCTAAATGATTTACTGAAAATTAGATGGAAATATTGAAAATCATTATTTTTCACTAGTAATCTGAATCTGAGTTCTTTTCTATCTATATGCAAATGTTGGATTCCTGAGGTTCCTTTTTTTCTTTTTTTTTACAATATTGTAATATTGCCTATTTCATAAAGTTAAAATTAATGGAGTTCTGTTGTGATAGGGAGGCTTTTTGATAGCAGGTTTGGAAGGTTGATACCTGCATGGGAGTGTTACTACCATTCATTCTTTTTGTTGGTAAGAGGCTGTTTTACATTCTGATATTTAAGCATAATGAATTATTTCAAAGTCTTCCATCAATAAGATGACTTATTCATTTTGTAAAAAAATCCGACTTACATTTTTAAATAAACTTTGGCTTCTTAGAAGTGAAGCCAAGTAGCTGAATGTTCAACCTGGTCGCTATCTGGAATCTACTCTCTGTTCAAGACCTTTTAGCTCTGTTTTTATTTTTGCTCCCTGTTATTCCCCTGGATTTTATTCAATCATCTATGTTTTAACTATAAGTTAAGTCTTCTTTGGGAGGGCAGCTTATAATTAAAATGATCTTAATTGTGTCTTTATTTCCCTGCCATCTAATGAGAAATTATAAAACAATTTGGTACATGCTGGGAGATGTGAGACCGGAGAATATTTGCAAAGAAGGGAGGCTCTCTATTTTTAAGCCCTGTGACGCAGACCAAAGATCAAGTTAGCACAGCCTGCTTACAGGGCTCAGGGAGACAGAGAAGGGTCAGAGGACATGGAGCTGTCAGCTTTTACCTAGGCTGCTCACTGGCACTTAAATTCAGAAAAGGAGAGAATATTGGACAGTTTGTGTGACCCGATGCAGTCACTGCATCTCAGTATTCTGCTGACCTTCCAGCCAGGGGACCTGGGTGGCATTTAGGACTGTTAACACACACTCTGCCTTTTTCCCATTTTTATGCCACTTAATTTCTCCCTCCTTGGCCCCATCCCTCATTAACCTGCCTTTCCTACAAGATGATCAATGAGAGGAGAAACCTATCAGCCCGAACAGTATCAAGGCCTGCATGTTCAATAACTTGCTTGAAAAATCCTTGCTTGTATCAGCAATGAATTCGTTATAGCCCTCATTTGAATTTAGTCTAATCAACAGAAGACAATTGCCTCCTTGCAAAAATAAAGAAACAAATACATAAATGAGAAAGAGAGGTAGCAGGTGGGAGACACGTTGTGTCTATGATCATCAAAGTGCATGAGCCCTCAACTCAGTACATTCCATGGATATAGTTTTTAGAAAACTTTGTAAAGGAATAACGAGACTTCAGTTGTCATTAATTTTAACTCTTTATTTTAATACTAGAGCTGTCACTATTGTGACAGAAATTGTGAGCGGATCCATCTGGCAAAAAAATTGAGTTTTCCTCTGTGGTTACTGCCGCCACCATAATTTTCAGTGGCTCTCTGCAGCCCAAGCCTGTCTGCATGTCCACAGTTTTAGCAGTGATAAAGCAAGGAAGGCGGTAAGCCTTTGCTGGATGCTTTCATATTAGTTACTTAAAGAATGTATGATAGCAAATAGAGATGAGGACAGGTCACTACAAACCACAGAGAATGGATATAAAAGTCTGAGAAGCACAATTCACCCTGTAACGGTAGGGCTCAATTACTGTGTGACTGAGAAGTATTTAGGGTTCTGTGCTCCGTGGGACCACCTCCTGCAAACCTCACTGAGTATCATTGTGAGGGCTCGTCAGAGAGAGAACCTTCTCTCCTGACCGTGACACAGGAAAAGATTGGTGGCCGAGGCAATATGGGGACAAGGCCCCTTCATTATGGATGTTATGTTCTATCTTTTGAAAGACAGTCAGACAGATGACTAGGAGGTACATTCTGGATTAACCTGTTCCATTTTTGGAGTCAAATAGCCTCTGAATTCTGACTCCTGACTTTTGCAACTGCGTAAACTTGAGCGTGGCCCTCACATTTTCTAAGCTTTGGGGTTTTTTTATTGTCTGTCATATAGAGGTGGCAGTGGCCCCTACATAATAGGTGGCAATATTGTGATAATTCAGTGAACCATTGTGTCTAGCACGTGGGCAGAGATAAATACATGTTACTTTCATTATCATTAGCATCAAAAAATACTACAAAAATATTTGTGTGTGTGTATATATATATATATATATATAATCTCCACTGAGAGAGCTTTTTAAAGTGTAATTAAGATAATTAAGATCAAAAAGTGTTTTTCACTAATGATAATTTCTATATCCTACTGTAGACATGAGTCTTTAGGGAAGGCCTTTTTTTTTTTTTTTTGTCCAAGAAAGCAAATTTCTTAAGTTTAAAAAAATGTATTAAGCCAATAATCAGACTGCTGATGTCATATAAACAAAGGAGTTCGGTTTGCTAAAAGGAATGAGGCTCCAAGAGGAGGTGAAACATGGAATATGATGTTAACTGTATAACACTGTTATCTAGAGATAAGATATAGAAGGGAAAGAGTACCTGGGGCCACCCTGAGGAATTCTAACATTGAATTGCTGAGTACAGGAGCCCACGGTCTGCAGCTGAGACCTATATACCATGAACCGAAAGGAGGTAGAAAAATCAGAAAAGTATGGAACCCAGAAAGTCAGTGCAAGGGAGTGCTTCAAGAAGGAGCAGGTAGGCTGGAACCCACGCTTTGGAAATGCATGTATTTGATTGAGGAAGTAGTAGATACCAAGTAGAGCAAGGAGATGTTTGCATGGGTGCTGAAGGAAGAAGGGGGGCAGATTTGCTAGTCTGTCTGACAGTGTAGACAGATGCTTACGTAATCATCCAAACCAGTCTTGCTTTGAAGGGGAAATGTGATTAAGGGGTAGATGGAAGGGCATTGTGAGTTGAGGCAAGCTCATTTCGCTTATTAATTTATTTGAATAGAGACCCATCTGCATTCATACACAGCTGGAGAAATATGGTTGAGAGGCTGGTGAAATGGGAGAGCAAGATATGTATCCCAGTTTAAGGCTCCAGAGAGGATATCTGGGGTGGGAGCCAGTGAGTAGGCAAAGGGATTGAGTTTAGGAAAAAGGGCAGTCTCTTTGTTTTAACAGGACGGATGAAGGTCAGGAACATTTTTATAAGTAGAACTCTAAGTTCCATGAAAGGAAACTGGAGAATATTTTAAAGGGCTTAATTACATCTGTGAAATAAAAGACATACCTGCTGAGAACAAGGTGGTGCACGAGGACAGAAGAGAATGCAGTGGCTTTGAAAAAGTGTTTTCAGCAAGAGAGAGAGCAGAAAATATGGTGGGGTTTGTACACCTTGTTGAGGACTTGTGAATTTATTTTATTTTTTATAAAGATTTTTATTTTATTTATTTGAGAGAGAGAGAGAGAGAGACAGGGAGCTCATGGGGAGGACAGCAGAGGGAAAGGGAGAAGCAGACTCCCCACTGAGCAGGAAGCCCGATGGGGGACTCGATCTCAGGACCCCAGGATCATGACAGGAGCTGAAGGCAGATGCTCAACCATAGAGCCACCCAGGCACCCCAAGGATTTGTTAATTTATTAGGACATCAGCATGCCCTCTTGCATGACTCCCTCCAGTGGAATTTGGCCATTGACATCCACACAGAGGAATTAGATAATTTTTTACTTAACACTATAAACACAAGAACCTGGGGGTTTAAAGTATTGTCAAGAATGTTCTAGATGGGCAGCCCGGGTGGCTCAGCAGTTTAGCGCTGCCTTCAGCCCAGGGCCTGATCCTGGAGACCCGGGATCGAGTCCCACGTTGGGGCTCCCTGCGTGGAGCCTGCTTCTCCCTCTGCCTGTGTCTCTGCCTCTCTCTCTCTGTCTCTCATGGTTAAATAAATAAAATAAAAAAAAAAGAATGTTCTAGATATACATTTGTAAGGCACAGACTTAACCATGTCTGGGGAAGAGTCATTTAGCTATCTCTCTTGGTTATTGATATAAATGTCTATTTTCTTAGAATACTCATGCAACAAATGTCAGATCAGGTTTCTGCGCAAGTCAGTAGGGAGGCCACAAAAGAACAGTGTCTCCCTCATAAAGCTTGTCCCATCAGTGGCTTAGCAAAAGCCATCACCTCCTTGGTACACAAAATTAATTCTGGAATATAAGAGGGCTCAATTGTCACACAGACTCCAGGACCTCCTGGTGGGGATAGAGGTGAATGCCCCAATTCCTGTACCTTGAGGGACATTTACCCGAAATAAAATCACCTCTTTTGGAAAGAGCACATCTAGGCTAGTGCCCTGGCTCAGCTAAAGGTCATGCGATTTCAAAGGGCTGGTTTCAAACCAACATATACTTGATTCCAGGAGTATCCATGGAACCGAGGTAGTGATCTGGAGGAAATAGCTCAAAATGTACACGAACTGCAAAGAACAGTTATTTGGCACCCAACTACACCCTGTACTTTGGCATCTAAACAGCCGCCTTCCCAGCCAGGCTGCCAATCTGCACAGAACCGCTCCTCGACACTGACACTGTGTGGCTGTGTGGGGCAAGGACAGCGGTTCCTTTCCTCTTTGATGCTGAGAAGGAGGCGAATTGCTTCTGAACCATAAATGAACACCCAAGATCCTGAAGATTCTAGTATGAGAGGAAATCAAGACAGACATCCTCTTATTTTTACTGAGGGAGCTCTGACTGCTTGAGCGATTACTTGGTGGTGGAGGCGGTGAGGTAAGACAGTTTCCATTCCTCATCTTTATGTCATTCTCCGTGCTCCTCTCAGGCTAAAATTTTAATTTTATTAAATTAATGTGTTTTTGGGATGCCTGGGTGGCTCAGTGGTTGAGCATCTGCCTTGGGCTCAGGGTGTGATCCCAGATCCCCAGATCAAGTCCTGCATCAGGCTCTCAGCGGGGAGCCTGCTTCTCCCTCTGCCTGTGTCTCTGCCTCTCTCTCTCTGGGTCTCTCATGGATAAATAAATAAATAAATCTTAAAAATCAATTAATTAATTAACATGTTCTTTTATTCAGAAACCACCGGGGCAGCTGTAGGTCCTTGGGAGTAGATCGCTGTGAAGCTGCATAGGTGAATGGTCACTGCTCTAACGGTCTTGGAAACGTCAGTCCTAAGTACCTGTGCTTGGTCTTGCAAGGAATATATTTGGAATTTGCCAAGGCCGGTTGGGAAGATCTCCAGGAAAGAGGGCGCTCTGAGAAATAGGTCCTGTTTGTACCCACTCTGCCTCCTCCTGCTCAGGATGCTCTCACCAAGAACGCAATCCCTGGAATTATACAGCCACCTGCAGCCATGGAAACCGAAGCCAAGGGACTTGGTAATGTGCGGTGTGATGACATTCGTGCCCTGATGGTGACACCCATGCCCCGATACCAGAGGGCTGCTGAACAGTAAGAGCATTGCCCATCTCCATACTCACTCATCTCGGGGGTTTTAATTTGAGACTTCTGTTTTCTTAGGAGGAAATATTCCCAGAGTTGCAGCTTTGTTCATTATTGAAACAAAAATATGTATTTTAGCAAAATCAAAAATGCACACTAAAAATAAAACATGTTCCCCAGTTATATGTTTGAAAGGCATCAAGTCTTATCTCAAATGGAATTAGATGATTCATTATGAAATGTGCCCCTTAATATTTGCCTCTTGACTGGGCAGCAGATTCCAAGTCTCTTGTTTATCCCCAGACACATAATAGAGGGCCTGACCCAACAGTTGATCCTCAAAAAATACCTGTCAGGTAAAAGCTGGATGGCTCAAGAAATGTTATTTCACACTCTTGGTAAACACCAAACACCGTTACCAAATCCCAGCGCCGGCTGCCTTTCAACTCAAGGGCACCTTCTAAGCAAACAGGCTGGGGAGAGTCCTTCTTGGAATTGGAATTATTTCTCCAAACTTCTGATGTATGAGAAACAAATACTCAATCCGGGCTCCAGCAATCGCTCACGTGTGATTGATTGTGTGTCTTCAGAGGTAAAAGGTTCAAATGGGCTCTAAAAGAGAACTCACCGAGGAGCGCTTGATTTGCTGCAGGTGCCCGAGGGCAGGGCTGGTTCTGGAGGCGGGCAGTGCCCGCTACGTCTCCTCTGACAGCAGAAAGCCAGAGTCATAAATCGCATGGCTAGTTTTGTTGACTGAAGTTCTGTGACTATTTTGTACTGATTTGGCCTGCATTTTTCCAATCATGGATGGGGTACCCTGAACCACCTTGGCTCCTCCAAGCATGTCACTTGTCCAAAGACTGCTTGTCTGGGATGAGCAGATGTGGCTGTGTTGAAACCCTCAGACCTGGGTGGCCGCAGAGCCAGGGGTTGGTTTGACTACACTTTCCGAAAGCGAGTCCTACAGGACCTCTTTTGGGCAGGGAAGGGACACTGGCACGCATTTAACGCTGCACGGGTTATGGGTTTAGCTATTTATAGTCACGTAATCTTCAGAGACACATTTTATCTTCCTTATTTTCCAAATAGCAAAATTAAGGTTAATGATAGTTGCACCTGTACGTTCCCCTGGATGGTGAGGGACAGGTGTTTGGCCTTAGGAGTGCTGGACTCTCAAGCCCAGACCCTTTCCATAAAGAATGATGACATCTCATCTCAGTTCATTTATCAAATCCGAAAGAACAGTCTCACTGCCCAGAATTATGCTGATTTTTTTTGAAGGTGAACTTAGGCTGAGAACAGAAAGGATCAAGATCGTCTAGTAAAGTCCTCTGAGGCTTAAGGAAGATGGAATGGCTTAGTAAGAACTGCTTATTTGCTATTCCTGTCCCAAACCATGATTAATTTCCAAATGAGCCAACCTCACTCATGTTTGTTCTATTATTCTGGATTCAGGCTCTTTTTTTTTTTCCCCCCACATTCACTAATTTTAGTAGAGTCTTTTTAATCAGTGACCAAAAAAAGTAATTATATTACAGGAAGTACCCTCATTTGTTGCTGGAAGTAAACACGTGTCTCACATTAGGGCAGACAAAGCATCTTGTTTACATGGTCTTGGCACTTCAGGTTTGGAGATTAACCAAATGAGAGCAAGTGACTTCTTTTGTGCTATTGTTGAAAAGGAAAATATAAATATTTTAAAGATTTTATTTGTTTATTTGCCAGAGAAAGTCCAACCAGGGGGAGGCAGAGGGAAATGGAGGGAGAGGAAGAAGCAGACTCCCCGCTGAGCAGGGAGCCTGACCCAAGGCTTGATCCCAGGACCCCAGGATCATGGCCTGAACCGAAGGCAGATGCTCAACCGACTGAGACACCCAAGCGCCCAGGAAAGCCTATTTTTAGTAGGACTTGGACCTAACGGGATACAGCGCTTCGCAACTGCATCTTGTGCTGGGCAGAGCCTGGCAATTACATCAACAAGGAGGAGAGAAGAGCCAAGAGGTGGTTAGCAAGTCCTGGTGCCATAGACTGAGCCACCGATCCCAGCCCAGCCTGCACGCAGTCCTCTCAGACAGTTACACCAACAAACTCCCTCCTGCACCTGCTACTTTGAATGAGATTTTCTGTGTCACTCCAATAACTACCCCCAAAGAATTTGCCATCATTAAGGAACTCTTTTTGTCCTTGTGAGGCTGACCCCTTTGACTTTGTCTTAAAAGGTCGAAAAAGTCTGCATTTAGCCATTTTACTCCTTCGCTCATTGATCCACCAAATATTTACTGAGAATGTGTCTGTTGGTTTTTCTCAAATCAGACTATAAACGAGCTGACTTCTATCCTGTTCTGAAGCCCCTACCTGAACAGTCTTACCTACTGACATTTCAAGTGTGCCTGAAACAAAAATGCCATGCACAGGTCTGACACCAAGTCTGTCAAATGATCCCCTCTGTGGGGACGCATGGCCAGAGTTTTCACTCACGCGGAGTCTGTTTGGGATACTTCTTTCACCGACCATGAAGTGACACTGGCATCCCGCCGGCTGCCTGCAGGGTCAGCTTGCAGGTAATCCCACATCTGTCTCACAGACACCCTATGTCTTCTTCAATATTCACTCACACTAATCCTTCCCCATGAACACTCCCGATGCACAGATCAGACACTTCTCATTTATTATCAGAACAAACGAGATGCAGGGCTTTAGTGATACACACACACTCTGGGAGGCTCAGTCACTATTCACCCCATTTCTTCAACAGCTTTGATCCTAAGCCTGACTGAGCACCCCTAATAGATGAAGGGGACAATGATTCCACCACGGATTTTCTCCAGAGTCAGTGTGTCAGACCACGCGGGCCTTTCTCATTTCTTGTCCCTTGGACTACTAAATTAAGCTGTTTTATTTTGGAAGTTTTACCACATACTTTGAACATAGAAGCAGCTACAAAGCAGATGGTCCAAATGGAGCAGCTCTATTTCCCCATCTGAATGGCTTGGAGTTTATTTTTTTGATCCACCTGGTGCTAAGCTGCTCAATCAAATCATTTTCTTTTTTTTTTTTTTTTTTTTTGAAAGAACACCTCCCTGACAGGAGGTTTTTTTTTTTTTTATTTTTTTATTTTTATTTATTTATGATAGTCACACAGAGAGAGAGAGAGAAGCAGAGACACAGGCAGAGGGAGAAGCAGGCTCCATGCACCGGGAGCCCGACGTGGGATTCGATCCCAGGTCTCCAGGATTGTGCCCTGGGCCAAAGGCAGACGCCAAACCGCTGCACCACCCAGGGATCCCCAAATCATTTTCTTTTTCCTTGTAGTGGATTGGTGGAATCAGCCAACTTCCCGTTAGAACATGATGTAGAGACAATCACTAGATGCTCTCGGGGGCACAAGGATTCTCAATCTTTCCTGAGGCTGCCGTCCTCCATCTGGATGCCCAGTGCTCCTTGCACGTGTCCCCTCACCCCTGTGCAGAATGCCCAACACCCCATCCCTCTATTACTGAGCCTGGGCAGCAAGGCCTCTTCTGGCTCCTTTCTCCCCCGAAGCCATCATACTACATTATTTCAGTGTCCTTTCCATTGACCTTGAGGAGACACTTTGGAGCAATGAAACACATGTGCCTTCCTGTCTAGCAAGCTCAGATTCATGTCAGCCCCTCCACTCACCAGTTATGGGATCTTGTAAACACGTATCATTTATTCAACACTCTCTGAGCTTCTCTTGGTGGTGGAGAATGCAGTCAGCAGAGCCAGGCTGCCCGGGTCCAAGGACAGGCCTGCCGCTCACCAACAACATGACCTTGAGCAAGTTACTTCATTCATTCCACAAATATAATGTCTTTTTTTTTTTTTTTTTTTGACTTTCCTTTATTATGAGCACTCTCCTGGGTGCTGAAGTACATTAAGGGACGGAGATGGAGAAAAATTGCAGCCCTTGGAGAACTTACATTTAATAAAGGATAAACAACCCAAAATAAACCTCATCAGTAGGTAAATTGCATTAAATACAGACAGGTCCCAAGTATGAAAGGGAATAAGCAGAGCAGACAAAGGAGATCAGGACTGCCTATATAGGGGCAGGTGACAATTCAAAATGGGTGGTTGAGTGAATTGTCTTGAAGGGTTATTATTCAAACAGAAATGGAAGGAAATGTGAGATTTAGCTCTGTGAATATCCGTGTCTCAAAGTACCTCGATTCGCTCCTTATTGAAATGGTGATGATAAAATTCCACACCCCATGGGGCTTTGGTGAAGGTGTGAATGACACACATATGAAGAGCTTAGAAAAATGCTGCCCTCATGGTAAGGGTCCCTAAGTGTTAGGTTTTCATTTTTTGCAGCATCCTGCAAGGAGGGGGTGAGGCTTGCATCATTCCTAAAATATGTCTAACTCAATGTGCACAGTGATCACTGCTATGTCACCTGCTACTTACAGTTCATGAGCAGCAAAGGCATACACCCCAGAGTGCTGGATTTCCAGCTGGATAGAATTTTTTTTTATTTCCTCCTTGGGCTATGAGAAGTCAGTCTCCTAAAGCCTTGCTACCTACGTCGGTGTAAGTATCAGCAGTGTCAGTGTGGTCAGCAGTGCAGGAAGTTAATGAGAAATACAGACTCCTAGGGCGCATCCCAGACCCACTGAGTCAGAATCTGCACGGGAAATGCATGCCTGTGCTGAATCCTGGGCAGTGCTGTAGTGAGTTGTGTGGATGATGGTTGCAAATTGGGATAGCCTGGCCATTTTCTGAGCTGTCTTTGGGGTGGCTCAGGGAGGCTGCACAGCTGCTATCGCCTTCTGCTTTCTTAATCCCCCTCCATGGAGGGGACTCGGAGCTCTCAGGCAGGTCACGGTGGCATGACCAAAGTTGGTGAAGCATCATCGTGGATGGTGGAGAAGCATCTTCAGTGAGTGATCATCTAGAGTCAGCACTTGAGATGACATTGGCTTAAAATCAAGATCATTTTGCTTTTTATATATGTAGTGACAGAAGCTCAGGAGACCACGAGAAGCTACGTCAAATCATTGTAATTCTCTCCCTCGTACAGAACTCGTTCTCTCTTTATTTTTAAATTTTTTAAAAGAGTGAGCTCTAGTCCAGGCCCAACGTGGGGTTTGAACTCATCATGACTCCGAGGTCAAGAGTCACATGCTCTACTGACTGAGCCAGGCAGACGCTCTACACAATCTCTCTTTAAAATTTCATATATTGAAGGAGAAAATGCAGGAATGTGTGTGGGCATTTTAAAGATAGATGGTGAACGAATCTGCTGGTCTTTCTGAATTCCAGTCTATGCCTTTGCAATTCATCCTTTACAGAACCATGAGTCGTATTAAAATAAAAGTTCCGATCATAGTATTTCCTCTACCCCAAAACACACACATGTGTGCTGGTGTGCACCCACACACGATCATTCCTTGCAGCATCCTTCCATGTGACATTCATGGATTCCAAAACATGGCCTCAAATTCCCATCTCTTACCATTTCCCTGTGACTCTCCTAGGCTCACACAGAGGGTTCATTTACCAGGCTTCAGGAGCCTTGACCATTTTAAGCTTTTGCTGTTCTCTCTTCCTTGGTTTGCTCACGTGGAGACTACGGCACTCCCCAGCTCCTTACCTTCACACCTGAAGGTGGAGTGGAAGGATATACCGCAAGGTAACTCGTGGCATCTATACTTCCAGCCCACACCGCACCCCCCTACGCTCTTCCTAAGGGGTTTGGCAGGACCCTGCCAGGGCCTCCTTTGGGTTGCTGCCTTCAGCAGTCACTTGGATATGGGGAGAGGTCTGGCCATGTCTTCCCAGGCCACCCCACCCCAACCCTGTATGTGGGAGCTCCTTGGTGTTAGCCACGGCTCTGGAGGTCCTGTGGGCTGTGGGGATACCTTTTGGCTGGAGTTCCGATAAGAGCAGACACTTAGACATGAGCTGGAGACAAGGGTGGTGATAAATAGGTTGCACATTAGAAAGGGTGGGTCTCAGGGCAGGGGGCGTGGGGGGCGGACATCCTGCTTTGTGGCTTCTAAGACCCTGAGGCTGACAGAATAGCCACAAGTGCAGAGCAAGCGCTCTCCTCTTCTACCTCTGCCCCAGGGTAACCCCTAGTTTCATTAGAATACATTGCACCCCCCACCCCTATGGGGGAAGGCTGCCCGTGATGGTTCTGGCACAAACCTTGTAGAATCAAAAACTCCCCCTCCCAGACTGTGGGAAGAGACCCCAAATGATTGGAAGCAGCCTCCATTAAGAGACCACCCCATCCATGACCCAAGACCCTGCTCACATAAAAAGAAAGGACCCCGTAGCTCAGGGTACTTGTCACCACTGGTCCTGCCAGCTTGATCACCTGGAGAGTGTACTGTCCTTAATAAACTGATCGGTGCTTGCTATTTCCCTCTGGCTGCCTTTATTCAATGTGGATCCTCACTTAAATCTTCCATGGGGAATCCGAGAACTGAGATCTCCATTCCCACAACGCAGACTCTGCATTAATGGTAATGGTTTGTTCAAATATGCATCATTTGCATTTGGGGGTCACTTGGAAACAGACATAATTCTGGCTCCGATTTTTTGCCATCCCTCGTCTACCTTGAGAGGCAGGGAGGCTCAGGCCTCTGACCTCACCCACGGGGAGGTGCCGCTCTGGCAGGTGTCCTGCTCTGAGTGGCCAGCCTCAGTAAGAAGAGACCCGGTTTGGTGGTGGTGGTGGGGGGTCAACCATGGTTTTGTTTTTGTTTGTATGGGACCAGAAGATCTCCAGTGTTTGTTGTATGCACTCCCATATCCTGGCAGAACTGCCCAGATGACCAGCACAGAGTCTGCCTCCTGAGGAATTCCTCTTCAGACCTCCCCTCTGGGCTCCCTGCCTCGGCTGTCCCCTTCACGTCCATAGCAATACCGCAAAGGCACCTCACACTCAACTGGTCCAGACCAAACTACCTGGGGGCCCCTGCAAATCAGATTTTTCTTTTTTAACAGTGTTCTATATCTCAGTAAGTGGTACCAGCATCTAGCCAGTCTAAAGCAGAAACCAGACCATCATCCACTGCAAGACCCTGTCCGTCCCCTCAGTTACCAACCCATTACCAAATCCTGGCACTGTTGCCTCCGGCTGTCCCTCAAGCCTGTCCTCCTTTCTTCTTTCTGGCTCCCGTGGTGGCTGCACCAGTGCCCTGGCGTCCCCCTCCTGGACCAGCCGGCAGCGTTCTGGTCATCTTCCAACATCTGCTCAGTGCTCCCAGCCACTGTCCACCCAGCAAGCATCTAGGGACCTAAGAAAACACACATGTTCCCTCACATCTGTGTAAAAGGACATGCAGGAAGGGTAAACCAAAAGCGATTGTGACCAATTACCAACCGAGAGTTGTAGGAAAGCAATGGAGAGAGAGGTGGAGAGGGGCCAGACTTTAAAACTATGCAAATGTCTCACATATCCAGGAAATTAAAAAAGTAAATAAATAAGCAGGGGGTATGTTTATCTAGGGGAGGGGGTGGTGGAAGAATCTCAGAGGAAATACAAACAGCAAGAAATAATCAAAGGTAGCCGAATTTGGGTTGTTTCCTTGTTAGATTTAAATTTCTCATCGCCATAAGCCAAGGCTCAAATCGGAAGGAAATTGCCAGGAAGTTCTGGAAACTAGAGTGGCAACTAGCTTCCACTCTAGTTTCCATTAGAAACTTGTTTTTCTCCCTCGGTGCTTGTTTGTGTGTGAATAGCCAAGCAAATATTGGCTTTTACTACATGCATGAGAATGACCTTGGAGTTTCTTCAACTGTATGTTTTACTGTATGTTTTGTACTGATTTATACAGAAATACTGGCTTGTCAACAGGCACTCTAGCAACCTGTGTGGGAATTCAGTCAAATTTATGCTTTCTGGTTGCCTAGTTCCTTTGCTTGCAAATAGAGACATTTGTTCTTATTTCACTTAATTTTATATTGTGACTTGCTTTTTCGTCACCAATGTTTTCTGAGCCCACAGCACTGCTATTTGCTTTTATAATACCACAAGTAAGGAATAAAAATCCATTTACCAGTACTTTTTGTGACATTTCTTCTCCTGTTTCGTACCAATATTCACTTAAGCCAACATATTTCTTTTATTTATGTGATCTTACACATTTTTTTTCAGAGCTAATGGACTATTATTTTATATTCCAATCAGTTTCCCACTACAGTCCAATATACATTATGATGTATTTACATGGGCAGAATAATATAGTTTTTCTATAAGCCTCTTTAATATCACTTTCAGTGAATTCACTATAAAAATCACTCAGACCTTCCTACAAATATTCCACGTGACATAAGGATGTTTTATACTCTGGTACGTCTAAAATGCTGGCAAATTGCTAGTTCTTTAAAGGGGGCCCCGAGTGAGCAAAACGGAACCAGCATTTGCAGAGTACAGGAGCTTGTCTGTGTGAAGTCTTCTAGTTACCTTCCCAAACTCCGCAGGCTTGGTTGGAACCCAGAAACTTGGAGGGGGATCTCTTCAGAGGGGAGACCCGGACCTCAGAAGAAGGATGGCAGCCAGCTGCTGGTACGACCTCAGGAGCATGAAGAGGGGCCCCAAGGAGCTGAGACCCAGGCCTCTGAGGATGCAGCCTGTCCAGCAGGGCCTGGTGCCAGTGGCCTGTGCCCAGGCTGGTTCTGGGAATGTGAAAAGAAGCTGGAAATTAGAACCAATTACCCCTGATGGAGTGAGGGGCTGCTGCTGGGGTGGCCCTGGGGGAGCAGCAGGGGAGTCAAGAATGGGCAAGTAAGTCCCTTTTTCCTTCTCTGCTGCCAGTCTCCTTCTAGTGGCCTCTATTGGCAGAGCCCAAAGAGAGAAGCTGTCAAACAGAGATGTGGTTTGCAGACCCCCAGTCCCAGTATCACAGAGAGGCAGAGATGCTGTTTACCGAGCCCCAGTCCTGCATCAGAGTATATGGAGTGATGGTTCTGGAATTGAGGCTTAATAACTGGCATAGATATTTCCTACAAAAATTTCCTCCTGCAGTAGTTTTATCTCTGCCATATCTTAGAGTCCAGCACATAAACACTCTAGATTGTTCTGAAATTGGCTTTGAGAATGGAACCAGCATTTACTGAGCATCGTTCTTTGTCCACATCACATCATATCACCCTCCAACGGCTGTGAGGCAGGTATGTTGATACCTGGGTCCTACAGGTGAGGAAGCTGAGCTGGAGAAGGGGCATGGGCAGCCTAGAGCCACACAGAAGCACGCAGGGCGCTGCTTCCTATCAGGTCCTAGGAACATTTTGCTACAGGGCTACAGAGCTTTTCAAACTGGGTTTTGTTCTACTTTTGCCTTTTCATACTATCTGTGGTCCTGCGGCTGGTGGGCTGTGCTCAGGTGTCCGTGGAATGAGAGAATGTGGGATCCTGAAAGCCACCTTCTCCATGTGAGCTCGGAAGCCAGCTTCCCCAGGCTGGAATCTCAGCCTCGCCATCTGTCACCCACCCGTGTGAGCCTGAGCAAGTAGCTGAACTTTCCTAAAAGTTTCTTCCCGTACCTATAAAAGGGATATAAGCAGAATACCTACTTTTAGGGCTTTTATAAAAATTGAAATGAGTCAATGCAAGCCTTATGCTTAGAAGAGCGTCCACCTTAGTACTCAAAGATATTATTATTGTCATTGCAAACTGGATTGTTTTTTATTTAACATTTGTGGATCTCAGTTTCTTCATTGGTAAAATGGACAAATATAATAGCACTTTACAGAATTAAGCCATCCAACAAATGGTCATGAGTCACACACCGTGCCGGGCAATGCTCCAGGAGCTGGGAAAGCAGTCCTGGGTCAAGTGGCTGGAGGCTGGGCAGGGTGGGGTGACCTTGGGGGCAGGTAATAAGCAGGTAACAAATAGACGAACAACATACTGAAGCTGGGAAAGACCTATAACAAGTACTCAGTACATAGTAGTGATCTCATTGGATGGGGGGTGGGGGGAGGCAAAATCTTCTCCAGAAAGAGAAAGAAAAGCTGGGAGACCCAGCAGCCGTGAGGCTCTGGAGGAAGGGAAGATGGGGAGGCGCTTCTGCATCGCGCCCTCCTCCTGGGCCAGGACGCTCCAATGTTACTGTCCTGTTTGGACCAGGATGTGCATTCGCTCTGCAGCTCCGGGAGGGGATGTTCCCTGCTTAGGAGAAAGATGATAGGAGATCCAAAGTGCAGACCACGAGGCTGCCGAGAGCAGGGAGAGGGGGCAACACGGCACATTTTTACAGCTATTTATATGGCTTTGTTGTTCATATGATCTTCTAGAAAGAGGGAAAGGTAACTGAGCCCAAGTCATCAGCCGGGAATAATGGGTTCCTGGGTGCGCTCAGCATTTTGCCAGTTTCTCTGTGTGTGTTTGAGTTGGAAAAAAGGTTGGGGGGGCGGTAGATTGAGGAAGAGGAGGCGGAGGAGGAGGGAGTCCCACACGGCCCACCTCTACTTTATAACTGCACCTGCTTCTGAGGTTACATCTAGCTTAGCGGAATTAAAGGAATCTTGGGAAATTCTCAACAACAGCGGGTTGTTAAAACAACTCTCTGCTCTCCAGTCCTATCAGAACCCACACTTAGCAACTCCCCCCCAGGGCTGCTGAGGGGTGTTCTCAGCTGCCCTCTGCCCAGGGCAGATTTATGGAATCAGTCTGGAAGGCCAGGGATCTGCCTTCAACCCCCACCCGGTTGGGAATTCTCCAACATGCCATCCTGGCCTACTGGTCCTCAGCATCTCTGAGGGCAAATTAAGGGTACCCCTGTGTGCTTGAGTTTGGGTACAAAAATGGATTTTCAGTTGCTCAGAATTTCTGTTTTATTCACATCTAGTCACCAGACATTTCATTTTATTTTCTTTTGAAAGGTCTCAGGACGCCTTTGGTTGCTCCAATGACAGAGCAATGTTGCAGGGTGACACAGGACACAGTGGGCTCCCTTCTGAGACCAGACTGGGCCTCCCGGAGAGGGAGCAGCATGGCCTGAGCTCAGGTCTGGGGGAGCTGACCCAGGGGCCAAGGCTCTGCTGGATTGGGCAAGGGTGGCAGGGGCACCCAGTGTTGTCCTTGCCAGGACTGGGGTGCAGGGGTGCAGTCATCACAGGGGTGCGAGTCCAGCTTCTCTCTCCCAGATTCATCTTCAGGGAGACGAGGCTGGGCGTGGGAAGCTGGCTGAAGGTGAGGGAGGTGGCGGGTGCCCCTGGGTTGTGCCCCACTCTTGGGAAAAAGTGTTCCTTCGTGAAGGATTCTGAGGGAGAGGGGATCTGCCCTCCTTCTTGGTGTGTTTCTGCTGGTCTATCTATCTGTTGAGGGTAGAAAGAGCTAGATTGAAGTCACCAAGTATAAGTGTATTATTATCTAAGTATTTCTTCACTTTGGTTATTAATTGATTTAAATATTTGGCAGCTCCTACATTCGGGGCATATATATTGAGGATTGTTAAGTCCTCTTGTTGGATAGATCCTTTGAGTATGAGATAGTGTCCCTCTTCATCTCTCACTACAGTCTTCGGGGTAAATTTTAGTTTATTTGATATAAGGATGGCTACCCCTGCTTTCTTTTGAGGACCATTTGAATGGTAAATGGTTCTCGGACCTTTTATTTTCAGGCTGTAGGTGTCCTTCTGTCTTAAATGAGTCTCTTGTAGACAGCAAATAGATGGGTCCTGCTTTTTTATCCAGTCTGAAACCCTGCGCCTTTTGATGGGGTCATTAGGCCCGTTCACGTTCACAGTTACTATTGAAAGATATGGGTTTAGTGTCACCATGATATCTATCCAGTCCTTGTTTTTGTAGATTGTTCCACTGAACTTCTTCTTAAAGGGGAATTTTAAGAGTCCCCCTTAAAATTTCTTGCAGAGCTGGTTTGGAGGTCACATATTCTTTCAGTTCCTGCCTGTCTTGGAAGCTCTTTATCCCTCCTTCTATTCTGAACGAGAGCCTTGCTGGATAGAGTATTCTTGGCTGCATGTTCTTCTCATTTAGGACCCTGAATACATCCTGCCAGCCCTTTCTGGCCTGCCAGGTCTCTGTGGATCCGCGGGTCTATCTGGGGTCTTTACACTCTCACACCTGACCCGCAGGTCTGTGTCCACCTATGTGAATGTGGATCCCTGTGCTCCTTGCTTCTTTCCCTTTTGTTCGTCCCAGATGGTCCTGAGTCAAGTGAATGAGAGTTTTAATTCCTGGAGTCGACAGACCCCAAGGCAACAGAGCGCGACTTACAAGTGCCAAGCGCAGACCGGCTGGCTGCCTGGAGGAGGCGGCCTGGGCAAGATTCCCTCCTGGGGGAGGGTCAGGCGGCCTTAGAGCTGCAGCCCTCCAGGGGGGCGGGGTGGACGTCCCGGTGCCCCCGCGGGAGGGTGCTGGAGCCGAGAGCCGCGGGGCCAGGACCCTGCAGGGGCCGGATCACCTCCCACCTGGACCGCCTGCGCCTGCGGGAGGTGAGGGGGGCGTGTGGCCTTCCGCGCAGGAGGGGTCCCCGCGGGCTTCCGGGCCGTCCGGGCAGAGGGAGCCTGGGGCTGGGCTCGCGCGGGGGATCCGGTGAGTGCGCAGCAGGAGCATCTGCGCGGGGCGCAGCAGGACAGGGCCCCCCCTGCCCCGGGCGGGCTCCGCGTCCCCTCCCGGTGGCCCTTACCTGGGCGACGAGGGGACCAGAGCCAGGGATGGTGAGCAGGGTCTGTCGCCCCGATACTCCGGGGACGAGGAGACTCCGAGGGCGCGGAGCCCAGTGCTTGCCCAACCTGAGACTCCACCTGTGTCTCACCGCAGGTGGGTCACCCTGGCCCTGGGCTCCTTGTCCCCTCCAGGTGGCCCTTACCTGGGCGACGAGGGGACCAGAGCCAGGGATGGTGAGCAGGGTCTGTTGCTCCGGGGACGAGGAGACTCCGAGGGCGCGGAGCCCAGTGCTTGCCCAACCTGAGACTCCACCTGTGTCTCACCGCAGGCCGGTCAACCTGGCCCTGGGCTCCGCGTCCCCTCCAGGTGGCCCTTACCTGGGCGACGAGGGGACCAGAGCCAGGGATGGTGAGCAGGGTCTGTTGCTCCGGGGACGAGGAGACTCCGAGGGCGCGGATCCCAGTGCTTGCCCAACCTGAGACTCCACCTGTGTCTCACCGCAGGCCGGTCACCCTGGCCCCGGGCTTCCCAGGGGCGAGCAGGTCTCCCCCGAGCCTCCCCGGCCATGGTCGCCAGAGGACGCGCCCCCGTGGGCCCCCGGGGCTGCTCACGGGGCTGCTCAGGGCTGCGGCGCGGTGGCCAGGGTCCCTAGGGGAGGGGGCCGCTTACCTTCTCTGCTCTCGGGGTGCTCATGGCGCAGGGTGGGGTCCACTGACCCAGGCGGGGACACAGGGGCGGCGGCCACTCCGGGAGAGGAGACTCCGGCGAGGGGTCCCATCTGCAGCGGGGCGGGGATCGCGGGGTGGGGCAGTGACGGGGAAGGGGACACGGTCCCTCTCCACCTGCTCTTGCGGGTGAGCGTCTGCAGGTGCCGCCCCAGCCTGGTGCCCCCTCCCTGGGCACCCAGCGCAGACTACTCCTGTCTCGGCCTCGGCCACGCAGTCGGGTTCTCCAGGCACTTTGTCTCTCTCCCCTGCTGCTTTGGTCTAAAGCTCTTTCAACTTAATGGTGACTGCTCAGGAGGGTCATGTGCCAACTCAGATTCGAAAGGTAACATTTGAGGGCGCCTGGGTGGCTCAGGAGGTTAAGCATCTGCCCTGGCTCAGGTCATGATCCCCAGGTCCTGGGAGGGAGCCCCACATTGGGCTTCCTGCCCCGTGGAGAGTCTGCTTGTTCCTCCTTCACTGTCCTCCACCCCTCTTGTGCCCTCTCTCTCTCATAAGTAAATAAATAAATAAATAAACAAAATCTTAAAAAAATAAAATTTAATGTTTGCTTTTCAAAGTCAAGCACAGGTTGAAATTATAGGAAGATGCACCCTTTTCGATGCTCCAGGTTCCCCCAAGAGCCTAAGTGTTTTCTATAGTTTTAAAATAATGCCGTTTTCTTTCAAAGAGTCCAGGAGGGCAGGGATGAGGGTAGGGTAGGGGACACTTTCTTTTTCTCTTTTATTTGAATTCCAGTCAGAATGGAGGTGAGGAGACAGCGAGCCTCACCCGGCTGTTGTGGGGCAGGTGGGCAGGGAAGGGCTCCCCCCTCCAAGTTATTTTTGGAGCAGGCGAGGGAGGGGGGCTGTGAGTATGTGAGCAGGAGGTGACCAGGAGGAGGGAACAGCTGGTGCAAAGGCCTGAGCGCTGGGATAAGTTTCACATGTTGGGGGAACAGCAGAAGGGCGTGTGGCTGGAGTAGAGTGAGGAGAGAGGATGGGAGGTGGCTGGGGCCCCACCCTGTTGACAGGGACAGAGTGGACTTGTCGCCACCATCCTTTCTCTCCGGTCTTTCTCCAGAACGGAACTCCTGATGTTTAGCTGGGCACTCAGCCTCCCAGAAGTACCACTGTCTTTTCCCGTCTTCTGCAACCAGCTGTGGCCAGGTAACTGGCTCCTCAGCTCTGCTGTATAAAAAGCAGTGCCGCTGCGACTTTCGGGGAGTTACTTTCAATGAAGGAAAGTGCCCTTCGTTGTTGCTCCGTCAGGCCGGAAATATGCACCATACAGCGGGGGCTGCAACAGGTGTTTTGGGCCATTCTTGAGAATGGAAGCTTCAGGAGCTTTGCACAGTGGAACAGCCCAGCTCGGGAGAAAGTCTCCATCCCTGATATCTGGGCAGTGAGAGAAGGAGGCCTGTGTCTCCAGTACCCCTGGGGCCCACCCAGCCCCAGGCCAATGGCTTCTGGACCACATGCATGCAGGAGAAAGGGACTTGTACTTTTTCCCTGTGACTCACACCTGAACCTATATCTGCTTGACACCCCTCCCCACAGGAAGGACTTGCCTGGCTCTTGCCTTTCCTAGCAGAGAGGTTGGCTGATGGCATGTATTTTACAAATATCAAATGTTTACTCGAGAGGACACTAAATGTGCCTTAGCTTATGCTTTCATGAGAACAGTTTGACACTTTTGAGAAAGGGATGTGGTGAAATATAAAAATTGTCATGCAGCTTTCTTTACATTCTCATTAAAATTGGGCCCTGGCCATTTTAGATCTTTATAAATAATCTTAAAACAAGGATTGTACTTTTGCATGAAAAGATGCTGCTTCTGTCAGAATGTTGCATTTGTGCACATCTTAGTTTAAGATAAAACGTCAGGGGAAGGGGCGGGCCCGTGGGTGGCTCAGTCAGTTAAGCATCTAACTCTTGGTTTTGGTTCAGATCATGATCTCAGGGTGATGAGATCGAGCCCCATGTTGGACTCCACGCTGGGCTTGGAGCCTGCTTAAGATTCTCTCTCTCCGTCTCCCTCTGCCTCTCCCTGCTTGTACATGCTCTCTTTCTCCCTCTCTTAAAAAAAAAAAAAAAAAAAAAAGCCAGGGAAAAATTTGTTTGACAGCAAGAACGGTTGTCTGTAAACTAAATATCTAGAAACATTTCAAATTACAAGTGAATCATGGTCTTTTAATTATCTTTCTACATGGCCAAATTATATATAAATTTATGTTCATGATTCTTTAAATATCACATATTTAAATATGATCTAAATATTTTAAAAATATGATCTATATAAACAGAGAATTAGCCCTGTTCCCTGGAGCACTTAGCTGGACTGCAGAGCTCCCAGCTGAAGACTTGGCTTTCCAGAGGCCTGGAGAAAATTATCCTTAGAAGAGTCTTTCAGGCAGATTGAGAATGCATTTCCCCAAGTTAATGGGATAAAGTCCAACTTCTCCCCATGGAATAGCACCTTTCCCAAACTACTTCTCAAGTTTCTTTATCCTGTTGCTCAGCTTATCATTGGATCCATCTGGCCCAAAGAATATATTCCAGAACCAAAACTGACCATCCCTCAGAGCATTTTTGCCGAAGTGGATTGGATTGTCGCTCCCAATTCTTTACTCTCTTTCTGCACTAGAACACATGCCCTTTGTCATAAGAATCTGCAATTTCTCCCACCGGTGTGTTCGAGAGATTGATGTTGGCTTGGCCCTGTGACGTGTTTTGGTCAATGGAATGTGGGCTGGAGTGTCCTGAAAGCATTCTTAGCGGGTTGCTGCCCTGGCAAAACAGAGACAATACTTGTGGCTGTACAGGTAGACAAAGAGAAGAAAACTCCATGGAGAGCATCCTTTGTGAGAGGAACCGATGGATCTTGTGGATTCCTGACTTAGTCTAGATTTTTAAAGTTATCCTCAGGCTGACCTTCACCATGGTAGCATGAAGTTCTGGAGACAGACTGGTCGAGGACTGGACCGTCGTGAGAAGGATGGTTGTTACCACATTCATATCCGCGTGACTTTCTTAGTGAGCTCACCTGTGGACACCCTGTTGGCTCTCAGCCATCCTCTGCCCCTGGCTTTCTTGACTTTCAACCTGGCGGGGTTGTAGTCCAGGTGGCCGATGCCCCTGTCCCTTGCCACCTCCCACTATAGGGTCCCTAAAGCTAGATATTCATTTTACCAAACTTCCTTTTATCATGGGGTGGCCATGCGACTCAGTTCTGGCCACTGAGCTTCTAGGCAGTCCTTGGATAAGATTTGAGGAAAGCCTGTGCTTGATAAAAGGACATACACAACAGGAGCTTCTTTCTTCTTTCTCATGAAGGGGTTGTGATGGCCGGAGCTGCAGCCGGCATCTTGTGAACACGAGTTGCTGCGCATGAAAGTGAGAAATCACCCACGGAGGACGCTAACGATGAATTTTGGAGAGACCTCAGTTCCTTGGTTTCATCACTGAGACCCTGCACCAGTTAGGATGGCCTCCTTATAGATTTCCTGTGCTAAGAGATAGTTGTTTTTATTGTGAAACTCATTGTTTTAGGATTTTCTGTTCTGTACAGCTAAACATGTCAAAACCGTTATAGTATCTGATATTTGCCAGGTTCCTCACTAGGATCCTGAGAAGTGCAAAAAACAGAAGATAAGGTATTTATGACTTATGTCATCAGATGAGAAGTGCAACACACAGGAGGGAAAACAGGACGCATAGAGGAGAATGCACCATGACCACATCTCTCCAGCTGGGCTGCCCATGCTATGCATTATTTATCCCCAAACTTCTAGATGGTTGCAAGCAACTGAATTTGACAACCTTAAGTTCCACTTCAACCTTTTAAACTTTCCCCATATTTCAGATTGGGAAAGTTACTCAAATTCCCATCAGTTTCTCAAAGTCCCACAGTGGGTAAGGGATGGAGCTGGGTTTCTAACAAAATCTTTTCAACCATAGACAGGGGACTTCTGATCGCCACACAGCCTTGCTTTGCCCAGTGCTGTCAACATACCTAACTTGATATTTAGGCATCAAAGATACTATGCCTCTTAGCTTTAAAGAAAAAAATAGGAAAAGGGCCACCGGTGTGGCTCAGTTGGTTAGGCGTCTGCCTTCAGCTCAGGTCATGATCCTGGGATCCTGAGATCGAGCCCCGCATCAAAATCCATGCTCAGTTGGGAGTCTGCTTGTCTCACTCCCTCTGCTTCTCCTGCCCTACCTGTCCCTCACTTGTGTGCATTCTTTCTCAAATAAATAATAAATAAAATCTTTTTAAAAATAAAATAATAAAATAAGAATGGACTGTTCTTTCAAGTACATATTATACCACTGTTAGCTATAATCACCATGCTATACATTAGATCCCCAGAAATTGTTGATCTTATGACTAGAAGTTTGTACCTTTTGTTTTTGTTTTTTTTTTTTTAAGATTTATTTATTTATTTATGATAGACATAGAGAGAAAGAGAGGCAGAGATACAGGAGGAGGGAGAAGCAGGCTCCAAGCCGGGAGCCTGACGCGGGACTTGATCCTGGGATTCCAGGTTCGCACCCTGGGCCAAAGGCAGGCGCCAAACCGCTGAGCCACCCAGGGATCCCCAAGTTTGTACCTTTTGACCAACATCTCCCTGTTTCTACTACCCGCAGCTCCTGGTAACCACTACTCTACTGTCTTCCTTTGAGTTCAGTTTTTTAGATTCCACATATAAGTGAGATCATACAGTATTTCTCTCTCTCTCTCTGACTTCTTTCACTTAGCATAATGCCCACAATATTCATCCAAGTTGTAGCAAAAAATTAATGGTAACTATGTGATGGGATGGAAGTGTTAGCTAATGCTATGGTGGTAGACTTTTTTACAATATGTGAATTATCAAACCAACACATGTAACATGATAATAAATGGAATTTATTGGTTAAATGGAATGGAATTTGTTGGTTTGTGTTATTCATAAGTTCAGAGATGTGCTACCTTCAGGTGTGGCTGGATCCAGTTACTCAAGTGTTTTCATCAGACCTGCCTCCTCTCTCTCTCAGCTCGGCTTTCTTCTGTGTTGGCTTCCCTTTCAGGCAGGCCCTCTTCAAGGGGAATCCCTGACAGATCCACACTCCCATCCTCACAGAAGTAGAAGATGCTCTTTTCCTGCTCTTCAGAGAAGTTACAGCAAAAGTCTTGGACATGACATTTTTTGTTAAATTGTCTCTCACCCATCCCTGAATTGGTCACGTTGGTCAGCAAGGAGAATGTTCTGATTGGCCAGACCTGAATCATGTGCTCTCTCTGGGGGTTGGGTGGGATTGGCTCCAAACACACCAGGAGAAACAAGAGAGTAATAAATATGATTGGCATGGCAGGAAGGATGCTAGGGGGGCCAAATGGTAGGCATCCCTGTATCAACTCAGATGCCCCACATATTCTTCATAAGTGGCGTTCTTCAGGGAGACACCCACAGCAAAGGCACCTGTCACCATGCCAGGCACACAGTAGATGCTCAGAAACTGTCTGCTGAATGCAAACTGTCTAGACAGGGAGGACCGTGGAGGTACTTAATGGGGAAAGTCTTTATATAAATCGGAGAGAATGTCTTGGAAAGCAAACTTGTCAATTATGCTGGCCATTTGGAAGATGGTTTTGAACTTTAAAAATGCAGTTCAGAAGAAGATGGGTTTGCAAACTTGAAACTTGTTTTCATAGTGTAGTTAGAGAGAAAATTTAATCCCGGGACACATTTAAAAAGGGCAAGGCAGATTTAATCCAGAACTATTTCCATTGAGGGGAGATTGCTGTAGTATTGGTGAGTAAAGCCACCTGTGTGGCTTTGGGGCCACACAAAGGCAAGTGGGGGTTTAGAGCCAATGAGCAGAGTGAGGGGACCTATGCACAGACAGTTACACAACAGGGGCGGGGGGGTGGTGGGGGGGTGGCGGGGGGGTGGGGGAGGTGTTCTTGCTGAATTGTCCTAACAGGATTCTTGCTAAAGCTGGCCAAAAGCTTAGTGTCAAAAACAGGAGAAGGGGAATTCGATCAGACGTTGCTATGGACCGAATGTTTGTATCCGTAAAAAAAATTCATATGTTGAAATCCTAAGCCCATTATGTGTTGATATTAGGAGATGGAGCCTCGGGAGGCAGGGCAGAGCACCCTTATGATAGAGACCTCAGAAAGGTCCTTCACTTCCTTGCTCCATGTAAGGAAACATGAGAATGTGGCCCTCCATGAACCAGGAAAGAGATTCTTGCCAGACTTAGAATCTGCAGGAGCCTTGACCTTGGACTTCCAGCCTGTAGAACTGTGAGAAGTCAGTGTCCGTTGTACAAGCCGCTCAGTTAGTGGAACTTTTGTTCTTAGCAGCCTGAACTGACTAAGACAGAGGTCAAGGTGGGGAGGTCCTTGGTAAACTGGTTTATCAGGCTGAGGACAAAGAAGTCCGAGGTTGGCACAGAGACTCCTTTGGGGTGGGTGAAGTCTGACTGAAGTGTGGTCAAGGAGGGAGTCTTTGCCAGAATTAAAATGGAAAAACCAGAATCCAGATCTTAGCAGAAAGTCCTTAGCTCATTCCCCTAACTTCAGGATTTCGAGTTCTTAAGAACAACATGTATTTTCAGCTAGCAGGGAAATAGCAGTTTCCTTGTGGTATAAGAAAGTGTCCTGGCCATAAACCCGGGACAACAATTAGGGAAACACTAACAGATGATTTAACATAAATGAGAATATTGCAAGTTGTAGGCTTGATGTTCCTCTATTAAGCATTATTAGTCAGAAATTGCACTGCCTATGGTACCACAATCCATTTTACTATATATACGTATAGGCAGTAGATATCCTAGTATAATTAAAAGCATCCTTCTAGTGAATTTTAAAGCATCCAATTTACTCAGATTGTACTTTGCAACTTCCTACACTTGCTAATCAGTCTGTCAAGCATAATAACCATTTGGGGCTGGAAGTATTTAATCTCATGTGAATAGGCTTATCAGAATGTCTTAGAAAGACAATATATGACTTCCTGGCAAAGAAATGGCTATGACTAGGCAGTAATTATACAGTGTCTTGTTACTACAATTTTGAAAACCTACCAGGCTCATCCTGTGGTGGAAGAACCTGAAGTTACATCTGAGGGTTTAGGACATGCTGACATTAGGAGACGGGGAAGCTCTTAGAAGACATTTGTTCTAGACCTTGACCTTGACTCTTGACTGTAGGGTCTAGTTCTGAAATCTCTGAGTCCATTGGTGCTAAGAAAGCATTAGCTTTTACACCTGATTCCGTAGATGATAGAGGGTGTAGCTGTGGTACCCAAAGTCCTGGGGAGGGTGATGCTGTTGGCATTATGAGGTCCTGGTGTGTTTGTTAATACTGGGGACTTGGACCCTCTAGCTATCTGGGGACTGGACTCCTTAATTCTACAAGAGCAAAGGCGAATGCCTTCAGAGTAGAATAAGTCACTTTTGTAATGACTTGCCAGGAAGTCAGATATTGTCTTTCTGCCAGAGTTCACATGACTTGGTTTTCTCCTCCCCATTTATCAAGAAGCCATCTGTTACAACAATCCCTTTGAATAGGAGCAGAAAATCTAGAGCACCTGATCTTTTGAAAGATATGAAATCAAAAGAAATCAAACTTATTTTGTCTTGAAATTGGGAAATGCTTATCCAAATTACACGGTGACTCAGAACCATGTTGCAGATAAACAAGGCAAAATTTTGAGTTAGATTTTAATGGCTTGGGTGGGGGGGAAAATCAGTCAGGATGTTATGGGCTATTTAGGGAGATTTGAATATGAAAGATAATTTTCAGAATCTAAGTCCTCATGTTTAGTCTGAATCTGGAGATCAAAGATGAGCCTAACACTAGAAAACTATAGAGACCTGAAATATTATTCTGTCCTCAGGAGGAGAGAGCAATGACTTTGAGATGGGAGACCAGGGATGAAAGTTGGTTTCATCCACTGTTGATTGATAGAGGTGCCATGTTGAATGGTTCAATCAATGGGAAGTTGCTTCAGATTACTTAGTGGTGGCTGCCTTTGGAAGAGATGGTGTGTGTTTTGTATCAGCCCTCACGACTTCAGGGTGGTGAGGAAAGCTAACTGTTGGGGCTTCAATCAGGTCATCAGCTTGTGACCCTCTACTCCACTGGGGAGGCAGGGATTCAGATCTGGTTGTATTTCAAGGACCACTTGGTAAGTGGAAGTAGCATGGACTTTGGCATCAGATCTATATTTTATTTAAGATTCTATCTATCTGTCTATCTATCTATCTATCTATCTGAGACAGCACTCATAAGTGGGGAAGAGGAGTAAAGGGAGAGAGAGAGATAATCTTAAGTAGACTCCTTGCAGAGGACAGAGGCTGATGCAGGGCTTGATCTCATGACCCTGAGATCACCACCTAAGCAGAAATCAATAGTCAGACACACAACCAACTGAGCCACTCAGATGCCCCAACATCAGATTTCATTGTTAATCCAGGTTCTACCTCTTAACTAACTAGAAGAACATGGGCAGGTCACCTACCCTCAGAAAGGCCTTTTTGCGAGATTGGCTCTGGACTGGCATCTGGGAACTCGGGTTTTGGGAGGGTGTCCTCCATTCCCTAACTGATGAAAGGGGCCCACCTTGTCTAGAGTGTGGAAAAGAACAACAACAACATGTTCTATTCTAAGCATGTACTTTCCTTCTGGGAGTCAGGGATTTGTCTACCTCTTGGTAGGCAGTGTCTATATGGCCAATAGCCACTAGAAACTTAGGTGCTAAGTCTCTGAGCCTCCAGTGGGTTTCTCTGAAGCATAGCACATGTGTTGCTGCATGTTTGTTGCTGGGAGAAGAGTGCTCTGTGTGACCCTCATGGCAGAGAGTGGTGGAAGCCAGCACACAGATTTCTCCAGACTCGGTGGTTTTTTCCTTATGATCATTCCTATGTCTCTATAATAAAGCTCAGCTGTAAGAAGAACTATGTGCTGGGTTCCCTGAGACCTTCTGGGGATCCTTCAAACATGGGGCTGATCTTGGAGACCCCTGACATAGTTTTATAGAACAATTAGCTCCTTCTACAAGATGATGCTAGTGGGCTTCAGCATTGGCAGCAGCAGCAGCCTGGGCTGGCAGGTAAAGTGTCTGATGAACAAGTTTATATTTATCATCAGACCACCTCTGTGGACATTATCTCTTTTGAAATTGTAAGAAATCTTTGCTTTAACAGTACATGTCACAACAATGGAGTTTTTTTCCCTTTTGCATTATCTTATTAGCAAAAGGAGTGTAAAATATTTTATACTTTACTATAGTGTCCCATGTAGCTAATGCAAGTTGTTTAAAAAGGAAAATACACTTCGGTGACATTTCATTTGGCATCTGCACCATGAATGCCCCTTGAAAGCCTTAGGGTCTTTGGTCTAAACTGGGTTTCACTGTAGATATTATGCAACAGGCTCCTGTAGGGACTTTTTTGCTGTTACCTTCATCTGTGTGCACATCAAGACTAGATTCTACAGTGGGGCGGCTGGGTGGCTCAGGGTTGAGCATCTGCCCTTGGCTCAGTTTGTGATTCCCATCCAGGGATGGAGTCCCACATCAGGCTCCCCACAGGGAGCCTGCTTCTCCCTCTGCCTGTGTCTCTGCCTCTCTGTGTGTCTCTCATTAATAAATAAATAGAATCTTAAAAAAAAAACCCCAAAAGACTAGGTTCTACAGTAAGAGAACATGGCTTCATTAACATGGTTCTGGGGCACATGGTGGACACAGAAGTTTCGTAAGTCGAGAAACTAGCCCGTTGGGGATAAGCTTTGCTCCGTGAACACGCTGGCCTCTCCAGGACTTGCAACATCTGGAGCGCCGGTGCCAGGAGAGCCTTGGGGAGCTGACCAGCTGAATTGGGGAGGGTCCCAGAGGCCCTAACCCCCCCTGTGATTCTGTTTCCTTGGCACGACATGGCAGGAAGGAACCTTCATAAGGGGCGGAGATGGACGGTTGCAGATTTTAAGGCAGAGTGATGCTGTCGTGAATTCTCTGCCCCCTGGAGTTTCTTTGTAAATTCTCTGGAATAACCTTGTTCAGATGGAGACACGTGAACTCCCCCTGATGAATCCTACTTAGATGGAAGAATTTGCCCTGTGGCCTTGCGTGGGCTCTGAAGCCCTCTGACATGGCTGGGGTTGGGGGCAGGTATATTAAAGAAGACCATCATCCTTTTTTGCTGCCAATTCTGAGCACCCAGTGGGAATGTGAAGGGAAGCAGGTGGTCCCCACTCTGACATATGGCAGGAAGGTCAAAGCAGCCTAACGCTGTGCCTTTCACCTCCTATTGTCTCCACTGAGGAGACCATCACAGGAAGAAGGGGGAAGTGCAGTATAATCACGTATCTTGAGAGAGAGGGCACGTCCACATAACACTTACTACAGTATATTGTTATGATTGTTCCATTGTATTGTTGTTCATATCTTGCTGTGCATCATTTATAGATTAAACTTTATCACGGTTGTGTGTGCTTAGGAAAGAACCCAGTGTGTGTGGGTTGGGTCTTATGTGGTTTCCGGCAGGCACTGGGGTCTTGGAGCAGATCCTCCGTGGGGAAGGGGGTACCTGCATGTTGTTTTAGGGTCCATGAGATGTAACCAGCTGCATGGAGAGAGAATCAGGTCTGATAGTAGCAGGAGCAGTGAATCAGCAGGTGCAGAGGGCAAAGCTGGAGTGCAGGATGGGCTCCCGCTTGGTAAGGGGGCAGCAGAGCCCCTGTGAGCTGGGACCCATGTAGAAGACCCACGGTCTGGGGACACAGGGTGAGGAGCTTGCAGCGCTACCATGGCTCTATGGAAAAGCAGGCTTTCCTCTCTTTCCTCACCTCCCCTGCTGCACCCCTCATGGGCACCAACATCCCATAAACTCTATGCCTGGTTTGGAGCCCTTTTGTGTGTCTTCTCTGTGGTCTGGCCACTGCACTGAAGGAGGAGAGCAGGGGACCCTGGGCCAGGCCTGCAGCCTGAGCCTCGGCCGCGCAGGTGGCACTGTGGGTGGCATTGTGGGTGACATCACAGAGAGTGCCTGCCGGCCTGGTGCACCTGCTGCAGCGTCAGTGGGAGCGACTACTCCCCACAGTGCTGAGCATCTAGGGACATGATTCTTGAAGAACCTTCTCGCCGTAGACCCCTGTCTCCTTCAACCCTCCGTGATAGTCATGACCATTTCTCACGTTGCTGCCTGGCGATGTAACTCACAGAGCTGGGCTCTCACGCAGAGTGTGAGTCCTCAGTGGTTCTGGAACTGGCCCGGTTGTTGCTCTAGGAATCGGGTTGCATGGAAGAGGAGGACAGGCTCATGAGACCGTCTGGAGGACGCCTTGCTCAAACCTTGTGGCCCTGCTGGAGCAGGCCAGAGCAGCATATGGAGTGGGATCCAGGAGGCTGTGACCAAAGCCACCCACGGCAGTCCTGCCCCGCCCTTCCTAAATGGGCAGGTACCCAGCCCGGCTCTGGGAGCAGGTGTAAGAGCTGAGTGCGTGGCTGTGGCACTCCAGCAGGTCCTCATCTGCTGCCTTACACCTGACCGCTGCATCTTGCACCGCGGGTGCCTTTGAGCTCCCTGGGGAGGGCAGTTCTCTGTGGATTGTATGGATTGTGTGGGCATTACTGTGACTTTTAGAGTCTCCCTGTTGGGCTAATCCATCCTGGAAGGGTCTCTTACTTAATGACTGAGGTGCAGAAAGATCGATATGAGTGTTCTGGAAGCTGGTCAGGCTGGGTGATGGCCTGCACTGCAAATGACCTCTAAGACCATTGGCTCTGAAATGACATAAAGGGACCAAGCTACTTATTACATTTTAGCATGACCAAAATTGCTAGATTTTAAAATGTCAGTTATATCACCTACTACCAAATTAATAAATACGCTGAAATAGCCCTCAGGGGAGATTCCTGCGCCTGTTTTAGGGGGGCATGACCACATTTCTCTTTTAAGAGGCTCCAACATTTTTGTTACAAAGCAAGACCTGGAGAGATGACAGCTACTCCTAAACCATCTCGAGATGAGGAAGGGCAGCAGGACCTCTGTCCAACCAAACGAACACAGGCAACGATGACAGAGGCAACCACAAAAACAGACTGGTATTTACTGTCCTCAAAACCAGTGACTCTCTAGTTCTTTCTGTGTTGTCAAATCCCTATGATAGACGAAGGATTTAGGCTATATTGCATCTACCTGGATAATCCAGGATAATCATCCCCACATCTAGGTCCTAAACTCAATCATGTCGACAATGTCCCTTCTGCTGCGGAGGTAGGCTATGCGCCATCTCTGGGGATGGCCTTGTGGATGTCTTTTGGGGGGCATTATTCTGCCTACCACAGCTTGCAGGTTTAATTCTTGTCCTGACTTTTATTGACTGTGTTTACATTTCGACTTAATAATTAATTCTAAGAATAATAGTGAATGCATTCTCTTATAAACCAAAACATTCACACATGACTGTCAGGTCTCCACTGACCGCCCACTTCAACTTCTGGTGCCCTCTTCAAAAGCAACCACTGTTAATACCTTGGTATGCCTTCGTTCTGGAACTTTCTCCATGCATTTCCATTCCTAGATATGTGGCTGCAAAAAATATGTATGGTATATTTTCTGATATATGAACATCTTTAAAATAAAAGACATTACTCTGTTTGAGTTAATCTTTGCATACAATGATATATGTTTGATGTATTTTCTCAGTGTAAAGAGCTCTAGCTCATTTTTTTAAGCTGCTGTATAGTAATTTATACTGTGGTTACTTCAACGTCTGCACTTCACGACGTACTTCACATTCCTCTTGTCCAGGATCATTTAGGTTGTCTCCTCCTCCCCTCCCCCTCCCCATCTTTTTCTCCTTCTCCCCCTCCTCCTCCCTTCTTTTCCTCTTCCTCCCCCTCCCTCTCCCCCTCCCCTTCCCCCACCCATCCTCCCCCCCTTCCCTTCCTCCTCTTTCTCCTCCTCTCCTTCCTGCCATCAAGCAGTCTTGGTAGCCCTCTCCAGTGAGTATACAGGCCTTGCTAATTGGTGGCTTTTAAAAATACTTGGACTGAGCAGACCCTAAGGTCTAATCTGGGCTCAACAGGGAAGAAAGCTAGAGTTGATGAACCCTCCTGTCCTTCACTGCAGGAGGGGGAGCTGGTGCTGTTGGCATCGTGTATCTGTGGTGCCATTTCTGCATCCAGGTCCAGGATCAGCCCTGTTCCCTCTCCCCTCTCCCATTTCAGTGAGAACTAACACTCCTAACACTCAGAATCTTGACTCCAAAGGTGGAGCCAGTGGTCGTCATCACCAAGAAGAAAGTTTTAGCAGTATGACTGAATTCCGTTTATTAAGCAAGAAATAGCCTCCAGGAATTTATTTCTGTTTGTCCCTCACTCCCTAAGGCCATTGAGACACTGTCTGTACCTCCTTTTTTCCCAAAGCAAGTTTGTCAGTGATTTTTTTTTTATCCCCGAGCGGTCTGTCTCCTGTTTAGCTGCTGGCTTCCAGAATCAGCTTCAGGCAGATGGCACTTTTATGTTCTCGTATAAACCAGAATGAGTGAGGTGTTCTGCAAACAGCTGTTAGCTGAGTTATAGAAAAGTGATTTCACAGTTGAAAGGAGCAATTGTAAAATGTCAAGGAAAATGTATGCCCGGTGGGTACACTGTGCAAATGACCAGAAATAACCATCTCTGTCCCACCAGATTAAACACTGTGTACTTTCTAAACGTTCTTCTAGGTAATTGCTAAAGAGTGGGTGGCCACACTTCGAACCTGGAATTCAACTGCCCACCACTAAGTAGTGCTACTGTGAATGGACCCTAATGATTGTATTCAGTAATCCTATTACCCCAATGTCCCCATAATAGACTTTAGATGTTTTTCCATTTCCTAGCACACATCAGAATAGGAAAACAAATTATGATTTCTCCTGGAGAATGGACTGCATCCCACAAAGTGGAAGAAATGACCTGCCTGCATTTGGACAAACCTTTGCTAACACATTTCCCAAAGTGAAAGAGGGAGGAAAACCCAGCTAAAAAATTTCGGGAAAGAGATTGGTGTCCGTGTCAGTCAGTAATAGATTCTGGGTATTTCCTTTGCAGGAATGTGACATGGCACATTTTTCAGAGGTCTCTCAGTACCATTAATATTTATGATATATTCAAAAAACAGCTATTGGTGGCATAGCTTTTAAATATTTGTTTTGGTAAATGAAGTTTTATCGGATCCTGGCCCATGTGCATTCGTTCCTGTTTGTCTCTGCCTATTTTTTTCACGACAGCGTCAGTGCTGACGAATTGGAACAGAGACTGCAAGGGTTCACATATAAAATACGTCCTATCTGGCTCCTTTAAAAAGTGTGCTGACCTCTGATACCATATGTTCAGTTGCCTGGATTCAATCCTATTGCCCCATTTGCTAGCTCTGTGGAGGTAAGAAAGCTACTCGGGCTTTGGAGCCTTGCTTTTCAAAAGGGGCAAAATAATTCCTACCAGCATATTTATTTCAGTGGTGCATTTTGAGGATTAAACACAGTAGTACGGACATGGCTCTTAGCACAATGCTCCACATGCGGCCAGAACACAGGATGTCAGGACACGGAACACGGGGATTACTTTTGTTCTTAATTCTGTGTGCTTATGAAAGAGGGGCAAATCTCAAAATATTTATCAACAATGATGTCAGAACTCCAAACAGTCAGAAGGAGCGCGAGCTCCGAGCCCGTAGCTCCTGGCCTCCGTGGCTGCAGGGAGCGCATAGGCCAGCCCAGGTGAGACGCAGCAAAAGGCTGGCCCGTGCCTCCATGCGTGGCGCCCTCCTGAGCTTGACAAACTTTGCTTAATGGTCTTCATTTCTTAAAAAGATTTATTTATTTATTTGAGACAGAGCAAGAGTTCATGTGAGCAAAGAAGAGGGAGAAACGGGTTCCCCACTGAGCAGGGACCCCACTTGGGGCTCGATCCCAGGACCCTGAGATCATGACCTGAGCTGAAATCAAGATCAGCTGTTAACTCACTAAGCCCCCCAGGTGCCCCTTAATAGTCCCATTTTACCAACTGTCAGGAGGCAGTTGTGCTTGCTTTGTCTTTCATCACTTCCTGTGTTTCACTAGATATTTTCCTGGCCAAAATAGGATGTGGCCAACCTTGCAGGTGCTCTCATCTCAGCCCTTCCTGGGGGTTAACTAGCATACCTGGCCTGAGCTTCTCCCCAGCTGCTTGCAGGGGTTCACTCTTCCCTTTGCTTTCTTGCTCCCACGTGTTCCCCATCTCTCTCTGACTCCCCCTTGCATGTGTGCAAATGAAGCCTCTGGCCCCTGCTCCAAATGCCCAGGTCCTGCTGCAGAGGCTGAAGCAGGGGAGCCCGGTCCTCCATCAGCTGGTGCTCCTCTCTTGCCTGTGATGGATGGAGGCTTATGTCTTTTTAATTGACATCATTAGCATTTTTATTAAAATGATTCTCATTATTAAAAAAATTCAGAATAACACGGAAAGGGGAGAGCAAAATGTCCCTCGAATTACAGAGCCCTAAAAGAACCATTAGCAGTGGACCGTAGTCACTCAAGTACGTGTCCCTATGAGGAGAGACACAGGAATGCGCAGAGGCAAGGGCATAATATGTTATTTTTCAAAATGTTATTCGTGTTTTTGATAAAATGTGCTACATTTATTGCTGCTAGTATCCATCACAAGATGAAGGATCCACAGTGGTGTAGCTGGTAGACACCAGAGCTATGGGTGTTTAAAACATTCTGGTTAGTTGGAGTGAGGAGAGTCTTATGGTGAAATTAATTTTTGGGGCCATCACTTAAAGCATTGTTTTTGCTATTGTCTTAACTGTCTTGGGTTAATTCTAGCTCCTAAAGACTGAGCGCCATTTTCATCTTCATTTCTGCTCTTGTCCTCTGTTACTAAGTAGTATCATTAATTTTTTTTTTTTTTTACAGTAGGCTCCATGCCCACCATAGAGCCCAATGCAGGGCTTGAACTTACGATCCTGAGACCAAGACCTGAGCTGAGATCCAGAGTCAGATGCTCAACCCACTGAGCCACCCCGGGGACCCCCTCTGTTACTAATTATTGCTATTTGCGTTGCTTGTTCAAGTGCATAGGATTTGCATACTGTAGTGAATTTCCAGTCCCCACATTCACTGAATCTTAGTTCCACATGAAGATGACCCTGGGTGCTCTATCCCTGACTGTGGCTTCCTCTGCTTTCTGCCCCCCAGAGGTGTTTTCAGTGTGTTCTTTAGCTGCTATGGCTCTTACCCAAGTCCCTTCAAATAACCGGCAGAGGGGGCTTTCTTTGTTTTCCTCTTTCCCATCATTGGAATGTAGCCCCAGGAGCAAAAAGGAGGTCAAACCACATGTTCAATCTGTGCATTGGATTGGAAATCTCAAAATGTCCTTAAGAAGTAAGATGCTATATAATAAAAGGGATTTGCGTTCAATCATCTGTTCTATAATCATTGATTGGTGGGCCTGTGGACCAGGCCCTGGGATTGGAACTGAGCCCAGAGGAATATGTAAAGCTCAGTGGCTGGTGTCAGAGAGCTCACCAAGGAGCCGGGAAGTGTTTTCTGCTCAGGGACAGACTTCTCTGCTTTCTGGCAGCAATTTCTCTAATGAAAAAGGAAGGATTATCCCATAATTAAAGACAGCCTAACATGCTGATATGTTCAAGGATTGTAATGGTGCCTTCATTTATTTAGAGCCTGGTGGAGAAGTGCTGGCCTGTTTCTAAAACACAGAAAGGGAATGAGCGGTATTTACAGGAAAAAACAAACAAACAAACCAACAGAGAAAATACGAAAAGTGTTGCCACGGACCTCAGGGCTGATTTGCCAATCTGCCAATTTCCCCAGAAACAACTGTCTTTCTAAAAAAGTATCTACCTTGGGCTCATGAGGCAGTCTGTTTGTAGAAGATGATGCTAAAGCCCTGCTCTCTCCAGGGGAGACGAGTGTGGAGAGAAAGTAGCAGTAACTTAGCCCAAGAAGCCACCGGGCTGTAGGATACCTGACGGAACAGAGCATAGTCTAATTCCTGTGAGATCTGCACCCACTCACCTGACTGCTCGAGGATGCCCCTTGTGGGTGATAGACAGTCTTATAAAACCAGGCTGGCTTCTCTAGGGGAGTGAACTGGGGTCTGGGGAACCCCTGTTTTCTGCTTGTTTGCCAGCTGTTTCTGAGGGACATGGTACAGAATGAGGGAATAGGGGGTCAGATTGTCGTCCGTCCGGCAAGACGTTGCTGATTGGTGCCCATCTTTGTTACAAGGCAGTGCCTGACTGTTACACAACATCACGAGGTGCCATAGATAAAACAGGTCATTTCCCAAGAAAAATGACATGCATCTAGATTTTTAAAGTGTAAAGGAACGGGAAAGCTCAAATGTCAACATGCAGGCTGGCTCGTTCTTGGGTTTCACTTGCATGTTTTCATTTTGCCAAGTCCTATGCTGCTAAAGCTCCCCAAGGGGCAGCGGTGCTGAGGGCTCATGGGTCAGGGTCTGAAAGGGGTGTTTCTGCAGCCCACCGTGCTCGTAATGTCAATCAATGAATGAGGTGGGTGGGTGGAAGAGAAGATGTGAAGTTAGCGCACTGGTGAATTGGAGAACACAACCCTCGTTTTCACAAGTGATTCAGAGCAGAGCATTGCCTGATCCCCCTGTGTGCTCACAACAGTGAGGGGTGGGGGTGCGGGCTCCTGGGGCCACCAACGTTTTTCATGCCAAGACTCCCAGTGTCAAATGCTGCTTCAAGCAAGAACACAGACAAAAATCAGCGTGCAGCTGGCTTTGCAAACTTTAAGTGTGGGCATTGATCAATTCTAGTTTCTTTGAGGTCAGGGACTATGTTTTGTGTTGTTGTAGCCCCCCAGGAGGCTGGGGGCCAGGGAGCATTTCGGAGTCCCCGGGGTATGTGGTGGAGATGAGATCCCGAGCGTGGTTGTACCGCCCTGCAGTCAGAAGCCCAGCTGGTGAGGCCCTCTGCGGCCACTGTGACCACACTGTTTGTGGCTTGTAGCCACACGCACCTACCACCCTGCGGTTTTGCAGGTCAGCGTTTGAAAGTGGGTCTTACCAGGCAGAAACTGAGGTGTCGACAGGGAAGCTCTGTGGGAGCTCTATGGGCTGCTCTTTCTTGCCGGTTGTTGGAGAATTCAGCTCCTGAAGGTGATGGAACGGAGGATCCTGTTTGTTGTTGATGTGAACTCAGGGCCCCTTCTGGCTTCCAGAGGCCACCACCGCCTTCCCTGCTTCATGGGCCCCTTCCTCCATCTTCAAAGCTAGTAACATCAAAGGTCAAAGCTCACCTTCTCACCATCCTTTCTGCCTTTCTCTTCTGATGATAAGGACCCTCGTAATTACATTGGGTTCCCCAGACAACCCAGATAATCTTCTTTTCCTAAAGTAACTGGTTAGAAACCCAAATTCCATCTGCAAATTTAATTACCTTTTACCTTGCAAGGCAACATATTCCAGATCCTTGGGATTAAGTCATGGGCCTCAGTGGGGGGCCATTAATCTGACGTACTCACCTAAACTGTGATTTTAAAGCTAGGCAAGGCAGCATATCTGACCCAGAGTGAGCTCAAATAGAAGTATGAACCTGAGGCTCCGAGAAATATGGGGGTGATCTCTCGGAGCCCTTGAACGATTGGTCAAGGCAGTCTCAGTGGCCTGACTTCAAGCACTCACAGACCTCGGCTACCGGGCTGCTGGGACTGGGGCGGGGACAGCCATCGGAGGGACCTCACTTCCAGAGGGGTTGGTAGTCGTGCCATGATGCTTGGAGTTTCCCGAATTGGGCCTGATGACCTTTCCAGAAGGATCATCGCTTTGACAAACGTCTACTTCTAGAAGTAACACCGAGGCCACGGCGCGCTAGGGTCCCTTTGGTCTCTCTGGGTGTCATGGCCTTACTAAGAGTTTATAGAATGAATTCACCAGAGATGAGTGACAGCGTCTTAAGGGAGCCCTTCTGTGATGGAGTGACAGTAGTTCGGGGAGTATTTTTAGGAAATTTGCATTGTTTCAATTCATCTTTGGAAATGAGATCCCTTGTTCCAGAACCTGCCCCCTCACATGTGTAAAGGAGCCAGGCATGAAAAGTGGGTCCATCAAAGGAGCAGGATTTGGGCTGTTAGAAAATGTAGAGTTTGTGGGGATTTGAGAACACACGCTGCACGTAAAGAGCAGTGGCTACTCAGCCTCCACAGATTGTTGCCAGGCAAAATCTCAAGATTTTGATTTTCCAGAAGTCTGGAATCCTTAGTTCTTATTTAAAAATGTCTTATTTTTTTCTTTTTTTAGGCTGGCTCTTATGTTTTATAAGCACTACAAACTGAACAGGACTCATCTGCTGGCCAGAGTCGGCCTGGGGGCAGCTAATCTGCTACATCTACCTTGGTGACCAGCAGGCATCTTTCTGCAGACGTCCTGTCTCTATGTAGTGAAAGGACACTTTTGGTGGCAACACCGTGTATGTTACTTTATGGGGAAGGATCGAGTCTCCTTTTCATTTTCTTCATAGAGGTGACTGATGCTGATAAAGGAAGTGGGCATCATTAAACGATTGCTCTGGATAGTCTGGATCTCCTGCTATCTTGGTCTGTCTAAGCTGCTAAGACAAAACACCACAGGCTGGGTGGCTTTTAAACAACAGGAATGCATTTCTCACGGTTCTGGAGGCTGCAAGTCTAAGACCAAGGTGCCGGCAGATTCAGGGTCAGGTGAGGACACTGAATCTGGTTCATAGACAGCATCTTCTTGCTGTGTGTTCTCATGGCGGAAGGGGTGGGGACACTTTCTGGGGTCCTCTTATAAGGGCACTCATTCATTCATGAGGACCCCATCCTCACGGCCTCATCACTCCTAAAGACCGCTCCTCCTAATACCACCACACTGGGAGGTATTTCATCAGATGAATTTTGGGGGAATGCAAACATTCAGTCTCTAACCCTGGCCTTTCCTAATTTCATGCTGGGTTTGCCAGTCTCTGTAGCAAAGGCAGCTGGAGGTGGGATGAGGATTACATGGAATCTGTAGATCAATGTGAGGATTATTGCGATCCCTACGTATTAGACTTCCAGTCTGCGAACACATCTGTCACAGGTAGCTGGGGGCTTTGCTCAGCCTTGCCTCCTTCTGGAAGGTTCACCCTCACTCAGGACCCATTCTTTAGCTAGAATATTTGCAATGTTGCAGTGGAGCATCCGGGAGCTCTCCACGGTCTTGCATGGACATTTAAATGTTCTGGCTGGAAACAAATCGTGTTATCACTCCTCACACAGTCTGAATCCATTCATTCTACCTGACTCTGCAGTAGGCCAGGATGTACACTACGGCCCTACGTCCTAAAGAGGAGGTAGGCATCCTCAGCTACTGGAGCAATCCTAATGGTCATCACCCCTTTGTTCTGTGTTGGGGAATCGCCTGCGGAGGGCCTGCTCAGTTGATTTCGCTGCTCATAACAGTTGTAAACTACATCATACGGACTCTTCTTCTCTTCTTTAGGTCAACTTGACTTGAAGCCAAAACCTGAATGTTAAGGAGATAATAATCTTCCATGACAAGGAAATACTCATGGCACTTTCTAGAAACAGGAAAGAGCTGAGCACATTTCTGCAACCGAAGAAAAATGTCATGAGCATAGGGTAGAGTCACACGGGATTGGTTCAGACAGGCAGGTGGGGCCTCTGCAGGCCACACCAAGAATGTGGATGTTTTTCTGGGAATAAAGGGAGGTATCACAGACTTTCAATCAGAGGAGGTGCACGTCCTCTTGTATGTGTAAGTACCGTAACGCAGGCATCTGGTAGGTGTGTGGAGGAATGGATTGGGGGTTTTAACCATCTTGTGAGAGGTGAGTAACTTGTCCTGGGAGGAGGCAGTGGAAACACCAACCAGAGCAAACGGCCAAGATCACTTTGCAAGGGGATCCCCTGATCACTAGCTTAGTCTCTCTGTGACCTCAATGGACATGAGAGGGAAGCATGAGGTACCAGTTAGAAATACAGCATCAGTGCTCGGTTATGTTCATGGTCACAGGCATTCCCTTTCAAGTTGCCCCCAAGCCACAAGAAATGGGCAGCCCCGAGGAGGAGTCCAAGAAGAAATCATTCCAAGCCTCATACAGAAAGTTATTGCAAAAGAGAAACTCCAGCAGCTGTTGTGATATATTATTTTTCATTTTTAAATGCTTCAAAAAAAATGCCCGCTGTGATAACAAGCAGGCTGTTGGAACAGCTGCCAGGAAATGCTAAGGTTAATCTCCTTTATTAATGAAGACAAACGCTTCTCTGCATGCCTGCCTCCCCGGCTCGATGGCTCTAGACTTGAGTAAGATCAGGGTCTTGTAACCACCTGGACGGGACACTGGTCTTCCCTTCAGACCCCACTGCGTGGGGTAAGGATTTCTTTGTCAAGTTGCTCATTCACGGCATTTAGTTGGGAGCGTCAGGGTTTCCTGCTCCACAGAGCAGAGAAGGTGGAAAAGCATGCAAAATGCTGGCTCCTTGGAAGAATAGTTCAAAGCCTCAGAATCTACCAGAGGTTCTGGCCACTCATAAACCTCATCTAAAATCCCAGGGGAGGGATCCCTGGGTGGCGCAGCGGTTTAGCACCTGCCTTTGGCCCAGGGCGTTATCCTGGAGACCCGGGATCGAATCCCACGTCGGGCTCCCGGTGCATGGAGCCTGCTTCTCCCTCTGCCTGTGTCTCTGCCTCTCTCTCTCTCTCTCTGTGACGTGAGAAGCTTTCACTCTGTGAAATTTGAAAAAAATTAAAAAAACTAAAAATAAAATAAAATCCCAGGGGAAAGGCGGCTCAGGCGATTAAACGTTTACCTTCAGCTCGGGTCATCTCCACGCTCAGGTCATGATCCCAGGGCCCTGGGATTGAGCCCCACGTGCCCCATGTCTGGGCTTCCTGCTCAGCAGGAAGTCTGTTTCTCCCTCTCCCTCGGTCCCTCTCCCCAACTCATGCTTATGCTCTCTCTCACTGTCTTTCTCTCTCACTCTCAAATAAATAAAAGTCTTTTAGAAAAAAAAAAAAAAAAAGATCCCATGGGAGAGGCAGCCAGGATGGAGGAGGCACGATCATGTGTCTCTCCTCCACTGGCCTGGGTGTCTGGGTGTGGACTGCTTCACCCCACCACAGTCCATTTCCTGGGTAAGATACCAAGCTTCTACCAAGGTTAGCCAGGTTAGCCATTTAGTGAAATAAATCCTCTCAATCAGAGCAGAGAACAGGCAGAAAGACTAGGGAGGGGAAAACCAACCACCTGAATAGTAAGACAGGGATGTTTGGGTCGACTCTTAGAAGAGATCCTGGATGTCCAAGAACATTTCAGAAATACAGACCCCAAGAACAACAATTTCCCCAGAGCCAATTTTATTTATTTATTTATTTATTTATTTATTTATTTATTTTCCCAGAGCCAATTCTTATTTACTCTGCTCGTCTTAAACAAATTACCCAGAACGAGAAAATAAACAAATTACGTAGGCCTTTGGTGAGCTCCATTTTAAATGAATAAAAGAATACCGTTCATTAAGATTGGGTACGTTATTACAAGTATTTAGAAGTAACACATCATTTCTTTTAAAAATAGTTGTCAGTTTAGCCTGGCAGCTTTCAGGTTTGTGTGAACGGCAGGATCATCGAGTAGGCTAGTTTTAAATGCAGATTCTGGAGCTGCCAACCCCTCCAGAAGATGATTTAGGATGTCTGCCTACGTCCCCAGAATCTGCAATTGTATTTAAGTACCCCGGACAGCTTTTATATAGGAGTCCCAGAATGCATTCTGGAAATAATAGTTTAGACTGGACGAAGAGAAACTGAGGCCTAGTAAACATTTCAAGAGTTTATTTGAGCACACAGCAGTTTGAATCAGGCAGCATCCAATGCAGCAGGTAGAAAGGAGCTCTGAGGAGCTGTACAAAATGAGGCTTTTATAGGCAGACGGGAGCAGGAATAAGGAAGTTATACAAGATAAAAAAGGGGAGTGGTGGTTATTGGGTTATTTTCCTTTTAGTGGATACCAGGGACTATGAGGCAGGTTACCCAACTGGTGCTGATCAGGTGATTCTTGATTGACTGCTGGTTTAAGCTTCCATTTCCTGAGGGAGCCAAAACTGATTAAGTGAAGTCTTGGTTTGGTGACCTGGGGCTTAGCATAAGTGACTCCATTTTGGGCCTGTTGTCTTGCTGTCAAAATAAAAAATGGGGGAGCTTAATGTGTGAATGATTGCAATCTTGGGGGAGATTCCTGAGGGTTATAGGTTTCATCTCTGACCTTTGCTGCATGCAGGTATGGACTGAGCTCCCTCTGGTGCAGCCAGTCCAGAAAACCCAAGTTCTTCCCAAGCTCAACCACGCATGTCTTGGTTCTGGCTCCATATCCACTGTCTGGGCTTCCTCCTTTAGGAATCCAGGGCCCATTGCTGATCTTACCTCTGCCTTCCAGCTGCTCAGTCTGGCTCAGCTCAACAGAGAAGAGATGTTCAAGGTGATTCTTGAGGTGAGACGCTGAGAGGGACACTTGGAAATAGTGTTCATTTGTTAAGGGTTATCAGAGAACTGCAGAGATCAGAGGCTCTGTCCCGGGAAGCTGCATGTGGGCTGTGGAACAATTTCCAAAAGTCTGAGGGTGAGAAGGCATGTGAGCCTGTTTTATGCACACAGTGTGGGGTCACTGGGATAATGGGCTGAAGTTCATGATCACTCTTTCTAAGTGCCTCCTTGGGGGCTGGACCTGGCAGCACGAGGCTGTACCTAATTTTCCAACCTCACTCACTGCAGGGCCCAGCACAGACTCCCTGACTCCAGCCTCAACCCCCCAGCTGAACAGTAGAAGGCTACACAATATTCTAGAATGTCGACATACATCCTTTATCCAACCATTTTCTTGTGGGATGGTAGGGTGCTTCCAAGTTATTTTTTTTCTCCCACCAGGGTGATGCATTCAGCAGCCTTGTTACTTAGTGCACTACGGCTTGTGGTGCCCTTACTGTGCTTCCACTCTTAGGACAAAGCTCTTTGGATTGGTGGGCGTGGCTTCCAAATTCTACTGGACATTGCCAGACTCCAGTTCCCATAGCACCGGGTGTTCCAGTGCCTCTCCACTGTCAGCACTGTGTGTTACTGCAGCTTGAAACTTTTGTCAATGTGATGATTAAAAACAAAACAACGAAATCTTAAACCCTTAGCAGCTCCAGCTTTCCTTGGCTCACTATGAAAAATCTAGATGTTAAAGTTCCAAATTAGGGTTCATTGTTTTCCATTACAGAAAGAGCGTTTCCTCTGAAAAAAGACTCAGTCTTAGATCCTTAAATAGTAGCAATCAGCAGTTCTTCTGGTGCATTCAACCCTTTAAGGATGGAGAGTTCCAAGCATTTCATTTTTTTTTATCTGAATGAAAGAAGGGGCAAAGAAATGTGCATTTGCAACATGAGAAGCTTAGAAACGCAGAGCAGACCAGCTGTATTTTCATGAGGAGGAGCTTATTAATGGGTGCACATGCAAAATAGGAGCTTATTAATGGGTGTACATGCATTAAACCAGTCCTGCATGCCATGCATTGATTGTACTCTTGTGTTTGAAGATTTGATACCGGGGGTGCTGGGTGGTCTTTTTCCTTCCTGTGTACTTTGGAAGGGTTAGATCATTCATGGGGACTGGTGTCTACGACTGGAGGCCAGCGGAGCCATCAAAGAGAGGTAAATGTGCTGAAGAAGAAAGAAAGAGTCATGTGATAGGAAATGATAGCTCGCTGAGGGAGGTTCAGTGGGTGGTCAGCAACAGCCTCTCTGGGAGGCTCCCTTAGAATCAAGATAGCCACGAAGAAAGCCAGTCCTGCCCGCATCCAAGAGAGGGTCCTGCAGAGAGTGCGAATAGCCAAGGCAACCACCTGCAGCCACACACTTTCACTGCGTGAGGTCCACAGGAAGCCAGTGTGGCTGAGCAGCAGGGAGTGTGGGCAGTGTGGTGGGCAGGGGCAGGGCAGAGAGGAGGGCTGTGGTCATGAACTTGGATGTACTCTAAGCAAACAGGATATCTAGGAAACAGCCTTATGCGGGGCTTAAAAATCCCCTCCTCCTTTTCTACATGGCATCATTGTCCAGCAGGAAAAGTGGTGGCATGAAGGCATGTGCATTTGGGTGCACGTTCTGCCACTTCCCGAGGATGAGGGCATTGCTGCTAAAACTGTATTGCAGGAGTAGAAGCAACAATGTGCAACATTCCAATTCTGAAAAGAGCACCTGTTCTTCTCAGGAAAATCTGTGATGTTTCTGGGTCTTCTTCACTTGGCCCCAGCTGGGACCTCAAGCCCAGGCTGGTGTCTGTTGGAATCATGACCAATAACGGCCAAGGGCCCTGTGTATGCCTACCTACAAAGGGTGAGGATGCTGATGTGTCAGCTTAGCAACTCATTTCCTGGGCCGCAGGGAGCAGGGGGGCAGGATTTGACCTCAAGCCTTTGAATTCCATACTTCATGCTCATGCAGAAGTCCTGCCCAGTCTCACCTCCCAGGAGCTACGATAGAGAGGGCATGTGGACTCATCCTGGGTAGATTCAAGGATGAGCAGGTGACAGTGTCTTTCCAGGTGCAACCGATGGGATGAAGAAGCCCAGGGTGCTTCAGAAGGGTCACTTAACGAGGCCGAGCCTAAATGCTAGGGAAGACTAGATATGAGTGTCCACTGATGCTCTCGCCTCGGCAGAATTATACTTCCCAAGCTGTGTGACTTTTAGTAAGCCTGCCAACCTCTCTGATCTAACGTGTCCATCTAGAATATCACCATAGCACCTTCTCTGCCTGCCTCCCAGGGCTGTTGTGGGACCCATAGAAGTGAAAGAGGTTTGAAAGGTGTCACGTGTTGTGGAAATGCATGCATGATTCCTACAAGAAGTAGGAGGTGAGTGACAGCGTAATCCGGCCAGGAAATGGGTCACAGCAGTTTGTGCAGTGGTTTGGAATCACCACAAATGAAATGAAGTGTTCTTGCCTTTAAACGAAACGGACTTTCAAAATGAAGATTCCATTTGAAATGAGGCGATGACCGTACTGGTGCCAGCACTTGTTAAGGAGTGTTTCCTCCTGTTTACTGGCAAAGTGGATAAGAAGGTGACATATTTGGGTCCACGGACAACAGTGTGGAGGCAGTTGGAAGCTCTGAGGGCATGCACACTCCAGCCCTCCCATTCTTTGGCTCCGTGGCCTGGGGCAAGACACCCAGCAGCTCTGATCGTCAGCATCCCCAAGTCTGAATTGAGGACAGTGATGTCTGCAGTGAAGCAGGCAGAGCAAGACGTGGGCTCTGCAAACGGTTCCCCTTGGGCAGGAGGGTTTGAGCAGGAAGTGGTGGGAAAGCCACTCTGATGGGGTAGAAGCCACATGCCCTTCTTGAGCCAATCCCAGGACCTGATTGGATTTGGGTCTGGATCTCAGGCTCTGCTTCCGGGCCTAGACCAGCAGTGACCTCCCCCCAGGACTGGAGGGAGCCAGATGTGGGGACAGTGCTCGTCTGACCTGACCTCAGTCCCCGAGGTGTGGACAGTATCCCTTGTCCTGAAATAATACCGCCCTGCCCTTGTTTTCCCTGTGGGGTTTATGACGCTCAGCATTCTTAGCAGCACAGCTGAAATCCCATGATGACAGATGAAAACAGAGATCAGACTCAGCAAAGGGTGCCTGTGAGGCTCCTCCACATTGCCCCGTCTAAACGATCTGACACAGAAACTTCATTTCTGGGATCTCTGGGTGGCGCAGCGGTTTGGCGCCTGCCTTTGGCCCAGGGCGTGATCCTGGAGACCCAGGATCGAATCCCACGTCGGGCTCCCGGTGCATGGAGCCTGCTTCTCCCTCTGCCGGTGTCTCTGCCTCTCTCTCTCTCTGTGACTATCATAAATAAATAAATAAATAAATAGAAACTTCATTTCTTTGTTTCAGCCACACCCCACTTCCTACTGCACAAACCAATTCCTTACATCAAAGTATCCAGTGAGGGCACGTTTTTTTTTTTTTGTTTTTGTTTTTGTTTTAATCTGGTGACAGGATAAGCTTAAATCATATATTTACATCTGCTAGTCTGCCCCTTCCCTTCCGAGTGGAAGTTAGAGGCATTTATATCTCAAACCTCACCTCATTTATATTTAAAATGGAATTAAGACGCAGGGAATCGTTGAGCTGCATTTGGAGATCTTCTTCCATGTACCCATAAATATTTTCTTTTTCCTCAAGAGGTTAGCAGAGGTAGTATTCCTAGTATTAAATACAGTGTAGTGACCATCTCCCCGGGTATGGCACTAGAGAATGTTCTAGAATGGGTCTCTCCAATCAGATCTTGGAATCTAAGATGGACACATATTATGGAAGAGCATGTAACTGACAGTGTTTGACAGAAGAGCCTCATTCTGTGGGGAAACAGCTAAAAGTCCTTTCCTTTCATGAAAATAGACAAGCATTGGGCAGCCCCAGGTGGCTCAGTAGTTTAGCACCTGCCTTCGGCCCAGGGTGTGATCCTGGAGACCCAGGATCGAGGCCCACGTTGGGCTCCCTGCATGGAGCCTGCTCCTCCCTCTGCCTGTGTCCCTGCCTCTCTCTGTGTGTCTCTTATGAATAAGTAAATAAAATCTTTTTAAAAAAATCGATGATTAAAAAAAAATAGACAAGCATTCTTGCTTGAGATACAGCCTTTGAAAGCAAAATTGAAACATTTAAGATTAGCCTGAGTTTATAGGTCATTGAATATTATAATTCCTAGTATACATATGGAAGCACAGATCATAGGAAAATTATTCCCCACCACGGGGACAAGAACTTTCTGAGCATCCTATCAAATGCCCCATGAATCAGCCATGAACTTGAATTTTAGTTAATGATGATTGATATAATTTTTCTCTGTTTCTTTGGAACTTTCATTTGAAAAAAAATCAATATTTATAGTTTTCTGTCCCCTAATATCTAGCATGGTGCTTCTGCCTGGAGTTTATTGGTCTGGATACTTTTGGTTGCAAGTGACAGAAGATTCAATTCAAACCAACTTATTCAGACCAGCTCACACAGTTGACATTCCAGGCATAACAGTCTTCAGGTACAGCTTGATCCAGCATCCTATACATTATTTGTAAGAATATGACTCTGTCCACCTCTGGAATATGATTTCCTTCATGTGGAATTCAGGCAGACCTTTGCCTAGAAAGGCTCCTACTGTCTGCCAAAGTGTATCTTTATAGTTTAGAAAACTTAGTGGAAAGAAATTCCTTTTTTATTTTTCTCCAAAATAGTTTTAGCCAAAGTCCTGGGTGTTAATCTCACTAATTTGACTTGGATCACATGATCACATCTAAACCCATCATGTGGTCAAGGGAATAGAATATCCTGACTTTTCAGGCTTGGGCCATGTGCTCAGACTGGAACCTGGCCAGATGCCCTGGGCCTGGTCCCACAGGGGTTGCACACACTGATAGCAGGAGAAGGAAGCAACTGAAGAAAAGCCACAATGTTGCCATGAAAAGCTATGGGATAAAGTCTTCACAGGCACAATCACTGCCACTAGGTACAGGTTTATAAAAACCAAACTAAGTTTATAATTACAAGTGGTGGAAATGCTATGCAGGGAAAATATGGGTGCTGCGTGAGAGAATGGTTTTGGGGGTGGTCTGGAAAAAACAGGATGAACTTAAACTATTAACTTTTTTTTTTTGAAAGATTTTATTTATTTATTCATGAGACACACACACAGAGAAAGAGAGAGAGAGAGAGAGAGAGAGACAGGCAAAGGGAGAAGCAGGCTCCACGCAGGGAGCCCGATGTGGGACTCGATCCTGGGTCTCCAGGATCACGCCCTGGGCTGAAGGCAGCGCTAAACCGCTGAGCCACCTGGGGTTCCCAACTTTTTAAAACGCCCTGGTTTGAGGCTTTTTGGGAAGGCTCTAAGTGTGGAATGGGTGTGGGAATCCTGGTGTGGAGATGGGGCTCGCTGCACGGGTTGGAGGTGTGGGGAGGGAAAGTGAAGCAGATCTGGACACTGGCGAGTGGGGTCTGCTGAGAAGGGGGTCGTGCCCACGTGCCTGGTGATCCCAGTGTCGGATGGAATGTATTCCGGTGGCTCAGACACGTCTGTTTGCTGTTTAACAAGTCCACCCATACACAGTATTTTTAAAGTATCAAGGTAGGAAAAAAAATAAAAATCAAGTATCAAGGTACCAAGAAATGTCAATAAAGCAGCCACATCAATAATCCTTCTTAAGGTTTTCCTGTCTGCTCTCATGCACCTTGTTCTATTCTTTTTAGGGCACAGACGTCTTGAACACTGCTGTTCTCACTGGCAAGGCTGCTTTGGTTCCTCTGAATGTCCTGGTAGTTGGAGAATACGCTTCCGACCTCAGTGTCAAACTCTGGGACCCAGGACATTGTGTATAAATGCCCTGGTGGCCTCCTTCGTCCATGTGTCATTTAACCCTTCTCAAGTTCTGACTGAGCAGACGGTCCTCTGAGGGGCTCAGGACAGGATGACCACTTTGGGGCGGGAACGGCTGCTACCAGTGTCCTGGATCAGGAGGTGGCTCCAGCAGGGGTCTGCCTCCCGCTCCCTGGAAGGCAGGACACCCGGCCCTTAATCTCTAGGAGAAGTAACTGTCTGCAGTCATCACCTGTAGGAGAATACTTTCTAAATGATGGGGTTTTTAAAAAAATATTTAATTTATTTATTTATTTGAGAGAGAGAGAGAGAGAGAGAGAGAGAGAGAGAGAGAGAGAGCCCAACCCTAAGAGAGAGGCAGAGGGAGAGGAAGAAGCAGACTCCCTACTGAGCAGGGAGCCTGATGTGGGACTCGATCTCAGGGTCCTGAGATCAAGACCTGAGTCGAAGGCAGACACTTAACTGACTGAGCCACCCAGGCACCCCTCTAAGCGCTATTTAAATATCACCTCCCTGATGCCCACCCCCCCCACTCTGCATACCACTTGCGTTTTTACTGTCTTGATAGTTGTCCTTAAGTATACGAACTTTTAAAATTTAACAGCTGGGGTGCCTGGGTGGCTCAGTGGTTGAGCATCTGCCTTCGGCTCAGGTGTGATCCCAGGGTCCCGGGGTCAAGTCCCACGTCGGGCCCCCTGCATGGAGCCTGCTTCTCCCTCTGCCTGTGTCTCTGCCTCTCTCTGTGTCTCTCATGAATAAAAAAATAAAATCTTTAAAAATAAATAAATAAAATTTAACAGCCATCTGTAGTCCAATTCCCAACTGATAAAAACCCATTACATAATGAGTGCTGTGCTCTCTAGTTTTCTTTATATACATTAAGATAAATGACTGTGAAAATGAGATATTTATGCATGTGCCACCTGACATTATTTTGAATGTCAGCACATTTCAGTCCTGCCATAAAAACAACTCTCCTGTTTCTTCCCTTGAATTAGCTGGGTTTGTGTCCCTAAATTCAGTCAGGATCCAGTCTGTGGCTCTGTGGTGGTGTTCACAGCCAGGGTCTGTTTAAACCACAGTATTTTCTGCTCTGCCTGTGTTTTAAATACACTGTTTTTCCTTCGTGTAGCGGAGACCTAAGAGGTTGGCTCTGAGAGGACAGACCCGTTCCTTGCCTCCTGCTAATAGAGCCCCTTGGGCTCAGCCTATTGATTCATCCTAGAAATTCATCTTTAGAAAAAACATAACAACGCCAAGTTGTTTCCTCGCCTTTCTCCTGCTCCTACACAGAGGCTGAATCTAAATTTGTCTCAATCTTCAGGACTTGGAGGTAGACAGAAGAGCTGACAAGTTTTCTCCTCCAGTGTAAAAGATGTGGGGAGAGTTCATTTCATCTTCTAGACTGAAATCAGGGCTGGACACTGCAAGAAAACTGCCCTTTAATCTATAGAGAGTTTTGGTACAGAAAGCACGGTGTTTCATGATAAATACTTTTTTATTTTTTCCCTCGGAGTCCCCCATTGAGCTTTATGTGTTTCTTGCTTGTTAAGATAGATTTTTCATGAGAGAGAAAAAAATAAAAGATGAATTAGCTTAATTACTGCCCCGAGTCTCAGTGCAATCTCTGCGCCCTGTGAGCTTTAAATAAAGTAAGTCGATGGAAAGGCTCTGGAAGCAAACCAAGAGTTGGAAAGATCCGATCCAACCACAGTGAGCTCATCTGCAGAAGAATGTGGCTGCATCCAAACGTGGATGATTTCTTGTCCTGGGAGGTTACTGACCGTTCCTACAATCATCAGGGCGGAAGGGAGGCCAGAGGCATGACACCTGGAGTGGCACCTACCTGCATGAGCCACAATGAAAACTCGAAACCCTGGCATGCGGCCTCCCGGGGTGGGATCCTCATGCAGAGACCCCAAGGGAGGCAACCAGTCCCAGGGTGTGTTTTGTTCCTCTGTGCTTGGCTGCCTTCTGTGATGGTGCATTTAATATGGCACCTTGAGGGCATCCTAAGACGCCTGGATGTTTGATTAACCACGATACTTGGGTCTGTCAGTGATGGGGATTCCCGACAAGATTCACATCTGGATCCGCAGACCGCATGCTACGGATGGCCTTCCCCATCGTGCTGTTCCAGAGTGCTGAGGGCTTTACCAGAAAACCACAGAACGGACAACCACGGGAAGAGGAGCATCGTCCCTGTAAGCAGAAAGGGCCTAGGGCGGGAAAGGCGCGGTGCCACCAGACGGGCACGGGAGGTGGATTCGCTCTTTATTATAGTATTAGAATGGAAGCCAAAAAGGAAGCAGTTTTAGCTCCCTGGGAACTGGACTCCTGGAAGCTCAAAATGCCACAAAGAAATTTTTCTTATTTTTCTCTCCCTTTCAGTTGTAGCCAAATTGCCTGGGGCAATATAGATCAGCGCCTAACTTTAAAAGGAGAATAGGAGGAGTCAGAATAAATTAGAGCGCTCTCTCTCTCTCTCTCTCTCTCTCTCTTTTTTTTGTTCATAATCCCGTATAACTGAATTGTCACGGTTGGTAGACATGTGCATGACATAATTCTACGGCAGAGTTTGGAAAGGTGAAATAAGCAGCGTGTACAAAGGGGATCAGAGACGACCCAACAGGTTACATATCAATCAACATGCGTGCATGCACACATGCTTATCCAGGGGAAGCTGACGTGTGCTGGCTGACTCTGGCAGGTCTCCATGTAGGGTCCATGAAAAAGCCTGGGGACGGGGCGGGTGTCTGGGAGCCCCCATGGTTGATTCAGGAGGCCCTGAGATAGCTGACCCATGTCCCGGGCCGCATGGAAACGGCAGGTGGACAGATGCTGCTGGGTGACAGCACAGGGCATACTCACACCTTGCATTCTTCTCCAGGACAGAGCAAAAGCCATCTGGCATGAGGCAAGGGACAAGAAACCCACCCACCCGTGGTCTCAGAAGCTGCTTTGGCCCCGAGGCTGACACAGTACACCACCCCTACCCGCACCCCTGGCTACATATGAACCTACAGTAGGGTGCAGTTGCTGCTATGGCAGGCAGACTTTGCTCATTGCTTTGAAATGCACTTGGGACTTTGTCATAAAATGTTTTCAGCAATAGCAACTCACTTTTACAATAGTATTTCCATAGCTATTATTTCAGAGGGTCTATTTTTTTTTTTGAGATTTTATTCATTCATCCATGAGAGACAGAGAGAGAGAGAGAGAAGCAGAGACATAGGCAGAGGGAGAAGCAGGCCCCATGCAGGGAGCCCGACGTGGGACACCATCCCAGGACCCCAGGATCACCACCTGGGTGGAAGGTGGCACTAAACTGCCTGGCGACCTGGGCTGCCCTGCCCCAGAGGGTCTATTAAAGAGAGTTATAATAAAAGGGAATATCTTAAAGGGGAGAAAGAGGAAAAAAAAACCTTTCCCAAACACTGTAAAGACATAAATGATTAGTGATGTGTGTGTGTATGTGTGTGTGTGTGTGGTGGCTTTAGAAATAGTCACTGGTTCAAGAATTCAGATGCTTTGAGTCTGTGGACCCCCCAGCACGCTGCCATAATCACAGAAACAGAAACAACCACCACCTGGGGCGGAATATCTGAGTTTCAGGGCAGACTAGGAGTTCCCCTGGAGGCATGAAGGGGTCTGTCCCCTTACCCATGACAAGCAGGGGCTGCGACCCGGGATGCCTGTGTCCCGGCTCCCAGAACCTGTGAATATGTTACTGTACATGACAAAGTAGGGCTCAGGTTGCTAATTGGCTGATGTCAAAATAAGGAGATTATTCTAGGCTATCCAGGTGAGGCCGAATAGTCACAGGGGTCCTCAGAAGTGGAGGGCCCCCGGGGGGAGAGGGGCAGTGGTGGATGGCACGCTATGGTGGTTGGCTTGGCGCATGGAGGGACCGGCGTACCCCAAGGCATGTGGGTGCTTCTGGAAGCTACAACTAGGAAAGAAGGAGATTGTCCTCTAGAGCCACCATAGATGACACAGCTCTGTGGCTTCATTGACTAAAATATAAAATTACCAGAATCCTATGTTCTATCTTTTTTTTTTTTTTTTTGTACTGCTATTGGAAATACTTTCTGGCTAATATTGATAAGATACTTTTTGGAGATTGAATAGTAGATATTCCTAATAAAACTGTAGAACGTTAATAAAACATCAGTTTCCAATTTGTTTTCTAACATCCAATTTAACCAAAGCTGGTTTCATGATGTTCTCCTTCAGAACTCATTTGCAACAGATGTTTAATTGAAAGGACTGATGCCTTCGGGTCATTAAGATTCCCTGTCCCACTGTGGTGCTCAGGAACTCATCAGGGTCTGCCCATTATCATCCCATAAATATCCAAGCTGAACAGCCTAGAAATGAGGCAGGAGGGGATGGCTAATCACCATCCTTTATTTTTTTTTAAATTTTTATTTATTTATGATAGTCACAGAGAGAGAGAGAGAGAGAGGGGCACAGAGACACAGGCAGAGGGAGAAGCAGGCTCCATGCACCGCGAGCCCGATGTGGGATTCGATCCCGGGTCTCCAGGATCGTGCCCTGGGCCAAAGGCAGGCACCAAACCGCTGCGCCACCCAGGGATCCCAATCACCATCCTTTAAACAGATTTATTGTACCTGTATCTTTCTCTGACACTACATCTTCATTTTTAATGTTATGATTCATGCACTTTGAATATCCAGCACCAAGATGTGTATTTTTGAAATTTTAAATTACTCTCACAAAGTTAATCCAAGCCCTTTATAAAGAATACACAGATATTATAGTTCGCAATCAAGACCAAAAATGTAGTTGGGTTGTTCTTTTTCAGAAATCCTTTAATTAGTAGGTGAAATCAAACAATCACGAAACTTTTTAATACACCATTTCAGCAAGTGTCTTCTTTCGGCAATTAGGAAAATATTTTTGCCGTAGATATCAGTTACAAAGTTGTAGGTGGTGGTGGAAAAGTTTTTTTTTTTTTTTTTTTTGGTGGAAAAGTTTTGATGCGGACACCTGGGTGGTTCAGTTCCACCTTCGGCTCAGGTCATGATCTCAGGGTCCTGGGATGGAGCCCCACATAGGACTCTGCTCAGTGGAGGGTCTGCTCCTCCTGCTTGTGTTCTCTCTCTGTCTCTATCAAATAAATACATAAAATCTTTTATTTTTTTTTCATAAAATCTTTTAAAAAGAAGTTTTTTTAAAAGAGAAGTTTCGATGAAAAGTAAAACGTTGTGTTTCCACTTCGGTGGTTTTGTTTGTGAGGTGATGCAGAGGAGATACAGGAGCTGTGGATGCTCCTTACCCACGGATACTTCCTACCTGTGGATGTTCCTTACCTGCGGATGCTCCTTACCTGTGGAAACTTGCTGCCACTCTCCCAGTCCACGCTGGCTGAGGAGCAGCGATTCTCCTGGGAGTGCTGGCCAGCCACCCAGCCCCAGGTATCTCTCCTCGCATCTCCTCCAAGGCCATGAGAGTGGTTTCTTGGGATCACTTTCATGTTCCTCCTGAAGAGGTGTGATTCCTAGAGACCTTAAAGACTTTGGTCAGTGTGATAACCTGTCCTTCGGAGCTTTCATGCCCCATGAGGGCATCAGCATAGAGCTCTTAAGGCTCAGACTGGCAATTCTTGACACTCTCCCCTGCTCCCTCATGCACTTTTCCCTGTCTCTGAGAGAAGCATTCCATGACACAGATCATGTTTCCTCTCCTACGCTTTTTATATGCTTGTCACAGGTCCATGTGCCATTTACTTTGCAGCAGGGTTTTCTGTTCAACTGACAGTCTACCGTGTAGACCATGACAGCAGGATTGTATTTTTCCACTTTTCCCAAAGCAGGCAGTTTTTCACACTTAGAAATTCCATTTCAGCTACTTTAAGTAGGTACCAAATTGCTGTCTACTTATTATAGCTAATGCCAGTTTTAAAACTCTCCCTCATCTTTATACTTTGGTAAATCATTGTAAGAAGGTATCAGGAGCATGGTGACTTTTGAGCGTGGCGGGGTTGGAATCCATCTTTCCCTGCATACCCCAAGCGAGCTCTGTGTCACCCAATCTGTGCCAGCTTTCTCACTGTGGTTTAAATGATACTATCTTGATTGACGGCCTAAGAAGTTGCACTTGAAAATGATCAGGATGCATTGCTTAATCTTCCAAAATTGTTTAAGAAAGGTCAAAGCAAAATTCAATTGTATGGCCTGGAATAAATTAATACATATTCTAACGCCCTTATTAAAATGTTATTTGGGGGCAACCCCAGTGGCGCAGTGGTTTAGTACTGCCTTCAGCCCAGGGTGTGATCTTGGAGAAGGGGGATCGAGTCCCACGTCGGACTCCCTGCATGGAGCCTGCTTCTCCCTCTGTCCGTGTCTCTGCCTCTCTCTCTGTGTGTGTCTCTCATGAATAAATAAATAAAATCTTTTAAAAAAAAGTTATTTGTTCTTCACATCAGTGGGATCCATCATTACTATTGACCATCCGAAGCATGCCAAGGACTGTGTATGCTAAGAAAGCACTGGAGCCTATTTTCCTATTTCCGTATACCTAATGACTCTTATGGGAATTAACATTTATGTGTACATAACTACAAATGTGAGAGACACTAACTGTAAACTGTAAATCCAGGTTTTCTCCTTGGATTTTATTCAATGATGGTTCAGTGACACATGTAGATGTTTACAGTCCCAAGGATTTTTCAAATACAGCCTCTGCTTCTGTACTCAAAGCCCCTCTGTTTTCTGCAGGACACCAGGGTTTAGGTTTCCCTGGAGGCAGACACTAGTATTTCTCTTCAGAGGGCACCAGGCCTGTGAATTTCTTAGGTCACAAAGTAGGAGATTGACGTGCTTCCATAAGACCCCCAAATTAAGAATGTACAGGAAGGAGATAGGACAGTACCCACAGTCCATACGCACTGCAGTAAAGGCCAGAAAATAGGGACAGTATGAGCGAGGCAGATGAAACAAATGGAGTTTGAACTGAGGGTCCAGTGCACTTGAGAGAAAGAAAAAAGGAAACGGAGACTCCCTTCAAGTTTTCTGCAGGAAAGAATGGTACTCGGTAGCACATCTTGGAAAAGACCTTGTTTACTGAGGAAAAGGCAAATTGTTTCATTAACACTCCTAATGTGGGGGGGCATGGGTGACTCAGCAGCTGAGCATCTGCCTTCAGCTCAGGGTGTGATCCCGGGGTCCAGGGATCGAGTCCCACATCAGGCTCCCTGCATGGAGCCTGCTTCTCCCTCTGCCTGTGTCTCTGCCTCTCTCTCTCTCTGTGTCTCTCATGAATAAATAAATAGATAAAATCTTTAAAAACAAACCTAGCCTTTGCAGATTTTTAGCAGAATTCATATTTAACCCCTTTAAAAGGTGTTTTCCCATTTTATGTGCAGAACTTTGGGATTCCAGGATAAGCTGTAGCTGTTAAGATAATTGTACAGAGTGTGTTAACAAAGGCTTATGAGCACACACACACCCCCCAAATGGCAGCCAGTCATTGAAGCGATTTTTTTCCCTTCATTTTAGCCACTTTGATAACAGCCTCATATTCACCACCCCCCATCTCCACATTGACATGGGGTAAATGGTTTTTAAACTAAGCGATCATTTCCTCCAGAAAATTACCTAGTGGAATGAAACACAAAAGAACAGACAGTAAATGGATGGTGGAAAAGTTAGGGTAACATGGACTATGGAGCTCTGCATATGTAGCACATACATGTGCAAGGTGTACATTATTGGAGGAATTGCATTTTTATACTAAATCAGGCAAAGCTCTGGGTTTTAGTTTGGGCATCCCACTCTGCGCTTTTTCAACTGATGGAAGAGAGAGAAACACAGAGTGGGAACATCACAGAAGGCATTGACTTTGGGACTCTTGCCTGGAAAGGGTGGGGCTTGCGTCACCCTTGTGTCAGGATGGCTGATGGAAAAGTGACTTCATTTTCCAGTAGAGATGTTTTTTCTAACCACAGGGTGATTCATCATTTTTATTATTTTTTGACGTTTTTAAAACAATTTTATTTACTTATTTGTAGAGAGAGTGAAGAGTGAGAGAGAGAGAGAGGGAGAGAGAGAGAAAGAAAGAGAGAGCAAGCACAAGCTAGGGAGAGGCAGAGGCAGAGGGAGAAGCAGGCTCCCTGCTGAGTGGGGAGCCCAATGTGGGTCTCGATCCCAGGACCTTGAGATCCTGACCTGAGCTGAGATGCTTAACCAACTGAGCCACCCAGGCGCCCTGGTGATTCGTTGTTTTTAATGTGAAAATAGACATGTAAACACTTGCAATTAAAGTTTCACCCATGTGTACTTTCACTTCTCAATTTCAGTCATTTGCCAGCCCAGCAGACAGGGAGACAGCTCCACTCCCCCAGCCCCTCCTGCACACAAGCCTGGGAAGCCCTGCTTGGAGCTGGGCTGCACCAGGACCTCAGCTGAGCAGGAGCAGTTCCACGTGCCCCGTTCCACGTGCCCACATGCAACATTATACCTCCCTCCACATGTCCCTGCAACATAGTCACCTGAGTCCTCCCCAAGGTCTGGGAAGTAAGAGGGCCTTCGCTGCAGCCAGACTCCCAGAGGTCACTACGCTGAGCTTTTATCCATCATTCTCCAGCTGCTTCAAAGGAAAAATTAAAATATCTGTCTGATGTGATCATTAGTTTCACATCCATGCACGTCTTTTCTTCCAGAGAGTTTAATACCCTCATCACAGAACTTAAGGTATTAAGGGCAATATTTAAAAGAAGGAAATCCTGAAAAGGCAGAAAAAAAAATTGCACCCTCATGAATTATACTTTCTTACCAGCCTGGATAAAAATTTTTCCAGATGTCCCAACGCGGTGATGAGACAAAGAAGGCAAATGTTTTCATTTTCCGATCCAAGAACCAAACTACTGAAGACTCAGTGTGATAGCAGAGGAGGTGGGGCTCCCCTTTTGCTCCTTTTTTGAATTAGTGGTTTGATGACATCTGTTGTGGGAGGCAGCAGCTCATGTGGGGCTCCGAGTAACAAGGTGCTTGTGGCTTGGACATGCAGAGCTCTGGGGGCCTAAGAACAGCACAAGACAACATAAGGCCACAGAATCCAGTGTTCCCGGATCCCTAAAGCTCCCTGTGCGGTTCCAACTGGGAGACCGTGCTGTGTTGTTCTCTAAATACGTCCCGGTCTGTCTTTGGCCACGTGTGCACTTCACGAACCCCTCAGCATCCTCTCTGCCACGTTGCCAAGTGTCATCCTTTGCCTTCAGTGTGGAAAGGGAAATCTCTTTGGCAATCCAGAGCTGGAATAGTTGTCTGTGTGTTAATTGTCACTGTTCACCAAGCCGGCTCTTTCTCCAACCACCCTCCACCCCCAGGCATCCTATAATGACAAAAGTTACCACATAAAAATTCTTTGTGACATGAAGCGATAACGCCTCATGCTTCCAAAAAGCTGGCCACGAAAATGAACTGAAGGGCTCTCCCAAATGTGCAAATCCACTTTGTATCCCCATCCACCTTACTGCACAGCACTTTATTTTAGTATTTAGAAGTCCTCAGTTTTTTTTTAATCCAAATATAATGAGCAATGTTATTTTAGTTTCAAGTGTACAAGATAATAATTCAACAATTCTCTACATTTCTCAGTGGTCATCACGATCCCAGTGTCCCTCGGTAGATGAATGGTTAAAGGAGATGTGGTATAGATACAACGGAATATGGCTCAGCCATAAAGAAGAAAGAAATTTTACAGCAACATGGATGGACCTAAAGGACACAGTGCTGAGCACTTGAGGTCCCTGTCCTGCTAACTGCTTTATCCTGTTCTTCTCCTGAGACATGGGAGGCCCAAGCCCAGCACGACCTCCCCAGAGCTCACTCCGTGTGAATGGAGTGTCATAAACGCAGTTTCAAAGTGAGAAGGGAGAAATACAATTTTGAAAATGATATTCAGGAAAGAATGAGCATCTTTTATTTCAAGGCTACTTTTGGCAAAGTGCAAGCACTACATTTTAGATTTTTTGTGTTCAAATTGGCAATCAATGCTCTCTTTATGAATTTATAAAATGAGTTTTGCTGGTATATTTACCGTTTGCTTTTTAGATTTTTTTCTTTAATAGAGGAGAAAATTTGCAGAATAATATGTTGTGTGCTTCAATAGTTTTATAGAGTACTCTGACTCAAGATGATCAGGTCACTACTACTTTCCAAAGGTGAGGCAATGATCAAGGGCGTACAGTCTACTAGGGAAATTATCCTCCCGGTCCAAGAAAGAAACAACATTCTCAATTCACAATCCTGGACTTTCTCTATGTTCTATGAGATGTCTTCAAAATGTCATGGCTGGGCAGCCCTGGTGGCGCAGTGGTTTAGCACCGCCTGCAGCCTCGGGTGTGATCCTGGAGACCCAGGATCGAGTCCTGCGTTGGGCTCCCTGCATGGAGCCTGCTTCTCCCTCTGCCTGTGTCTCTGCCTCTTCTCTCTCTCTGTCTCTCTGTCTATCATGAATAAATAAATAACATTTAAAAAAATTAAATGCATTATAAAAAAAATGTCATGGCTACATTAGGTCAAATCTTCTGATGAAATATGCATATATATTATTTTATGTATCATTATCTACATAACATTATTATGTATAAACTTTTTCATATCATTATAGATATGTATAAATAGATAACCATTTTATATAAAAATGTGAAATCTGTCTCCTTAGGTTCTGTGGAGGTGAAGTGAAAACCTTTTCCAACATTTGCATCACCTGTAGTTGTAAAGCACTTTGCAAATAGTGAAATGTATATAGAGTCTTAATTTGTCATCCATGTGGTTATGATTTTTTGCTTCCTTAGATGGTTTAAATCACTTTTTACATGATACATAAATGCTTTCTCTGCACAAAAATGTGAAAATATAGGGCGAGGTAACTTGCATCTCTATATTTTTTATTGTTAATGTTGGAATTGAAATGACCCACTACTTCATTTTGAGAGAGATTCATAGACCCAATTATTAAAATTGCAAGAATAGAGCTTCTAAAAGCAAACAGAAGAGAAAATCGTTGCTACCTTGGGTTTCTTAATCAGGACTTCAAATTGCTAAGTATAAAATAAAATAACTGACCTTTAAAAAATTAAAAACTTCTGTTGAGTAAAGATACAATCATAACGATGAATAGGCAAGCTTCAGATTGGGAGAAAATCTTTGCAATGCCTCTGCCAGGTTTTATATAGATTATATTAAATACTCCTACAACTCAATACTACAAGACAACCTAATTTAAAAATGAACAGGCAATTTATATAAACAGCCCAGAAGCACAAGAAAAAGTATTCCACGTCACTAGTCATTAAGGGAATTCATATTAAAACCACAGTTAGACATCTCTACCTGTCTTCTAAAATAGCTAAAATTTAGAAATCTGATAACAACAAGTGTTAGTGAAAATGTGAATCAGCTAGAACTCTTTTGTTGCTGGTGAGAGTAATTTGGCAATTTCTTTTAAAGTCGGTTATATACTCTGGGGTGTTTCCAACACCATCAGGCATCAGTACGAAGCAGTCTTCAGATCCCTTCTACTGAGCACAGCTCACTACCTTATCATTTATTTGTGTTCCTTGAGAGCCAGTATTCTGTTTTATTCACACCTGTAGCTCTGATTATTGAAACAGTGTTTGGAGCATAGGGGTTTCCAAATAAATGTTCAAGGTATATAAGAATGAACATTATCTCATACAAACACCCCAAAGTGCATGCCATGCTTATTCAGCAAATTAAAAGACAAGCCCAGAGCAATGGTACCTTGCCCACGATCACACAGCCAGTACTTGGGATTTGGACCAAGTATTTTCATCAGTAGAACCTCCCGAAGTCAGCCTGGAGATTTGCATGACTTCCTTCTGGTTCTTGGGGACACAACCCCACTCCCAAGGGCAACCTGCCCTCTCTTCTGTCTTTGTCACGTGGTGGCACATTTTTCCATGTGTTTGTCCAGGAAGTGCTTTCTCAAGCCAGCTTCTACCTGCCTTCCTCATGGGAGCTGGAGTTTCTTCAGGGGTATCAAATGGTTTCAGCAGTGAGCTGCAAAATGGAACAGAAGTCCCAGGAAGAAATAAATTCTGAGTTGGGGCATTTTTGGGGAAGCAGGAAGAAAAGGGGAGGACAGATCTCCCAAACTGGGTGTGAGTGGGGTGTATCAGGTGGGTATTTATGTGCTCAGTAGTAGATGCTTATTGGACACCTGCTCTGTGGCAGATTTTGCTTAGGTGCAGGGGTTATAAAGCAAGCAGGGCAGACAAGATGCCTGGTCTCCGGGAGCTTGGATTCTTGCAGGCAGAAAAATATACATAAATTCACGAGTACACATATATGGTAGGGCAAAGAGCAGCATGTGCTTTTGAGAAAATCATCCAAGAAGGAGGCATTTGAAAAATTGGTGACGAAGAAGGGATTATTATTCCAAAGTTTCAGTCAAGGTGCCCCCTTTGAGACACTGTTATTTGAGCAAAGGCCTGAAGAGGATCGAGCCAGGCATCTCTCTGGAGAAAAATACCATTTCAGCATTTATAGTAAAAGTCAGAATTATCCTTGGGCATTTTTAGAGACACTCAAAAGTGCAAAAGTGCACAGGTACAAGGCAAGGGCAACCTTCTGCACATCCATGGGGTCAGTTTCCCAAGGCTATGGGAGTGGGCCCACAGATCAAGTCCCGCGTCGGGCTCCCTGCAGGGAGCCTGCTTCTCCCTCTACCTGTGTCTCTGCCTCTCTCTCTCTCTCTCTGAATAAATAAATAAATAAATAAATAAATAAATAAATCTTTAAAAAAAAAAAAAGGGTCAAAGTATGAGCAGAAGGACTTCATATGGAATGCCTGGATGGCTCAGTGGTTGAGCATCTGCCTTCAGCACCTTGACTGAAACTTTGGTTGCGATCTCGAGGTCCTAGGTTCGAGTCCTGCATTGGGCTCCCTGCTCAGCGCAGAGCCTGCTTCTCCCTCTGCCTATGTCTCTGACTTTCTCTTTGTGTCTCTCATGAATACATAAATAAAATCTTTTGAAAAAAGAAAAAAAGGACTTTGTGCTTAGTGAGGGCTGTCCAAGATGAGTGAGCTGCCTGGCCGGACACAGAAGGGTGAGTGGCCTGCTGCTAGGCACCAGCCAGAGTACTTGGCTGCAAAAAAAGCAACAGGACTGGTGGTTTAAACAGATAGTGAATGTTTTGAAATGACTGGGGGCTGCTGGAATCCACAAGAAGAGCAGAGGCATCATGGCCCCGGATGACTCAAGAAAGCAGCAGGAACCCCTGTATGGCAGCTCCAGGTTAGGCAGATAATGTTGCCGAGGCCTCGCCACAGGAGCCCAATGGCAGTGACCCAGCTGCTGGTGCTGCTACCCCTGGCCACTTACTCCCAGCCCGATGTTTCTGTCTAGATGGAAATGTCAGGAGTGGGCATTCAGAGGGTCAAGTCTTGTCCTCCTTCCTACGTCTGACCTGACACCAAGCAGAAAGACAATTTCTGGCTTCTTTCAAGAGAAGTGGAGCTTTGCCCTCATCCAGACTCACACCATGAGGCCAACCTGCCAAGGAACCCACCAAAGAACGTCTGATCAGATGCAAGGCAGTCTTGTCCTCACCCTCCACCTTCCTCCCTACAAAAACTGGTCAAATATCCCTGAAAGTAGAGATATAATTGAAAGGACTTCTGAATTCAGTAATTTATAGAACTAAGTAATTGTTAAAATGTCTTCTTTTTTCAAGGTTTTATAAGAAAACAGTGAAGTAAGGAGGAATGTGTACAGCTGTGCAATTTTCAGAGGAAAGCACATTATACAGACTTATGGCAAAGTTATTCTGGCTCCGGTTTTATTTGAATTAATGGGGTTTATCTGGCTCCAGACACTACCCTAGCCCAGGATCCACGAGACTTTTACATAATCCTTCCCTAGTTGCGCATAAAGGGGATCATCTCAAGTGAGCAAGCCTCTGAAGGAGGATGTGTTTTAAGAGACAGGGTGTCTCATGGAAAGCAGAGGTGAAGCCAAAGTGGGGCCCTGGTGGCAGAGGACTGGGGAGCTCCAGGAACACCAGGGCTTACTCCTCTCTGCCTCCCACCTCTTCTTCACGCTCCCCTGATATTGCAGGTCACAGAAGCTGGCTTCTTTGGTTTTCAAGTTTGAATGCTATGGTCTGGCCCGGTCAGAGCTCTCTTTGCAGAGCTGCCTCATTTCTCATCACTTCTAGGTGGCTGGAATCAACCATGGGGTACGCCCTGCCAGACTCACAGGCAACACCCCACCAACGTGAGGAGGTGGTTGGTAGACCCTCACGCACCTCATCTAGGACATGGTGCCTCCAGGGACGTGACACTTCAGTCTGAAGCCACAATCAAATGTGACATCCAATTATTATCACTATTGGTGACAAACACAATTTTACAATAATTACTGTATTAAATGACCATGAACAAATCCAGTTAAGGAATGCAAATTTCACCTAGTTACGAATAACTTTGATTTACAGAGGCCACTTCGTACTTCATGGGGAGATACTTTTTTTTAAAAAGAATTTTATTTATTTATTTATTCATGAGAGACACAGAAAAAGAGGCAAAGACACAGGCAGAGGGAGAAGCAGGCTCCCTGCAGGGAGCCCGATGTGGGACTCAATCCCAGGACCCCGGGGTCACACCCTGAGCCAAAGCAGACGCTCAACTGCTGACCCACCCAGGTGGCCCATAGGGAGATACTTTTAAATTAGTTTTCCTATTTCTAGCAGTGGGCTATTTTCCCATGTGGAAGGAGATAGCATCTTCTCATAAATGGCATACGTTAGTTTGAAAAGAAAGAAACTTTTATCTTTTTCCAGCTAAATGGACTTATAATACACATAAGAGAATTTTTTATATTTAAGGTATGATTTGATCTTTAAAATATATAGCCACTGTGAAGTAACCACAGTGAGCAAGTTAATTAAAGTATCCAACACCTCTCATACTATTTTTCTTTGTGTGTATGTGTGATGAGAACCCTTAAGATCTACTCCTAGCCACCTTCAAGGAGACGACACAGTATTGACAACTGTGCTCACCACGCTGTCCGTTAGATCCCCGGAGCTTACCCATCTTATTCATGACTGAGACTTTGTACCTGTGACCCCCATCTCCCATTTCTCTCAGCCTCTAACCCCTGGCAACCACCACTGTACTCTTTGCTTCTGTGAGTTTGACTATCTCTGATTTCATGTATAAGTGAGATCACACAATAATTGAAACGAACCCTCTTTACCATCTACACATATTAATTATTAGATCTGTTACCCTGGGAAATAGAAATAGCTAGTTGCCTCTCTACCCATCTATCTATCATCTCTTATCTATTCATCTATAGCTTAGAGCTACATAAATAATTTTAGGATTTTAGGGAAGTAGAAAATTTGGCCCTGGGCAGGTATTACTATAAAGGAAAATCCTTCATTGAAATAGTCCCTTATCTGTGTTAAATAATCTCCTCAGAAAATAATAACGTGAAACTACTTAGAAGGAACGTATATCAGAAAGAAGAAAGAGAAGAAAGAAAGAAAGAAAGAAAGAAAGAAAGAAAGACAGACATTCTTGCTACTTAGGGCTTCCTGATCCTACAGGAAGTGACTTATATACACAGTTTCTGAAGCAGTGATACGAGGTCATACAACAGTTGGTCTGTGCAACCATGACAACCGATGAGCATCATCTCTTCTTAGAAGTAGTGCTACACGATTTTGACGACTACTTCTCACATCTAAGGGCCGTAAGAGTAGTTATCGGGCTACATGCCAGGCTCAGTGGTTAGCCCCTCGCTACATGAGTAATTCTCAACCGATGAATGCTGTTACATACGCTACAGCAGCAGATCTCCCCCCAACAAAGAATCCTCTACCCCAAATGTCAATGGTGCTGTGGTTAAGAAACCTTGATCTCCACTCTGCCCTATAATCTTGTCAACCAGCCGGTGGGACAGCTCATATTATTTGCGGCACAGACTGGCTTCAAGGTCAACAAACTATTTCACTTTTCCTCTTGGGGGCCCCGCCTACACGGTATTTCAGCCACAAGAATGATTTCTGGCCATTGGACTGTGTGATGTTGTCATCTTCATTCTGGGTTTATATAATCTCCTGCTCAGCTCATTGTTTCCCTTATTCCTCATTTATTTGCTGGCTGCAGACCATCCAGTGGACCATTCCAAGTCACCTGCAGGAGATGAAGGGGCCTCCACATGGGAGGAGTCTGGGCTCTAAATAATTTTGTGGAGAAGAGCCCCTCACTGACTCTCAACAGACTGCCAATAAGAAATAGATCTGGGGATCCTTGGGTGGCTCAGCGGTTTAGCGCCTGCCTTTGGCCCAGGGCATGATCCTGGAGACCCGGGATCGAGTCCCACGTCGGGCTCCTGGTGCATGGAGCCTGCTTCTCCTTCTGCTTGTGTCTCTGCCTCTCTCTCTCTCTCTCTCTCTCTCTGCGTGTGTGTGTGTTTTTCATGAATAAATAAAATCTTAAAAAAAAAAGAAAAACAAATAGATCTTTCTGGTGTAAAGCCATTGAGATTTTGTCGTTGTTACATCAATCAGCCAATTTTGACTGACACAATTATTCTACCCATTTTCCAGATGAGGAAAAATGGAAGTTGCCAAGGAGGTGCTTGATGAGAGGTTTGGTTCCATTTCTCTGTAGTTCTCTCCTGTTGAAATGTTCCTAGCTCTGCAGATCGTGTCCCCTTCCTCCTCATCAATTCATTCTAAGCCTCCTTGAACCATGTTGTTATGTGTGTCCCTCCGCCCCACACCCCACAGGAAAGATTCTGATGTAGCTGACTGATCCAGTTTAGGGTAGCTTGCTCACCTTTGAGCCAGTCTTTACAGCCAGGATGATGCTCTACACTGAGTATTTTGGGTTATTTGCCTTTACCAGTCCCGGAGACCAGAGCAATTGTGATGATTCAGGCTCTAAGCTTGGTATTGGGGTTGAACTCAACCTGCTGAACTTCCTGGGAAATCTTACGTCTGTGATTGGGCTCCCTTCTCCTAGAACATGACATGGATTGGAATATGCCTTTAGATTCTCAAGCCACAAAAAAACTGTTGAGAGGGTCACTCTGTCCCTAAAGCAACAGGGCCCACGCTCTCCTGAAAATTTCCTACAGCTCAGAGAGAATGGGATGTCTAATGGATGCTTATACTTGGAGGAGTGCACTCAGATCACCAGACTGCGTGTGCCAGATACAAAAAGAGAATCTCTATCCATGGCTCTGCTCACCCCACTGATTGTCATCCAAAGGCACTAATTCTAAGGCAATTTCACAATACCTTTACCTCAGAAAGCTAATATGCCTATATTTGCTGGTCAAGGGGCATCAGCGTCCATTGCAGTAAAGAGAGAACATTAAGAACTATAAAACCCAGCAATTCTGAGTGAGGCAGCAGAGACCCAGGCCAGCTCCAGTCCACTCAGGAGAAACACACACACACACACATGCTCTGGATCTGACAGTTACTCCTGCATTTATATTCCTCAACTATTTAGTACAGACATCACACATTTCCCATTGAATAGTTTAAGTGTTAATAGTTTAAGGTTTTCTCATTACTTTAACCTAACCGATTGTGATTCAACATTGGCCTTAAGTTGTGGGGAAGATGGGGAGGGGGAAGGTCAACAACTGGGACTTGATCTTTTCATCAAGTTTTTTAGATCCCATTTCCCGACATGATGTCCCGGGAGCCAGAGGATGTTCTGTGTGTGATTCTATTTGGATAATAACAAGTGGATCTCGACCTTGCCAACTAGGGATTAGAAAATTGGGATTTTCAACTCTCTTTCCCAGTCAGTCAGGGAGAGCTCACTTTCAAGGAATAAATATTTTGAGAAGGATATGAGATGTTCACTCTTGGGACTCTTATGGGCAGGGTTGTCATGTACCACTGTTCAGGTCACTGAATAAAGGTACCCAGAGAAAGAGCAAAGGTGGGGGATGGCGTTTAGCTGCCACGCCCTGTGTTAGAATAAAGACAGTAGTCACAAAATCTCCGCCACTCCCCCCAGAGAGGAGTGAGGTGCACGGTGAAGTCCCTTGAATGTGGCACAGCCTTACAGTGGTTGACAAAGGTCATGGAATAAGCCCATGTTGGAGTTCCAAATCACACCCACAACATCGGCATCCAGATGTTGGCTATTTATCACTTGTCTGTCAAAGCTGGCAATCAGTTGAAACAATCCCCAAATGCCACCTTTCCTCTCCTTTACCACTAATATAATCACACCAAGGACTCAAACTTTAGGGACATTTAGAGCTAGTGGTTTTTATTTTATAGTAGTTCTTATTGTAGAAAAGGTCATTATCACATGCTTAGGTAACATTTAACAGTTTTACATCCTCCTGTGACATTTCCTTAAGTGCATGAAAAGATGGTGAGTGACTGGTGTCCAGGGAACAATAGAGCAATTGAACTGGAAATGTCAATCACCGGGAAAGGTCAATTATCAAAATATTCCAAGAACCATTTCTGGACCTGAAGGAGAGAAACATTTTGGAGTTCACACCTACTTCACTTATAAGACAATCAAACCGACAGCTCATATGCATTTGCATAAGTAACATATTAGAGCAAATAGCATCTGAGACATTTGTTTTGTTTCTTCTTAGTTTAACACAACAAGTAAATGACCCATAAAGAAGCAAAAGAAATAACAGTTTTCAAACAAAGATGTTATAAGAATGCCAAGAATATAGTATCTAGCAGGGCATGTGAAAAAGGAGTTTATAACATTTTCTTAATGGGAATTTTACAAAGACTTTACAGGCAGTTTGGTTACTAAGGATGATTAGTATTTTGTTCTCTTATAATCTGTAATGTACATTCTGATGCCTCCCACTACCCCACTGTCAATATTTATGGCAAAGGCTGAACCCCACAGGCTGTCTTTAGTTTTTCTGATCGAACTTGAGGGTGATGGAAATGATCTTTGCGGTGATGTCATAGTTTTTCCTAAGTCTCTGGAGGTTGTAGCTTTAATTGTGTATTACCAGGTTTGATCAATGAAGTAAGCTAGCAGTATTAACAGGAAAATTCATACTCTCAGTCAATCCAAGGAAGTGTGTTTAGACTTTAATTAGCTCCTGGGGCCTGAGAGGCTCTGCTCCACACAGTCACTCAGGGATCTAGGCCCCTTCATCTCTCAACTACACCATCCCCTAGGATCTCAAAGGGATTGGCTGGCTTCCCTGCCTTTGGCCGGTGAATGAAGAAACAGTAGGATTACATGAGAGGATATTGGAAGCCACATAGGAATTCTGCTCACATTTCATTAACCAGGACTCGGTCACACACTCCACTTACTGCTGTAGAGGCTGGGACATGTAGTCTAACTGTGTGTCCAGGAAGAAAAAAACATCAGAAACTGTGGACACACATTCATTTTACACTTTGATGGAGCTCTTCATTGCAAATCCAGCTTCCCAACACAGAAAGAAAACACAAAGAAGTTCTGTTTTCTAACCTTACTGGCACAAGTATGCAGACATATGACTTGGGCTCTTCTGTGTGAGATTTTGATATGGGAGCTACACTAGGATAGATGGGAGTGACACGGGGCATCCACGTTATTCAGTGGTAGCAAAGGTGCACTTGTTTCTTGGGTGAATGGTGGTAGTAGTGGCTTTTCAGGTGTCATAGCTATTATGGTTCCTTCCCATTCATGGTCCTCCCACATAATAGTCCTCCACCCCACCACAGCTCCTCCACCCATGTCTCCTCCCACATCCTAGCTCCTTCCACACTGTATCTCCTCCTATAGCGTAGCCTCTCCCATCTCATGGTCCTGCCCATCTCATGGCTCTGCCCATCTTCATTCTTCCTTTGCCAACCTGGATCTCTGGAGTGTCTCCCATATCTGTCCTCTACCCTTGCTTGGAACCATTCTTGAGTTTCCTAATATTCCTTACTAAGTCCTTTTCTGATTAAATTAAGCAGAGTCAGTCTTCTTCTTTTCAGTTACTGTGCTTAAATGTCCCTTATTTTGAGAGGGGAAAAAGTATATATGCTTTAATACTGAGGTTTCACTCTGTCTTTGACCAGAAGAGGTGGGTTTCTTTAAGCCATACAATACATTATTGCCTTTGTTTAAAAACTATAGGATTTCATGTCTAAACCCTGATTTCTTACTTCTTTTTAAAAAAATAGAAAAAATTGACATATTTGAGAATACTTATAGGAGAAACTTCATTCATTAATTCAGCAAATGTTTATTTAATGCTGACAATTTACCAAACCTTAATAAAAGAAACCAAATTTCAGGGCATTTACTGTGGTCATATTGCATCAGCTGATGCAGATGTAAGTGTTATCTCTCCTGAGATAGCCAGTAATGTCTCAAGGAACCTATTTCCATTTTATTTAAAGGGAATGTGTCTGAATTAATAGATTCCTGATGCTTCATGCCCAGATAGGTCTCAAAAAGAGAGACTGGTTTGAAGGTACAGGTGCATATTTCCACAATCGTGTAGGTCACTGTCCTTCCTGGAGCTGGGTCAGCAGTACTAAGATTCGTTTCATTCCTGGTCATTCTCAGTGGAATAAATTATGGTCTTCTGTGAAGTGACTTTATAGTGATTGCATTGCTCTTGTCCCTAGACAAGATCACTGGGGTGGGGAGGTGGAGGGCACAAGGTTATAGAAATTCCCAGTGACATAGGACTTGTTCTCTTCTTTAGAAGATGCATCTCCTGGTGTTAAGAGAAGGTGTTTGACACAAAGCACAGAAATATAAGTTTTCAGAGGGCACAGGCTCTGGGTCCTGCATATCTGAAATAAAACAGGATTTCTCAACCTTGACACTATTGACATTCTGGGTCGGGTAAATTTTGGTTGTGGGGGCTGTCTTGTGCATTATAGGATGTTTAAAATATCCCTGGCCTCTACCCACTAGATGCCAGAAATGGTCTCCATCCAGCTGTGACAAAAATTTTCCAGACATTGCCAAATTCTCCTGGTAGAAAAAAATCACCTTCTCATTGAGAATCACTGGTTTAAGAACTAAGATTTTTGAGGGGAGGGCTGTTTCTTTGACAACACTACAGAGCCTAGATTTGAAATGACATGCTCCTCAATTCTTTGGAGGCATTTTGCCTCTACAGAAGAATTTGTTATTTTTAAAGTATTTCGAATCTTTGCAAAATCACTTAGGACTGTCATCTGGTTTAAGTAAAAAGTCAGATATAATCCGCAATTTGCTCTGAACTCCATACACTTTGCAACTCTTTGCATGAATGGTCTGGTTTGCTGAAACAGTAATAATTATCTCTCCTCCCACGATCGCTCCTTATGCTAATATAACAGCATATTTGATACCATTAGCATTTTCACACTGACCCCGTCTCCATTTGATTGTGACCTGGTTGAGCAAGTAAGGAAGCTACCACCATCTCCATATGAGATACAAGGAAACCGAGGTTTAAAAGGTCATCATATTCCTCAGCCATTAGAAACGACAAATACTCACCATTTGCTTCAACGTGGATGGAACTGGAGGGTGTTATGCTGAGTGAAGTAAGTCAGTCGGAGAAGGACAAACAGTGTATGTTCTCATTCATTTGGGGAATATAAATAATACTGAAAGGGAATATAAGGGAAGAGAAGAAATGTGTGGGAAATAGCAGAAAGGGAGACAGAACATAAAGACTCCTAACTCTCGGAAACGAACTAGGGGTGGTGGAAGGGGAGGAGGGCGGGGGGTGGGGGTGAATGGGTGACGGGCACTGGGGGGGGGCACTTGACAGGATGAGCACTGGGTGTTATTCTGTATGTTGGCAAATTGAACACCAATAAAAAATAAATTTATTATTAAAAAAATAAATAAATAAATAAATAAATAAATAAATAAATAAAAGGGTCATGATATCCAGGTCCCAGTCCGAGGGTTAGAGGGAAGAAGTGGACTGGAGCAATTTCTAATCAAGCTACACGCATTCCCAGGGCCCACAGACCAGGAGCATCAGGGGTGTTGGTTTTTACTTTTTCCCTCACTCTGCTACTAGAGGAGAGGGGCAGAAAAGACACAGGAAGTTCTAGGAAAGATCCTGACATTTGGGATCCTGGGCTCAAGTCTTCTCTCCTCCCCACTCAGCTATATGACCTGGAGTGTGACAGTCCACCCATGTGAGCCCCACTGTCCTCATCCTTACAAATGGATAGTGATGATCAAGTCTAATTCATGGGGCTGTTTGTGAGGTTTTTGAAAGCAATCGCGCCAGCACACTCCAATTGTTTAAAAAAATGAACTCCATATTTGAAAAACTGAATACAGTCCCAAAGTGCACTGCATAAGCAATTCACAAAAGATGAATTGCAACGGCCAGTAAAATTAATCTTAAAAGTTTAAATTCAAGGTACCTGGGTGGCTAGGTTAAGCATCTGCCTTCAGCTCAGGTCCTAATCCTGAGGTCCTGGGATTGAGTCCCATATTGGGCTCCCTGTTCAGTGGGGATTCCACTTCTCCTTCTGTCCCTGCTCATTCTCTCTCTCTCTCTCTCTCTCTCTCTCTCTCTCTTTCAAATAAAGAAATGCAATTTTAAGGAAAAAAGTTTGAATTCACCAGTAATTGATGAAATGGAAATTAGTGCAATCATTTGATACCAAATCATCCCCTTTGGGATGCAGAGCTGAGTCTATGCCACACTACCTTTCTCTCCATCAGAGGAGATGAAGCCAGAGCAATGATAGCACCAGACAGAAGAGACGTGGGGCCATGAATGAGTGCACAGAGCAGAACTCCCACTGTCCCACACTGAGCAGCAGGGTAATCAACTGGTTCCAAATGAACCAATGTTCAGAAATACAGATGTGAAAAATGGCTGAAGGAAGTTCATATTTACCAAACTTGAGAAACATTTAGACTCCTTTCAAAAGGTTACATAACACTTTTGAGATCCTAAAAGTAATTCTCAACCTGCTAGTGTGGATAATCGTAAAGTACTGAGTATTCACTATCGCTCTGTGGCAGGTGTCGCAGAGTGACAAGAGAGACACACGGGTGAGGGTGACCTCATGGAGGGGTGGATGGGAAAGTAAGTGTGTTACAGGGCACTTGCCATTCACATTCAGTCATATATGAGCCCGATAATGCCCAAATTGCTACAGAATACTAGAAATCCATATTTTGTGTAAAGTCTCTGCATTTCTAAAACTTTGCAGCTAATTCAAAATGTTACATTGTGCCCACTAAAGAAAACACCTTTAAACTCATATAATATTGTATGTCAATCATTCTTCAATTAAAGATTTTTTTAAAGATTTTATTTGTTTGTTTGAGAGAAAGAGAGTGAGAGAGCACAAGAGGGCAGAGGGAGAGGGAGAAGCAGACCGTCCCTGCTGAGCAAGGACCCCGACATGGGACTCCATCTCAGGATCCCGGGATCACAACCTGAGCCGAAGGCAGATGCTTCACCAACTGAGCCCTCCAGGTGCCACAGTTTGATTTTTTTTTCTAACAGAAGTTTTGCTGGAATACAAGCCTAGAAGATTTCCTTCCTTTACTCTTATGTGGCAGAAAAAAAAATCCAGGGCCAATGTCTACTGCAGAGGTCATTCGTATTAACGTTATAAATATCCACCACCCCAGATCCTATATGAATCTACCATTAAGGGTTCTCCTGAAGCATGAAATCTAATTCATTAGCGATTTTAGAAATGATTCCTCTGGAGTATCAGCCCAGAACAAGCTACAAAGCTTCGTATCATTCACAACCCAATTAAAACTCCTTTCCTAGTACTTTAGAGGTGGTGTTTCAATTTCGGATCTACTAATGTAGCTGACAGTGTATTTTATTGAATGGGTGGTGTCCTCTGGGATAGAAGAATAAGATTTCCATGGAGATATTCAGGCTGTCCATTTAAACCTTCTTGGTTCTGGATTTCAGCTAAAACCTAAATTTCGTTCTCACTCTTATCCCTGATAATCTTCCCTTTACTCCTTCTTTTCCTTCTCTCCTTTCTTCTCCAAACCTTTCTTCAAGGTCTTCTCTTTTCTAAGAACCATAAATAATATAAGGTCCCGACTACATGGGATAAATAAATTATGTCTCTTTGTTTGACAAGTGAAAAAAAATGCATCAGGCCTAGACAAAAGAAGGAATTTATTGGCTTGCAAAACAAGCACACAGGGAAGTTTGAGCTGCAGGTACGGTTGTATCTAGGGGCTTAGATGGATGTGGTTTTTCTCTTATCATCTCTCATTTTTTTCTTGTGTTCATTCCAAAAAGACACACGTTTTAAAAGAGACTTTATTTATTTATTTATTTATTCATTCATTCATGAGAGACAGAGAGAGAGAGAGAGGCAGAGACATAGGCAGAGAGAGAAGCAGGCTTCTTGCTGTGAGCCTGATACAAGACTTGATCCCAGGACTCTGGTATCATGCCCTGAGCCAAAGGCAGATGCTCAACAACTGAGCAACCCAGGAGTCCTCATTCCACAAAGATACACTTTTTCAGCAAAGGCAATATGAACTGGATCACATTCCTTCAATCGTATGCCCAGAGGAAATGAGAGTTATGGTTCTTCCCTGAGCTTCCACACATCTTGGGTGAAGAGTTAGCATAGCAATCCTGAGATTGCTGTCCTTTGAAAGCCCAGTTTACAAGGTTGGTTTTTAGATGGCATCTTGGAACTGGGGACTTCAGGGGGGTTCCAACTATTCCCTGATAAGAACGGCTTGCTGTGTCAGAATTATTTGTACAAACAGTACAAATTATTCTGACAACCTGCATTCCTTCTGTGGGTCTGGGATTTGGGTGCCAGGTAGAAGATGCTTATGTGGCCAGCACCATATAAAACCCCTGGTGAGTCTATGGTGAGCTTCCCTGGTAGATGACATTTCAGACATGCTGTCACATGCTGCAGGAGGAACTAAGTGTTTCTCTTGTGACTGTACTGGGACAAAATTCTGGAAGTTTGCACCTGGCTTCCCTCCGGACTTCACCTAATGCACATTTTCCCTTTGCTAATTTTGCTTTGCATCTTTTTTTGCCACATCCATATGCTGACTCTATGCTGAATCCCATGAGTCCTCCTGGCCAATTACTGAAGCTGGAGTGGGCTTGGGGATGCTGACCACTGAGATTCATGCTCACTGCGAACCAAGTATGTATGATAGATCCTGGCAGGTCTGAAGGCTCAGCCCCATTTCTGTCTCGAGGTGATGGTGTATGTCGGCAGAATAGGAATTGTACATACTTGCCAGTCAGTTGGGCACTTTAATGCCAGAATGTATATTACCAAGAAAAAGAATGAGAAAGAAAAACCGGCATGATTCCTTGTATTTTTTGAAAATCGAAATTATGCATCCACATATGCAGACGATTTCAAATTGAAATAACCCAAACAAGCTTATTGGAAAGAAAGAAAGAGGAAAAAAGGGATTCCCTTACCTTTTATCCGTTTCCCCCAACCCAGAAGCAATCACTTTTTTACTACTTTGGTATTTCAAGGATTCCTTGCTCCGGCCGTCAATCGCATGCTTGTATTTCTGTCTTGATTCTTTGCCATTCCCAGACCTGTCTCCTTCCTTGTCCCCCTTTCTTCCAGATTGTGTTATTCCAGTTTGGTCTTTTTTTTTTTTATGTCATATCTACACAGCAGAGCGCGGTGCGGCGAGTCCTCGGTGGGCATCACTCCGGGTGATGGGTTGGTGGTGTTATTACGGAAGCCCCAATATGGGCCACCTTAGGTGTTTCCTCCTGGGCTGCCCAGATCCTTTGGTACCCAGATCCTTTTTCCTTTGCCCCTTGGGTGTATGCCTTAAAGATAAAACCAATATTTTTATGGTAGTGATGTTCAGGAAGGGGGGGAGGGAAATGTTAACTTTCACCTGTAACTGAAAGCTGACTCACTGAGTGTTAAGCATTTTTACCTGAATAATTTAATATTGTGTAGGCAACATTATAATGGGTTGCAAAATGCAATCTTTTAATTTACTTTCTGTCCCAGATGACTACTACCAATTTCTTGATTATTCCATTATGATACATTCCTAGGTTTTAGGGCCTCTTAATTGCCAATAAAATACATAAAAATGCAATATCGAGGGTTGATGATAACAAAATCAATTTTTTTTTCCTACTAGGTATAATGTGTTTGTAAAACCAGCTTTTATGGAGAAGAAGAGAAACAAGAATAGGAACGTAAAAACATATTAACTTTTTTTTTCCTATCTACTCTTGCCTGGTGCATAATTCCCTATGCCCTTCAATGCCCTGACCACCCCCCCCAAATCCATTTCAATCAAGGCACCTGCATAACTTGGTTCCCTGAAGTCCTGTGGCACAGAGGCAAAAGGTCCAAATATATACATAATGTATTCATAAAGTAAATTTTCATTCTAAAGATATATTTCTTGAATGGATTTTATGCCAAGAAATGATAACTAGACCTAATCCCTAGGTCTTAACATGTTAACACAGCACCCATGATTAATGAGCTTGTTAAAAATAAGTAATATTTTCATTTTCTATATGCCATCAACCCAGCAGGGAAATAAGAGAGTGCTTTTGATATTTAGCTCACCCAGAGAGTGAAAGAATTATTGTAGCTTATAAATTAAAACAATTATTATATACCTCGAGTCTCTCCACATTTTTATTACTATTTTCATCCTATTAGCTGTCACTAACTTCAAAGAAAAGGATACATTCTCTATAAGACAAACGCGTTGTTGTTTTTTTTCTGTGAATTTATGGATTTTTTATTTTATTTTTTAATTTAATTTTTTGTATATTTTTTTATTGAAGTTCGATTTGCCAACTTATAGCATAACACTCAGTGCTCATCCCGTCAAGTGCCTCCTTCAGTGCCCATCACCCAATCACCCCATCCCCCCGCCCACCTCCCCTTCCACTACCCCTTGTTCGTATTATGACTTGCAAGATTCGTATTAAATGACTGAAAAAGTTATGCTTTCTTTTGGCAAAATTGAAAGCAATATCTTATAGGGAAGAATATCTTCCTTCCTTTTTTCCTTCCCTCCCTCCCTCTCCTGACTCTTTCCAGGCACCTTTGCAGTTTTTAATGAACAAAGAGGGAGAAGAACGAGTGATCAAAGGGGAAAAAAAGTATCCAATTAGCTGTAGCTAATTCAGTCTTGCAATTATGAACCAGCCACTCCATGAATTTTTCAGTGTTCTAAATTCTTAGTCTTGTTTTGTTTTACTCCATGTACCCAATTTTTCACCCCTAAAGCTTTCCTTTCCTTTTCTTAGGAGTCACCATTTATAATTTACTGGGAAGCCAGACCTTTATTTTAATTTTGCAACAATTGTTATGTACTTCCCTAATGAAAGAGGAGTAAGCGGAAGCTGGAGAAGTGCCATGCACGGGAAACTAATTCCATTCACCTAAAGGTGACAGAAACACAATTGTCAGGACGCAGAAGCCACAGCCAAGCAGAGACTGGGCTGTGAACACCTGGCATCTGTACACATCCTCACCCAGGGATGGGCAAACGTGCTCCACCCATGGATTCTCAAGGGTCTCATGAGGCCGGCTCTCAGTTTTGCTCACTTTTCTGGATTTTGAAACAGCCAGAAGTGATACAGAAAATGAGATAGCATTTTGCAATTTGCACTAGGGGGAAGGGGAGCTCTTTCTAGTAACTTCAGATTCCACATGGCATCTCTCTGGCTCAGATGTTTGTCAAAATTTCCAACATACTCACCACTGAAAACCCATTTCTGCACGAGTCCTCCAGTTACCAGAATTATTTTTCATCTAAAACTTATGTTCTGTGGAGACATTGGCTCCTTCATGCCATCCTTCCAAATGCATTTCCTCTGGTGCTAGGGGAGCCTGGGGGACATCCAGGCACTCGTTGTTGGATGGTGGAGTCAAGGCCCGATGACTGGCTTTGTAGCCCCCCCCAAGAAATTGTGGTTTCATTTCCTAAAACCCACCCCCAAAATGAAGTTGAGTTCATGTGTTACTTCTCCTACCAACTCCCCTTCTGGATCTTGTCTCTACTTGCTGCACAGCCTGCAACGAACTGGTGAGTCCATCTCAGTACACTGGACCCGATGATCAAGCCACATGGGGAAGGTGATAGCTCCTGTTGAAACAGTGCCCTTTATGTGGACTGTGCTGGCAGCTAAGAGAGCAAAACACATGTCAGATTAATCCTAGGAGAACCCATGCACCCACCATTGTCAAATACTTGTGGTTCTATCATGAACTCCAACTGTTTATAGACTCTTTTAGCAACCAAACATGATTTCAACCATTTTTATGGATGTCCTTCCAAAAATGAGTTCTGCTTTCTTGTTCTTTCAGGAGAATATGATGGATATATGACACTGCATGGGCATAGGTATATGAGTGACTGTGTATGAGTGGGTTTGTGTGGATGTGGATGACGTAGGGACTGAGAATAATCCCTATAAACACCGGCTATCTGGTTGGGTACAAGTGTTGGATGCATTGATGTCTCAGACGTGAACACTCTAATCCTGCTTGTTCCTTTATTACATGACCGTGGACAAACAAGCTTTCTGAATTTTTTTCTTTGGTGTTTATAAAGTTTTACCTCCGAAGCTCATCATCACTAAACTCTCACTTTTCATCACTCTCAGGAAGTTTTCTTGACACAAGTTCCACATGTGCAAATTTGCTTCTTGAAAACTATGTTAGCCTAGGAAAATTTATTTCCCATAATATATATTTCAAAGGGGAAGGATCTCTTCTCTTTCGGTTGTCTAGCACCTGGTATGTAGCTAGCCTGTACTGAGACCCCATTAATATCCCCTGAGCAAGTAGCCAATTCCATTGCAACTTTGTGTAAAGAAAGAATAAATGGATCTGAGAAGCCAAATGGTTTCATTTGCTTACAGTTTATGAGCTTAAACAGACACCTATTGGGTCTATGTTGGGTTCTAAGGGGCTTTTAAAAAATCTCTTAGTTCTGCTATGTCATTAGGAAGTGGGTTTTCTAATCACAATTTCCATTTTTTATTTTTTAATTTTTTTTTAATTAATTAATTTTTTTTACCCAAGACATCCTTTCCCACTTCCACTTCTGGGGAACTCTCCTTTCTCCTTTCCATCTATGTGGTTCTAAAAAAATCCTTCTTCCTTTGCCTTTGAGAAATTCCTGCTTAGGGGTTTCACTTGAATTTTGCTGTGTAGCCACATCGAGGAAGAGATTCTTCAGGAAATATGACCACTCACGGCCTTTGGCAGATTTTTCCTACTCCACTTGACTTAAATTACCTTGCCTCCTTTAAATTCTTTGAATGCCTTCCTGTCTTATTTGCAGCTCGTTATGCCCCTTTAAATCTCTCCACATCAACAAAGCCACTTATTTTGTCCTGGTTATTTACTGGCCCAGATGTTCCTTACTGCCTGCAGATTTTTCGGCAAGGTTATCCAAGGTCTGGCATTTCCCTTTATCTCCCCTGTACATCACTTCTTCCATAGAAAACATGATAAACTCACATTATGGGGGGACAGTTGACAGGTGGCTTGACCAACTCCTCCTGCTTTATTAGAGACTTTGCCTTTCAAGTTGCTGTATCCTGAAGGAGAAATTTATGCCTCGGATGCCATGATGTACCATAATGTTCCCATTATTCAAAGGAAGCTTCTCTTTCATGTGTTTTTGTGCAATCCAATTTTAACAATTTATTTTGTTCGATATAGTTTTTCAGTTTAATATATATTTTTAAAATTTTTATTTATTTATGATAGTCACACACACACACAGAGAGAGAGAGAGAGAGAGAGAGGCAGAGACACAGGCAGAGGGAGAAGCAGGCTCCATGCACCGGGAGCCCCACGTGGGATTAGATCCTGGGTCTCCAGGATCGCGCCCTGGGCCAAAGGCAGGGGCCAAACCGCTGCGCCACCCAGGGATCCCTAGTTTTTCAGTTTAAAAAATGGACTCTCATATTGTAAAGACTGTAAGCCCCATGCCCTCTATAAAGTTATTTACCCCTTTAAAAATCTACGGAGAGCATCTCAATATATTTTACTTGATAATGAGCTTTACTAACAATTGCTATGGCTAATATAGTTCCTCAAGATACATCATTTGTCTTATCCTATGAGATACTCACTTCTAAAAATGGTAAGTGCAAGGGGTATTATTTTTAAATGTTATCTCCTAAATTACAGTTGTCTAAACCGTTTTTCGTTAAAGGAAATGATTTGCATTGGGTTATGAATTATATTTTGCTTCTTGTTTATTTGGTTTTTTAAATTCTTTGAGAACAAAGGTGACAAAAGTCAGATGTGGGGGAAGTTACTTAAAACATCTATCTTGTGCATCTCATTCTCCGTTGGCTGACATTTCTAAGACCCAAGGAAGGCATAAGCTAAGATGGGAATAATTATGCAGGACCTGTAAACATATTTTATAGAAACTGTCAGGTAGACACACATGTGTCAAGGGAGGGAACGATGGGGAGGGCTGCAGGGGGAGGAATGATGACAGGCTTGAAATATTTTACAACTTGGGAGACTATCAATTAGCTCTGAGAAAGATTAGAGAAAGGAATGATAGGTCGATTCAAGTCAGGAGAAAAGAGAATGCACGTTTAACTTTGCTGCTTGCATTTTTATGTGTGCTTCAGTGTCTTCTTAATTGGCTCTTCCTGTTACACTTCTGCCCTGGTTTTGAGATCTGACATCATATACACATTTTTAACATCTATCCTGGATGCAATAAATGTTGGGAAGAGAAAGAGTATGTGGAAGGAACATTAGATTTGGACTCTGAAAATGTGGGATTTTGTCTTGGTGTAGACACTTGTCTTTGGTGTGCAAACTTGGGCAAACTCAGAGGCCTCACTTTTCACATCTAGGAACTGGTTTATGATCTCTGCCTGGAATATTCACAGGAATACAGGAATATTGTAGGCATCAAGTGAGCTGTTGGATGCGACAAAAGTGTGGACAGAAATCACATGCGCTTGACCCTAGAACAACATGGATTTGAACTGTGTGGGTCCACGTATATGCAACTCTTTTTTTGATAAATATGGTACAGTAAATGTATTGTCTCTTTCTTTTGATTTTCTTCATGACATTTTCTTTTCTCTGGCTTACTTTATTTTAAGAATACAGCATGTAATCCGTAGAACACACAAAATATGTACCGTCGACTCTATAGGTCATCAGTAAGGCTTCCTCTTGGTAGTCTATGAGCAGTCAGGTTTTGCTGAAACCAAATGTTATACATGGATTTTCAGTCATGCAGGGGAGGAGGGCTGTCGCCCAGATCCTGTCACATGCAAGGTCAAGAATCAACTGTACATGGAAGGCAGCATTTTTACTTCTTCACGTCCCTTCAGCTGTGCTTTCTGAAACAGCTCTTCTCCAAATGGGGCCATGGAAGCCTGTGAGGGTCTCAGGAAACCACAGTAGGGATGCTGTGAGATCAGGAAAAAATTAATGATAATACAGTGGAGTTTCCTAGAGGCCCCATGTGGTGACATAGCCTGAAGACCCAGGGGAATGTGTCCTTGGGTGTTCTTGTGTTTTCTAAGATGTTCAAAATTAGACAACATGCAGCAAAATTATGCATAGTTTCAGAAAATAACTCAGCTTATATTCAGTGCTACCACTACGCTTTGACTATGCAACCTCAGCTCTACCTGCTAAATCTTTCCAACCTCGTTTTTGTTCAGCAAAACAATACCTTGTAAACACAAAGTTTGCCTGGAGCCCGTGAGGAAACATTGCAAGAAGAGCACTGTGATCTTGCTTGGGAGTTATGACTTAATTTTTTTCCCCCAAAAAAATTATATTTAAAAGTTTCCCCCAAAGTTATGATTCTGCAACTCAGTATCTTATTCTAAAGTATCAAAACATTATTTATAATCTAGTTTGTATATTAAAGTTGGATATTATGTTCCAAAATGGATATTGGAGACTTGTTTCCATCAAAAACTGCCTTAAAAATGTCAGAAAAACTTAAAACTGGTTTATAGGAAAGTTCTCTATCTCATAAAAGAAAAAAATCTGCTCAAAGAAAGAAAATCTAACTTGACTTCTAAATTAGAAACAAAATTATGACAAAATACAGTTGACTCTTCAACTGTGTGCGAATTGGGGTGCCACCCCCCACACACAGTTGAAAATCCATGGAAAACTTTTGACCTGCCAAAAACTTAACTACAAGAGCCTACTGGTGAAGCCTTACCAGTAACATAGACAGTGGACTAGCACATATTTTGTAACTTCTTTGTATTACATACTGTATTCCTACAATAATGTAAGCTAGAAATATAGAAAATGTTATTTAAAAAAAAAACCCAAGGAAGAGAAAATACATTCACAATCCTGTATTTATTGAAAAAATCTGCATGTAAGTGGATCAGCGTAGTTCAAACCGGTGTTGTTCAAGGGTCAGCTGCATATCTCTCTCTTGGCTTTCTAAGTGTTAATTTGTTGTCTTATTCCCTAAAACATTTCAAATACTAATATGGTGTCAGATTTTGTGATCGATGTCTCAGAGTTCAAAGAAGGAACTGAATCTTTTTTTAATGTTCATGTCATGTGCTTATTAAAAGCCAAAACTTAATTGGTGGTGTTTTCCAAATTTGACGAGAGAAAGACACTGATGCATCTTAAGGACGAGTCAGCACATTGCATTTGCTGAACAGGTGTGCCCAACAGGTGAAAGGCCATTAACACTTAGCACATTTGATATCACCAGATGCCTGGTGATGAGAAAAAATCTAGTAAAATAAATGACAGAACTACAGCTTCTATACAGATTCTGATTTACATTTCAGTTATTCCTCTAAACTTGCATTTTTCCTCTCCATAGAGCATTTTTCATGAAATATATTCTCAGTAATATCCTGGCCCGGGTCATGTATGCTGAAATTAGTATTCCAAAACCTACAATTATAGGGAATTTAACTTGTTTTTTTGCACCCAAGCAAAACTTGTCATTTGCCAGAATCAAATACCCTGTCACAATTTTAACCAAGGTTAATTGTGAATTATGAATTGTTTTCAAAAGTACAGCTCCAAAGTAACTACTGGGACTCTTTCCAAAGTTGAAGTGAATTTATGACACATTTGATATTGACCAATTATTTATAAAGTCTATTACATTTGTCAGGACTGCTGATGAGGAAAGATATATTAGAACAACTAATATAAAATGTAATGAAATAGATTAAGTCCCTTTATGAAATATTAATATCCATTCAATCTGATTGTTGTAACTCTGTATTTGTAATCTCCCCTTTGTGGATGCTATGAATTCTCATTGCTGATGGCACTCTAAGTCCTTATGACCCCAAGTGCCCGAACCACTAAATGAAAGCTGCTGGAAATGAAGAATATCACATCCTGGATAGTGGTTCTCTCACAGAGAAAGATCACAGTTAGGAAAGAGAGATCAGTAGACTTCAAGTCTACTTTATGTCTCTCTATCTATACATCTACATCTGCATTTCTCATTCTCACTCTTTCTCCCACTTCCTCTTCCCTTCTTTCTCTCTCTCTCTAGAGAGAGAGGCTAGGTTTTTATTTTTTTTTTATTTTTTTTTTATTTTTATTTTTTTTCTAGGTTTTTATTTTATTCTTATTTGTTAGAAGAATAAGATCTAACAAGATTGGTGGGGGGAGAAGCCAATTTTGGGAGTCTGGGTGTTTCTATTATATTCTTACTCCTCTAATAGGATTCTATAAGGCACTCTTTTTGGTTTAACCTAACAGTAGGTGCTAAGGATCGCCATTTTCCCCAGTAAGGTAGGAACCACTAGTAAAGGCTATTAATAAAAACTATGAATATATAAAAGTTTTTTTAAAAGATTTATTTATTTAGAGAGAGGGAGAGTGAGCGGGGGAGGGGAGCAGAGTGAGAGGGAAAGAGAAACTTCAGCAGCCTCTACTCTTGAACGTGGAGCCCGATGTGGGGCCTCGATCCCAGGGCCCTGAGATCACAACCTGAGCCAAAACCAAGACGCTTAACTGACTGAGCCACCCAGGTGCCCCTAAAAGTTTGAAGAGTTAAGAATTCAATTGCTTAGACACTAGGGAGATAACTTTTTAGATGGTTATTTGTGTATTTTAATTTCAATCTCCCCCTAACTTGGGGTAGTAAGGAACACTCTTCGCTTAACTGGCCAAGCGATGGGTAGTTTGTCTTAGACTGCCATCAGCTAGAAGCTGACTCTGAAGTGAAGGTCCAAGTGAAACTAATTTCTTTGGGAAGTATTGCCACAAAATGCTGGTAGGGGAGTGATGACGGAGCCTGGGAGGGAAGAAGCTTATACGGGATGAGTCGTTAAGGCAGTCAGCACTGTGGGCCAGTTGGAGCTTTGTCACATTGTAGAAAGGATTTATATTATAAGTATGGGAAATCTGTGGTCTCAAATGCTGGTACCATGATTCCTGAGCACCCACTCAGGAGCTGCTAGGAGAATGGAAGAACTAAGATCTATTCCTCCAAATTATGGCTCAGAAGAACTCAGGATATCTATAGATGACTTAACATATTGTAATTATTCAAAAATTATTTCTCATCACCTATTACTAGATGACAGTATGAGTAACATTGTGCCTTATTCCATAGTTTTAAAAATTATGAAACCCAAGGAATCATCTGAGACCTTCTCAACCCCCTAACTGGAAATGCTTTTGGAATTTACATTAAACGACACAGGCAGAAGGAGCAGTGGATGTGCTTTGTGAGCTCATGATTCCATGTCTACACTCCTAATCTAAAAGTACTTCCCCTAAAAAAAAGCTGTATTATAAATGAATTCTGTGTTCTATAGATAGGGCTACACTTCCACATACTGTATAGCTCTTGTAAAAAAATTTTATTATTAACATATAGTTTCATTTGCTGTCTAAGTTATCAATAGTTACTTGTCTCATTAAGGAAAATGTGATTGGAATTCAGAAACAATTTTGAAGATAATATAGCATCTTTTAAATGAGGGTGGGATTACTATTTATGAAAGCATCTGTATCTACGAAATTGAATTGCCCATCTGCCAACCACCTGTGATTCTATTTTTAAAAGTATGAACAAAAACAATGAGTTTAATTAACTGAATTCACATGGCAGTTGGCAGATAAATAATTCTGTTAGGTTACTTGTTGCTTAAAAGAAAAAGAAAGTCAGAATTGTTTGTATAATCTGCAGAGCCAAGCTGGCAAGTTTAGTGTCCCCATATGTTACTCAGACACAATTTGCACATGTGAATAAGCGGTAGTTTATATTTATAAAGTGACCTTCGGTTGGCATTATTCACGTAAAAAGAACTGTATTGTTCACTTCCTAAGAGTGTGTCCCTTAGGGGGGATCCCTGGGTGGCTCAGCGGTTTAGCCCCTGGCATGGAGCCTGCTTCTCCCTCCTCCTGTGTCTCTGCCTCTCTCTCTCTCTCTCTCTCTATGTCTATCATAAATAAATAAATAAATAAATAAATAAATAAATAAATAAATCTTTTTTAAAAAAAGGATGTGTCCCCTAAAAGTTTCAACTTTAGTAGCTGGTGGTATCTGCTCTATAAGAACCACTCTTCAACACATAGGGACGTAATACAGTGGTTAAAAAACAGTCCAACTACCAGATCTGGATTTTTCATTCATTTAAAAGAGCAAATTTCCTTTTAAAATGTTTCATTCTTAGTTGTTTACAGGGACAAATAATGCCTAATCACTGTGTTTCCATGATGTCTTGGATATAGGGGTGAAATACTATGAGAGTCATGTTACTGCTCCTACTGAGTCTCTAGCGGAGATAGACCAGCGGTCCTTTGCAGACCTGCACAACTATTAAGTTCCCTGCTTCTCTTTATGCCTAGGAGTACTGCGGATAGATCGGATTTTTCATAAGAACAGCCTTCTTTGTCAAGTCTGCTCTAGAGAAGACTGTGCAAACTGTGCTCTGCTTAAGGGCTTCCCAGCAGGAAAGATCTAACACCTCTCAGATAAGGAGGAGGCATACTAATAAAAACAATGTTAATACATTATACAAGACTTCCTTTTGAACAGAAAAGCAATATATGTCTATTAAGGATAATTTGGGAAATACATTGACAATACAAAGAAAAAATCTGACTTCATCACAACACCAAGATGAAAACCACTCTTCCCATTTTGACATACTTTCTGTAGTCACTCACACCCACACTCACCCTCCTACCCCCCTACATTTATTTTTTAAAATTTAAAAAAGATTTTATTAATTTATTTATTTGAGAGAGTGGGGGAAGAGGAGCAGAGGGAGAGGGACAAGCAGACTCCCATGACCCTGAGGTCAAGACTGGAGCCACAATCAAGAGCTGAACGCTTAACAACTGAGTCACCCAGGCACCCTTCGGCATTTTCATGAAGTTTTTAGCACCCTTAGGGTGGAGACCGTCTTCTTTATTGTCGTGTTTTCTGCATGGAATAATGTTCGACAGAGTGTGAGTGTGGGGTGGGCCGATTGGGATGGACCAGGTTGTGCTTAAAAAAAATTCCAATGCCTTAGAACAACTTGAGTGTTCATCAGGTTAAGTGACTGACATGGATCAATGAGGTAGGAGACTGTCGCTGTGGTCACTCATGGACGCAGGAGGATGAATCTCAATCTAAAGACAAGACTTTGTAACCACAGAGGCAGAAAAGAGAGCTGCAGAGTCAAGACCCATATAAGCTTTCATTTTTATTTCTCATCAGCTCAAAAAACTCACACGACCTCCCCTAACTGCTGGGGGCTCAGTCCAGGCCCCTAACTGCTGTGTTCTTAGAATGAGAGGGGAGACAGATATCTCTGAACAGCCTTGGTACTCAACAAATCCTTGATGGATGAACAACTTGAACAGATACTGAGTGCGGTTTTTGAACTTGACATGTTTATTTAAAAACATTTATTAATTACATTCTCTGTGCCAGACGGGACAGTAGGCACCAGGGAATGGGTGTCAAACCATACAGTGAATCACTCAAATAGGGGAAAGTAGGATTAGACTATCCACTTAAACATAAACTCCTTCAACCAGCACTTTGTATAGAACCCTGCAACTTTCAATTCCAGGAGATGGCCTCATTTTGAAAGGGTGGAATCAATACTCCAGCAATAATTTTCATCAGATACAAACTTTATTTTTTAACTGAACACCATTGTGGGTCCTTCCCATTCATCACTGACAGTAGGCATCTACGTTAATAGCGCCTTTCAGAGTAGCAGTTTTCTGCACATCAAAGTGTGATGAAAAACTGTTGATGCTGGCATTTTTTTTTGAAAGACCAGGAGGACCCTCCTCATACTCACTAACTCAGAAAGTCCACGGGCAGGCATTTGTGTGCCGAAATGCTCTCCTATATGGTGTAAGTGTCACCAAGAAAGAACACATATTTATCTAATACTGCATCCTCCGTATACAACAAAGAAAGGTGCAGAATAAATATTTGTAGTAGATGAATATGCACTGCTGCTAAGAACTTGTGATAAATGAAGCATCGTACAAGGATGTAAGCAAATGCCATGTCATAAGGAATCCTGCTGAGCTGTGGCGATGGATACAGAAAAGGATTTTTCTCTGGATTCGTTCCTCCAGTCTCCACATGGATAGAGAAGGGTGGATGGTGACTGGATGAGCCCTTAAGAAATGTGGGATGTCCCCCTTCCTATAAGAACATGCAAATGCCACTGTGGGTGGGGTAAGAAACCTACAGAGACGGTGTCCTAGCAGCCCACACCCCAGGTTTGTGGTAGGTGCCGGAGCATAGGGGACTGGTAGAAATGCAACATACCCTCTAACTGGCTCCTGCATCCGTGTCCACATTCCAGTGGCCAAAGTCAGTCCATTGTGAAGCCCCCATCACTTGACAGAAAGCATTCTTGTCCTCTATGACTGGGGTGGGGTGGGGTGGGGAGGAGCATGTGCTGGACAACCTTCCCTACGAATGGTATCATCATCATTGTCCTGGCTACCATCAAGTAGTGTCATGATTATTTATCACTATCATTAGTAATCCTATCCCTTCCTGCCATCTGAACACCCTTCATCATCTGCTTTGTACTCTCTCCATGCCCCCCCCATCCAACTGCACTAAATCATTTGTGACTGTAAGTGACATAAAGAATGGACTTTTGCCTTTTTTTTTTTTTATCATGTATCACATAATGTGACATTGTGCATGGCATATAGACGGTCCCCAGAAGTATTTGTTGTGTGAGTGGATGCATTTTGGTCTTAGAACTTTCAAAGACAGTAGGAAAAATACACTGCTGTGTATTTACACCATTGAGCATGCATGTTTAGAACACGTGTGTGGTCTCTTTAAAAAAGAACATGTGTGTGGTAGGCTTATGCACGAATATTATGTAGACAGACAAGCGTATCTTCGATTCTAGATGTGCATATCCTGTGTGTGTGCACCTGCAGCAGTTACAATGCTTTTGGCCACTGTATTAGTGATACACTCAGTTTTGCTTTTCTTTGTCTGGGGGTTTACACAGATTGAGCCAGGACTGTGGGAGGAAACCTGAGGACAAGGAAGTTCATAGCATTGAGAGCACTGATGATGGCAGGGTCCCTACTGGACAGTGAAATCCATGCACAACTTTGAGGTACAAAGTGGGGTGCTACACAGCTGAGGGGGATGTGTGACCCCCAATGCCTGCAAAAGGGTGCATGTGAACTTCTGCTGTCCTAACAAAATCTACAAACCAACTTATTACCAAGGGCACTTCGGACCATCAATGAAACCACAGCAGAAAAAAATAGAATTAAATAAAATAGTGGAAAATTAGTTACTAACAAAAGCACTTCTCATCATTATTTGTAATTATCCCATGTGATCAACTCCTCCAATTTTGCATTAACTTCTTGGATTAGCTGCTGCCTACCTTGCCTTTGTGTTATTGAGAGTTTCTAAATGTCATCTTTTTTTTTTTTTTTTTTTCAAGAACAGTAACTTTAGTCATAATGATGACTCTGGATCTGAATGTCAAAAATTTTATGAGACCAAGATGTAGAATTATAATTTCCCCACTCAAAATTTCCAGAAGTGCTCTGCTTGAATTTACCTTTTTTTGTTAAAATGAAAATAAAATGCATACTCTTGGTTCATTAGGTCTCAAGTTGATAGTGGTTTTATTTCTTATTAGAACTTTTCCAGGTAGTACAAAAAAGACGATGGATACAGAACTATCAAACCATCTAAGTACTTATCCATCGGCAGCTTCATTAAAAAGCCATCATTAAGGAAGAGAAAGTGCAAATAACAGAAAGGAGGTTATGGTTTAATTGATATATGTTGCAGCCCCCTGCTTATCTTATTTCCAAGGGAAAGGATTTTGTATGTGCAATGAAGTACTTCCTCTGTGGGAAAGAAAATTTGCTCGGTGGTCTCAAGCATTTATTAAAATCCCAACTTGTCTGCTCAGCCCACACGACAGCTGATCAGCACACAAGCTTCTGTGGCCACTTTGATAGTGGGAGGAATAGCAAGACCACCTCAAATGACAACACCTTCCCCGGGTTTAGGGGATCTGGAAAATCCATTGGGTGATCAATTATTGGCTTTTAAACAGAGAGACATATTTCAATAGTTGTGGGCTGGCTTATAAGAACTACAGGATGGCTTGTAGAGTTGGGTTAGCTGTCAGTTACAGGGTTTAAATCTGGGTGTAGTTTCACTCAGTTAAGGAAGGAGGAGCAAGACATGTGTCAGGCCATAAACATCTAATCACTCTACAAATTGAGGCCTAGAACTCATCAGTGGTAAGTCAGAAAAATGTCAGCTGGTTTCATATTTCCCTATATTATATTTTGCTTATATTGTACCTTTTTTCTAAGAGAGACATTATTTGTAAATGCTATTTGGAACCAAATTATTTAGAGATTGAGGGCTACCAGTGTTCCAAAAAAACATAGATGACCATTTACTTTTAGATTTACCACTACATGGGAAGATTATCTAATTATTCATAGATTTTTTTGCCTTTGAGGAGGTAGGATTTTTTAAAAATTTAATATATTAATATATATTTAACCTATATTTTAATATATTACTTTTTAAGAATTTTTATTTTTAAGTATTCTCTACACCCAGTGTGGGGTTCAAACCTACAACCCCAGAGATCAAGATCAAGAGTTGTATGCTCCACCAACTGAGCCAGCCAGGCACTCCTGGGGAGGTAGATTTTAATTATTAAGTTTTTTCCTAGTCTTCATTGCCCACGTTTTCCTATAATTTGTTATATAATTAAAATGCTTTTAAGTTTAAAATATTCCAAACTATGTTTTCTCAAGGTGAGAGAGGTGACTGGAATGGAGAAAGTATCAATCTGTCAGATAGCAGTGAGATACTCACTAAGCACCTTCATTTGTTTTGCATTTCGGTTGGATTGAAATGACCGTTTTCACGGCTCCAACTAGTTCCCAACAATTTATATTCACCCTTTGCTGGGGCTCAGACCTCACTCATCTTTTTACTTCCTTTCAGAGAGCTAAAAAGATTTTGCTTTGACTATAATATGGAAAGCTGGAAAAAGCACTGCTCTCAACCTAGGGGTTAACATAGCTTATGTCTAACCAACCAGTGAGCTGAGATGACTGGACTGTTCCACATCCTGAAATCCATCCAGGGCCAAGGAGCCTCAATGGCATAGACACCTTGGTATGGAGAGCACCAGGGAAGGGATGATCACCCAAGTCTGGGTAAAACACATTTCCAGAAGCTGCTAACAGCTGGATGTGGGTAGTATGAGGCTGTAGAACCTCCAGCCATCCTGGATTTTAGGGGAAGTTGTGTGCACTGGCAGAGTCTTACCGGAGAACCCCCCACTTCTGCTCCTAAAAAAGATTGATGGCAGAAGGGACAACAGAGAAAGGCTGTCTTGGTGGCACAGATGAGTGACAGCAGCTTTGGCAGGAAGAGCATGACACCCTATACCTGCTCACCTCTGCCATGCCGTCATTTCCTCCTATGAGGCAAAAGCCTGAGTCTCACTGCCTTGCCAGCACCATGTGTGAGTTTGCTCCGGGGGAAGACTTTGGGGGCAGGGAGAGGGTTGTGTGTGGCGATCAACAGTGGAAGGCAAGCCAGGAAGGAGGCTGGGGTAGCTTCTCACTCCATAGCTTCCAGAATCCTTGGGTAGAAGGTGTGGATGGGACAGTCGCTAATGGTGACTCCGATTCCCGAGTTTGGGTTTGAGGTCTGAGAAGGGATCTGCATGGTTTGCCTCTCGTCTGTATTCTGTATTACAACTATTCCCAAGAAGCAGTGTGCTCTGAATGCTCACACATTTTTGCCCCTAATAACGGTAATCACTTACATTTGACAGCACATGATGGCAAACCTTTACCTAACCAAGTGTGAAAGAGAAAATCATTATGTGTCTGCTCATTGTTGTCAGATACTATTTTATTTATCAACAACACATTCTCCATGAATGATTTAATAGAGGGAGGCATAAAATATGCTTATGTTTGGAAATCCAATTATTCAGCTGAAAAGCTCTGTCTTATCATGGCTTCATTTCCTTGGCTGCTCTACGGTTTCCATTTGGACGTCCAGAAGGGTGATTCTTGCACCTGACCAATAGGGAATGTGCTTTCTGAAGGTCATGCGTGTTGGTTGCAGTGTCCCTCTAAGCAAACGTGAGCTATTTGTTCAGGATCCAGTGGGAAATCTAGCCTAGGCTTATCATAAAATCAGGCTTAAATTGTGTTTAAAGATATGGTTAAAAGCTATTTAGAATACTTCAGCGATGCGTTAAGTATTGAATTATGTTCCAGGCACCATGGGACTCAGTGATAAACACTCTGAACAAAGCCCAGCCTCCAATCAGCTTATGCCTGGGTGAGAAACACAGTGAAAAGACCACTGAATGGCAGGGTGATGAACATCCCAGTGGGAGGTACAAGAGATCCCAGGATGGTGTAGCAGGGGCGCAAATCAGATGCGAGGGCTTAGGAAAGGTTTCCTTAGAAATTTATGGCTGAAGAATGAGTGATGGAAGTAGCCCCAGGAAAGGAAGTCTTCAGTTAGACAGAGTGGTGGGGTCCTGCCAACTACCAGCTACCCCTGTGGGCATGTCTGTGCTATATTCCTTCTTGCTAGCTGCCAAGAGTGACAAGGAGGCTACAGGGTGGAGGAAGTAATGGTCCCTCTCTACCAGAAGCCCAGAAGTCAATCATCATTTTTCCAACCCTTTTATCCTTGAATTTTGTGTGGCCTTGGGGCTTTTTGCAGTCCATGTGGCAGCGCGGTGACATGCTATTTCTGAGTCTAGCTTAGCATGCCTTGCCTGTTTCTGTTTTCCTTTTCGAACATTGCCTCCAGCATGAGAGTGAGCCTGAGCCAACCTGCTCAGGATGAGAGGTCATGTGGGGCTCAGCCAGTCTTCCCAGCTGAGTTCATCCAAAATTTGCCCACGGCTAACTGGAGGGGAAAAAAAGAAAAAAAAAAACCCAATCCCACAAAAACCCAGTAAGCTAAAACCAGTCAAAGTCAGCATAACTGCCTAGTGTTCACATAGTCCTCTTAACAATAATAAATAGTTATTGTTTGCAGTTGCTGAATTTGGGGTTACTTATTACACAGCATGGCAACAACTAACAGATACAAAACAAGTCATGATGTTAGGCATCTGGAAAGTGAGTTCCTTATACGATGCACAGCCTTTGACCATCTTTCTGCTACCCACACTGTCACTCATGGCCATCTCCCTGGCCCTTCTGACCCCTAGCCAATAATCCTTCTATCCATTTATCCTTTAGCCAATAGGAAAAAAAAAACATTTGGAGTTTCATATTTGACAACTGGTTTAAATACTAGATAACTGACAGTACCTTAAAGATGTAAAAATACACTACAATTTAATTAATTCTGATTTCAGTTGGTCATCACAGAAGACTCTTCTGTATCCACTTGGTGAAATTCAACCTTTACTCAGTTGAAGAAAAAAACAGAAGTTCTGTTACCAATACTATAGAGAGTATGTTCTATAGACGTGGAAGAAGGCAGCATGAGTGTCTCACAAAATGTAGTATCTTAGCTCCCAAGATCCTTAGCTATTAAAACCGAGTGTAGGTAGGCATCCTTCATTAGGAGAATGCTGTATATGTCCAAACTTCCTAAACTTCCTTCTCTACATGTGCTCAATATCCCAGACTTTCTTTGCTCCATTGGCTCAAATGAAGCCCCTTTGCCATTGAACTCTAGCCTTCAAATGCCTCCATTGTTCTTTCTGGTCACTCAGGTGACAGCTCAGAGTAGGGATGCTTATCACCCATGGGGACACCTGGAGCAGCTGGAATTTGTGAGCAAGCGATGCTGACTCTACATTTGCACCTGTGCAGGGAAGATCTGAATCCAGACAGTGCCAAACCCCATTCCTTATTCCACTCCACTGCACCTTTTAAACTAGTAACATCAATTAAATTGAGGTCTCTGCTTTGGGTCTTATTTCCTCCCTTTGGTGTCTTTTCTAGGTGGAAGGAGAAACTCAGCCTCCCTTGATTATAAACCATGGGTTCGCCAAAGTCACACCAAACACATGTATCCTTCCAATCGATCACACGTGACAAGTTTGCCCTATTTGATTTTCCCATCCATGTGATTCTGAAATATCTTCTCTGATGAAGAAAGAGGCTGGAGATGGCTTCAGCGTGGTCCCCTTGGAGAGGCCAGGAGTAAGATAGGAACATGGTCTCCATGCTCACTGCTGCTCCTCACTGAGGGATGGAAAGGGCACCCTATGGAAGCCATTTTCTTTAATTTTGATTTCTCTCCTCTTTGGTGATCTGCATACATTCCAGGGGAGGACAGACTGGTTGCCGGTTCTATGAAAGAGCCAAAGAGAAATAATCATCCCCCTTCTCCTGTGATGACTCTGGCAGAAAATGAACCTATCAACTTAGATTATACATTATTCATCCCAGAATAAGAGTGTTTCATTTCAGGGGCACCTGGGTGGCTCAGATGGTTATTATCTCCCTTCAGGTTCCTGATCATGGGGTCCTGGGGTGGAGTCTTGCATCAGGCTTCCTGATCAATGGAGGGTCTGCTTGTTCCTCTCCCTCTGCCCCTTCCCATCCCTCCTGCTCTCTCTCTCTCTCTCTTTTTCAAATAAATAAAATATTTAAACAATTATTTTTAAAAAGTGGTTCATCTCAAATCAGGTGTGCAGAATCCCTTTCAAGAGGATGAATCTGAGTTTGTCGTTAAAGTCTATATTTTTTTCTTTCAACAAACTTTTATTTCTCTCTTACACACGAAGCCTTCCGCCGGACACTGGAGTGGGGGAGGGGGAGGAACATGGTGCAGTGCCTGCTCTCAGTGATCTCCAAAGCTTGCAATATGTTCAATTTCTGATGTTAGCTTCCATTGGATTTTCTCACAAAGCAGAAAAACTAAGTTTCTTTCAGAAAAAAGTAGACAATCTGTATGATTCTACATCCTTCATGCACATTTGGTACTTCTTGCACTGCTGCTGTGTATGGGAAGGTCACATCCTTGCCTCCTGACTCAGCTGTGACTTGTTTTGCCCAATGCAACGTGAGCATAAATGATAGCCATCACTTCCACAGAGAAGCTTTAGAAGTCAGCATGTGTTCTGACATGTTCTCTGTTCCCATTGGCACGATGACCAGCAACACTCCCGGGAGGTGATGCTCCATCAGCTGGGTCCCAGTAGGAAGAAGATGTGGGGGAAAAGCCACAGTCCACTCCCAACGAATGTGCAGAAGGAGTAAGAATTAAACATCTTGACAGTAGCAGGAATAGATGTTTTGACCATATCTGTTACTATGGCATAACCTAGTTTACCTCACTGATGTAAAAGATAAACAAAAAGAGGATGAGGGGCACCTGGGTGGCTCAGTGGTTGAGTGTCTGCCTTTGGCTCAGGTCATGATCCAGGGGTCCCGGGATAGAGTCCCACATCGGGCTTCCTGCGAGGAGCCTGCTTCTCCCTCTGCTGTGTCTATGCCTCTCTCTGTGTGTCTCTCATGAATAAATAAATAAAATCTTTTAAAAAAGAGGACGAGATCACCATAACTCTACCCCCAGAAGACATCACAGTTTAGGTTGTCTTTTATAGAGTTCTAAAGCTCTTCTTGCTCACTCAGCCCTTTGCATTTCTTTTCGCTGATATTACTTTGAAAACTACAGTTCTATGATTGTACACCTAGAGTCCTTTAAATGTAAATCTATGACAAATGGGTGTGGATTGAATGCAGCTCTGTGTGGGCCACAGGTGGGTGGGTAGAGAGATGAAAAGACGCACAGGAGTCAGGCAGGCTATGCTCACTCCTGTCCCTTGCGGTAGCACATGCGCATCTCCCCCATGGGCCACCAGTGAATTCTTACTGAATTTTCATAAGGAGAGCTACTTAGGGATTCATGGTGTGAGTTTGCTCCGGGGAAGGAAAACCTGTCATGTTCTTCCTTCCTGGCACCTGGCCTGCTGACCCTGGAAACTGGCTTGGGATAGATGAATATTTATGAAAACTGCCACTTTAATTAAAAGATAAATGCTCCAAGCAAAATTAATTGGGCTGAAGGAAAAAAAAAAAAAAAAAGACTCACTTGCGTTCCAGATAACAAATGAGGGCAGAGGCTGCCTTTGTTCGGAGCCACGGAAAAATAACTCCGGCATTACAGATTGGGAAGGGACATACCCTGAAAGTGTTTCTCACCAATAGACATTGAGAACACATTTGCCATCTTCATTCGCTGGCCCCAATCACCGGGGCCCACGCAGGTGATGCCGCGTCTGCTAACGTAGGCCACCGTGTCACCAAATGCCACGGAGCCGCAGCCGCACGCACGCAGGGGGCTGCCTCTGCTTTCACTCAGTGCCCAAAGCCCGGGGATGCACGTGGGCCTCCTGCTCTGCCCGCCTATCTCATCCCTGCAATCCCGCATGGCGAGCTCATGTGCAGGCCTTCCAAGCCCACGGGGACTCAGGAATCTCTTCAAACTCCCAGGGGTGGTGGGGAGACAGGCTGGTGAGCATCCAGGAGGAGTCACCGACCAGGTCGTTTAAGAAAACTTGCTTTTCTTTGACCTATTGTCCCTGTTGTCTTTACTTGAAATGTGTTTTCATGTTGCACAGGACGAGTCCTGTAAGTACGTAACCTGGAGGGGACAGAAGCTGTCACATGTCACCGAGACACACGGGGTGTGATGCCCAGGCTGCCCGGTTCCTGCTTCACGGTACATAAAATCAGTTCCCGTTTAGGGCAAACCAGGGTGGGCTGCGGCCCCTGGGACAGAAGGTTCCCCACGTGATGCACGCTGAGCCTCACGAGGCCCTCAGCCTTCTCCTTGCTCTGCTCTTCGTTGTTCCTGGACACGGGCTCTGGAGACTGTTCCCAAGTGCAGGGATGTCAGAGTCACAGTAACTCTCCCAACTACCTGATGGCAAGCAACTAACTTGGTGTCTGTGAGAGACACCACTTGGTTCTCAGTATGAGGCAAATAAAAAAAATACATAATCCTTAGGAAATGTCTTTAGGAGCTGCTGTAGAAGATACACAGGAATATCGTGCATGTACTTAACATTTGTTCTAAAATGCTGCTTCCGAAGATGCATGAATGTGTTAAGCCCCCAAGAGCTTTCTCCATACGGCATCACAAAGGCTATCTTGGTTGCTGTGGACCCTACATACCCACGCCCTGACTTGGGGAGAGGCCGATCTGCTGCTCCATGTTCTGGGAACCCCCCATCCATACCTTGCTGGGTCCTATTTCCTAATCAGCCAGGTGGGGTCAGCTGATTGGAGAAGCAGCACTGCTGAGTCTGGAGTTAAAGTCTTCCGGGTTCCTTCTTGCCAACCAATCAGACTTAGGAAGATGGGAAACAGTCTGGAAATAACACCATAAAAATGATCACTGTACCTTCTCTTCCATGAAATTATTCAAAAGCAACAAAGAGAACAAGTAGCCAAAGTGTAATTTTAATTTTCTGTGCAAATTTCATAGCACATAAGGGGAGAAATGCCAGCCAAAACAATGCAGACTGAGCAGGTGAAATGCAGAAAGAAAAAAAGAGAGAGAAAAGAACAATTACAGGTCTATTAATCTAAGAAAGAGCCAGAGGAAGTAAAAGTTTTGAATTATCAAGTCACACCTGGCAAGGCAAACTACTCAAAGCCCTTTTTGTTAACCAACAGGAACAGGGTACATCAGGTGGTGATGGATTTCCCGGAAATGGTTTCATTCCAAGAGCAGAAGACACAGGACAGATGAAAAGTTTTTTCAAATAAGCCCCTATTGGCAAGTGGGGCTGCAGAGGGCGCCGAAGGTCATAGAGGAGGTTGTCTGCTACATCCCCATAGGATAGAAGACTCCTTTAGCAGAAGAAACAGTAGCATTAAGGTATTTTCTTATTTTTTTTAAAAGATTTTATTTATTTACTTATTAGAGAGAGAGAGAGAGCTCAAGCAGAGGGAGCGCGGTGGGAGAAGAAGAAGCAGACTACCTGCTGAGCGGGGAGCCCAATGCGGGACTAGATCCCAGGACCCCAGGATCATGACCTGAGCCAAAGGCAGATGCTTAACTGACCGAGCCACTCAGGTGCCCAAGGAAGGTATTTTCTTAGTGTAAAAGAAATATCAACAGTGGAAGAGCCAACGTGATGTCCAGTGCTTGGCCTTGAGATAACGCACATGCTATCAGACCCACACGAGTCAGGATACGTGTGCTGTGTGAATCCGTTTCAGTATGACCCAGGAGTGAACTCCTCACCCATTTACTTGCTGTGTCCATCCTAAACACCCCATGCCGTTACTCCAAGTAAAGGAAAACACAGCAGAGCCAGGAAAACAAGGAGTGTGTTCTCGATTTATGAATTTTGCAATTCATGGCTCTCCTGGGGACCAGAAGGTGCTCAAATATGACGATACAGAAGGTTTTATGACATATGGATGACGTAAAGGCCATGATACCACTCACACATACACACACACACTTAAAATCCACCCCAAAGGTAAAAGATGCTCTGATAGGGTAGGTAGGATGGAAAAAAGGTTTACATTAAAGATGTGCACCCCTAAAAAATGAGATCTTTCTTTGTATCATCCTTCTGTAGTTGCCCAACAGGAAACACTGGCAATGCCAGATACATTTGGGGTATTTTCAAAGCACACAGTCAGAGCCCTTCTTTGCCTGTTTGAGCCCAAGAAAATAATACAACTCCAATTTAGAGTACAACTCATCATCTTGCTGGCAGCCAGGGGTGGGAGAGCCACACAGAGCCCTGCCCTGTCTGCAGCCCCGGGGAGAGGGGCCGGAGGTGATGAGGGAGCAGGACTTGGAACCTTGCATCCAGGAGCAGGTAGGAGCTCTGCAGGGGTCCTGCATGCACTGTTGCAGTGCACCAGATGGCATGCTGGACCTGACATCTCTCCCAGGTCCTGCCCCAGCACCCAGGGAGTGGACTAGCCCCTGCCCCAGAATTTAGAGAAGTGAACCAACTCCCAAGCGTCTGAGATAGCTAGCGAGGGGGCTTAGAAACAAAAACTGAGTTCATCTGTGGGAAATTACATGAGTGATCCTTTTGGGACATTTTGAATTTATGACCTAAAAAATTGTACACATTTTCTATGCAGATCCATAAGGTTTGACCCATGCTTCCATCTCTACCTGTCCAAGTCTTTCCAAGCTCACACATGCACAGGTGGGCAAATCTGTAAACCTGCAGGTGTAAATAAATAAGAGGGAAGGAGCAGGGACAAGAAGGCATCAGAGCTGGAAGTTTAACACCTGCTCCCTCTCCCACACCACTCTGGATTATAATCTCGAAAACCAAGAGCAGCGCACCATCGGTGCAGGGTCAGCTTGGATGCAGATGCACCTGGCCCCAGGATGCTGGAAACGATGAGGGAGCGAACTCAGCAGGTGAGTCACCATGTCTGTCACCTGGAGCCCTGACACTCTGTGTGTGTGTGACAGCACGAGACTTTCCCATCACTCTCCATATTAAACTTAATCATCAAGGAAAACAGGCAACACATCCTTTCCCCCAGCTGGCAGGGGACAGCAGCCAGCTGCCGTCTTCACGGGAGACCTCAGCCCACCACCCAACATTCCTGCAGACCTGGCGGCAGGTGAGTGTTTCCCACGGGTCAGTTTCCCAGGGAGGTGAAGCCTCGAGGGCAGCACTGTTCCTGATGGTCATCGCACAGTGGAACTGATCACTTGGGGATCCCTCTCCTGGAAATTAAAGAACATGGAAGGGAACCTGAGTTGAGGAGAGGCAAAGAGAGTGATGGGGAAGACACACATTCGTTTTGCCTTTTAGAGATGGGTCAGTCCAAGTCCCTGGGAGACGACACATGGGGAGATTCCACAGGGAGAAACCTAAGACGTGGGGTAGGCTTCCCGGGGACCCACACCCGAAGTCAGGTCACATCTACAGTGTTGACGTCACAAATAAACTTGGTGAAACCACAGGTTGCATGTTAATGATCACAGGCTGATGGCAGAAACCGCCTCCTGTCACAACACTCATGAGTCCATCATGAGCGCAAAGGGCATGTTGCCATCTAAGATTCCTTGTTAAATGGCCAGTGAGTCCTTCTAGTCTCTGCCTCCAGCTATAATTTCTAGCCAAGCTGGAGACCACAGTTGTTGATGCACTGAGGACGAGGGCAGGAGAGGAGAGGGAGGTTGGAGGGAGGACGGAAAAGAGGTCGCTGGATTTTAAACATAGTGGCCTCTTTGAAATACAAATGGAAATGTTACTATTTCTTGTCACTGTCTGGTAAATATCAAATCAATCCAGTAGAGAAGAATGTTATAGAAAATTTCAGCTGGGTTCTCATTCCTGAGCTCCTCATTGCCTTTGTTAAATAGGGAGTTTAGAAAGTATTATAATAGGCCTTCACCAAATAAACCATCTGCTTCCTGCATCCAGGGAGACTAAAGGGGGGGGGGCTGTAATAGAGCATCTTTTCTTGCCATGTGGTTTAATGGAGTTTAACGCTGGGGCTGGTGCCACCGAGAATCCACTCGCATTGCAGCAGAGGCCCACACCCTCCGCCCGGGACACCAGTGAGGTCTTACAGCTTCATTCATCACGTAGGGGAAGTGATTTATCTTAGATTTATGGAAGATGGGAACACATGGCATTAAATCTCCAAGCTTATGATCTTCTGGCTGTGCTTCATCATCTTTAAAAACACCAAGACATCTAGGAATCCTAGAAATCTTGGTATCCAGAATACTAACCCCGTGTGGAGCGTGCCCTGAAGCACATGCTAGGTGCTCAAGTAGTCAGTACATGTTAGTTTACAAAGCAGCTATCATACCTGCCATGCATTGTGGAATTTAAAACTGTCTGGCCAATTAAAAAGCAACAGTAATGACTGAACCTAATTCTAAGGCAGAGCAAGAGCCCACAGACTCAATTTCTATTCAAACTCAATAGAAATTCATTGGTTGCTGAGAGCAGTTCTCGTGTGCATCGATTCCTGGTTCTTGTTCACCAGGAAGATCCTGGCCCTCAGTTGGACTCATTCTCTCTGTAATAAAGCAGCACATGTTCTATTTTCTGAGTATGTTTATTGTGCCATCACACTGGCAGAGGAGAGTAGTACCTTGAGTTAAAGAAACACTGCAGAGCCTCCTCTCTGCTTATGGAAAAATCGATTGATCTGTAAGTGAAACTCCACTTTTGTTCTGCTGTATTGCAAAACACATTTCCGAGAGTTGATTTAGTGTTATGAGCCAGCACATGCAATATTAAAACCTGGCCAGACGGCGATCGTCAAGCCCAGAGCCCAGCCAGCCATTGGCATGTGTGATTCTTATTGGCGTCTCTTCACCCCACGGCAGCAAGGGAGCCCGCCTCCACTTAGGAGCCAGGTGGGAGAAAGAGTCATAGTGACATTTCCATTTGCATCAGTCTTAAATTCTTCCTGGAGCTGAGACATTAGTGGAGGTTGGAAAGACATCCATGGTCTTGTATGAGCAACGTCCTTGACGTTTGCAGATGTTGTGAGCACCGTGCCTCATGGTTGGTAGTGCCGCCCATTCTTCCAGGCCGCTAGGTTTAGACATGAAGTCCTCTTCGTAAATATCACAGACAGGTCTTGTGGCCTCACAGGAGGTGGGTTTCTGCACCTGCTCAGAAGCAAAGCCCCTGCTTCCTTTTGTGCAAAAAGAAAAAAGGCAATTCACCTAGAATAATTCAGTACAGATTAATTCCTAAGCCATACTCCAAATCTAGAGATTTAAACTGATAGCTACAGGTTGTATTTGGCCCTCAAATATGTTCCTCAATCCCTTTGCTTCTTGTAGTGTTGGTCTGCTCAATGTAAAAAAAAAAAAAAAAAAAAGTGTTGACTTAAGTTAATTGTCAATATAAAATGGGAGTTGGGGTGGGTATCAAATTCTAGGTTTCTGCTTTCTCTTGGGAAACAAAAAGAGAATATTTGTCCACAGTGGCACTACATCTCTGCATGGAAACTAATAAGAAAAGTATCTTGTACCTTTAGACAGGACTTAGGCTCCTCATAATCCCAGTGTTCACTGCTTCTGGAAATCTGGCCAACTTGATTGTCTTACCTGGCCCTGGCAGGAATGTACGTTTTTTATACCCAACCTTAATAAAAATAAAATAAAATACCCAAATATATGTTTTTCATACATCCTCTGCATGGTTAAGTGTGATACTCAGGCTGCCTGAGTTTGAGCTCTGACCTTGACTGTCATCAGATGCATGACCTTGGCCAAGGCACAGACTTTGTGAGCCTCAGTGTCTTCAACTGTACCACAGAGATAATGATGGGACCTACAGCTACCCTATGACCCAGCAATTGCTCTACTGGGCATGTGTCCCATTTTATTACTGGGAGGTAAATGAGATACATAGGAGGTAAATGGGAAACATATCTCTAAGCCTGGCACAGAGAAGCTTCTCTGTCATTGTATCTGCAGCAGCTAGTGTTGCTACCACCACTATCACCCCATTATCAGTAATTCTCTTATGAAACTATGGTTTCAGAATGAAGACTGTAATCCAACATTGTCCACTAGTAGCCTTCCCTTCTGCCTTCATTAAGCCAGAGACGAAGACAGTCTGAGCTAACCACTCCTCATATTTACCACCCTGATGTTCTCTCCTGTCACCTGGGCTGTTAACTGTATGGGTCCACACACCTGGTGAGAACAGTGGGTGATGAATTCTCCCCCAGGAAGCCAGGGCAGGCCTGGTGGGAGGAAAGAGTGACTAAGCAGCATAAAATGAAGCATTTAAAAAAAAGTTAAAAAAAAAAAAAAAAGCTTCCCAAGAATTAAAGCAGAGAAAAGGGTAAGAGAGTCTTTATACACAATGGCCTCCTTTGGTACAATTTTCTTCTTTTGCATCTGCTAATAACTACTTTGCCCTGTGTCTACTGATTACTGTCATAATAGTACGAATGGAATAATTTATTCACTCATTCATGCATGAATTTTTTTGAGAAACTGCTTTGTTCCAGCATAATTTTAAAGATTTTATTTATTTATTTATTTATTTATTTATTTATTTATTTATTTGAGGGAAAGAGCAAGAGAGAGGGAGCATGAGCTGGGGGAGTGGCAGAGGGAGAGGGAAAGAGAGAATCTCAAGCAGACTTCTCACTGGGTGTGGAGCCCAACATGGGGCTCACTCTCACAACCTTGAGATCATGACCTGAACTGAACATTTGAGTCTGACATATAACCAACTGAGCCACCCAGGCACCCCCAACCAGCACAGTTTTAGACACTGGGTTCATTGAGACAAATGAGGTAAATGTAGTGTCTACCCTCAAAAAAGTTGATTCTAGTGGTTTGGAGACTGCAAAAGGCTACTGATAATATTATCTCACATACTGAAAACTATTATTACAAATATAAAAATATAAATATAAATGTGGGACAGTAGTTGCAGCCATGGTTTCAGCCACTGGAAGACCTGGAAAAACATCTCTAGGCAGATGGTACAACAAGCACAAGGGCCATGAGGTTCTAACTGGGTATGTTCAGAGGTTAAACAGGTCTACACAGAGGGTGGTGAGCATGCACTATTCCACATAATTATTCTAGCAACTTGGTGAGATAGGAGTTATTTTTATCCCCATTATATGAATGGAGCAGCTGAGGCATGAATACACATTCTTCTTAGCCACCTGTGGACCATTCACCCAGATAAACCACATTCTGGGCCATGAAATACATATGAACAAATTGAAAAGAATGGCAATTGTTACAATGTCTGCTCTGAGATCACAATGCAATTAAAGTAGAAATCAATGACAAAGATAATTGGCAAATCCCCAAATTAAAGAAATTAAACAACGTGCTTCCAAATAATACCTGGGTCAAAGAAGAAATCTCAGGAGAAATTAAAAACTATTTTGAACTTAATGAAAATGAAACCATCAACATGTGTGGGATAGAGCAAAAGCAGGAGCAGAGGGAAATTTATAGCATTGAATGTGTATATTAGGAAAAAGAAAAGATCTAAAAACAGTAACCTAAGTTCCCACTTTAGGAAATTAGGAAGAGAAGAGCAAATTAAATCCAAAGTAAGGAAAAGAAAAAGAAATAATGAGAATTAGAACAGAAATCAATGAGATAGGAACCAGGAAATCAATAGAGAAAATCATTAAAACCAAAAGTTTGTTCTTTGAAAAGATCGATAAAATTGACCAGCCTCTAGCTGGACTACGAAAAAAAAAAAAAGAGAAAAGACACAAATTACCAATATCAGAGAATGAGAGAACATCACTACAGACCCCATGGAAATGAAAAGGATGAGAAAGGAATGCTGTGGACAACTGTCTGCTAAGGAGTTTGTAACAGAGATGAAATGAACCAATTCCTAGAAAGACACAATTTGCCAAAACTCAAACAAGATGAAATAAAACATCTGAATAGTTGTATATCTATTAAAGAAATTGAATAAAAAATCATAGCCTTCCACTCTGATGACTGCCCATTCATCAGAGAGGGAGAAAAACCACGAGAGACTCTTGGCTATAGGAAACAAACTGAGGGTTGCTGGAGGGGAGGTGGGTGGAGGGATGGGGCAACTGGGGGATGAGCATTAAGGAGGGCACATGGTGGAATGAGCTATGTGCAACTGATAAATTATTGAACACTACATCTGAAACTAATGATGTACTATATGTTGGCTAATTGAATTTTTAAAAAGATGTTAGTTGAAAAAAAATTCATAGCTTTCCAAAACAGAAAGCTCCGTGCCCAGAAGCAACATGAATAAATAAGCTGTGGTCCATCCAGACAATGGAATATTATTCAGTGCAAAAACTAAATGAGCTATCAAGCCATGAAAAGACACAGAAAAATGGAAATGCATATTACTAAGTGAAAGAAGACAATTTGGAAAGGCTTTAGAGGTGTGGTTCGAACGACATGGCATCCAGGAAAAGACAAAACTATGTAGACAGAAAAAGGCCAGGAATTCCCAGGGTTCGAGGGAGAGAGGGTGAATGGGCAGAGAATTTTTAGAGCAGTGAAAATCCTCTGTATGATACCAAATAATGGATGCATGTCATTACACATTTGTCCAGACTCATGAAATGTGCAAACAAAGAGTGATCCCTAAAGCAAACCATGGATTTGAGGGGATGACAACATGTAGGTTTGTCAATTCTCACAGATGTCCCATCTGGTGGGGGATGTTGATACCAGACAAGGCTCTGCATGTGTGGGGGCAGAGCATATATGGGGAATCTCTGTACCTTCCCCTCAACTTTGCTATGAACCTAAAGTCCTGAAAAACGAAAGTTCTAAAAAATAAAGTCTTCATGAACAAAGAAGGAAACTGAGCCATGGAGAAGTTAATAACTCCCCCTATGGGGGGGAGGGGAGTAGGAATTCTGTTTAGATTCTGGGTCTTCTTCCAGAACCTGGGAGCTCAATGACTTAGCTGTGCAGGTCACTCTCCATGTGGCCACACACTAATTTGCTTCTAGGCAAGTGTCCCTAGACAAGTGACACATGGTCAGGGCAGCCCCTCCCTTGTCCACCTGAGACCGTCTTGCTCAATATCTGGCCACCCCGCGAAATTCACCAGTTATAAGCTCTATTAAAATAAGCTCAGACAGCCAAGCAGAGGGGAGAATTGATTGATGGTAGGCACCAGAATTCAAAAGATGTGTCTCACGTTTATGCAAGAAAATTCCAAGATGGTAAGCGGAGGCTAGGTCTGCTTTTCCGAGCCATATTTTATTATGTACCTGCCCAACTTTCATGCATGAAGACTGCAGAGAGCTTTGAACGTGACTAATGCACCGTATCGATACCTACTTCGTTCTCCCCTAAGTGACAGGAAGGCCTAAGTGTAAAAAGATCTGTTAAATCTTTTACGATTCCCGTGACTTTGAAGAGGAGTTCGCACAATCCACTCTGGTTGTGTATAAATCATCCCTGCCTCTGCGTGCTTGTACTGTCTGGAGAAGAGAAAATTGGGTGCTCCCCACTAATCGCCCATTTACAAGCTCATATTAGTTGTGATACAAAGAATTCTTCGTAGATTAATGAAAAGTATCACTGAGTGAGCTGAAGGATCTCAGCTAATGACTTTGGAAAGGCTCTCTGAACAATTAATGGTGATTAATGAAGCTAAATAGTGTAATAGATACTCTGCTGACATTTTGATAGGAAAAATCATGAGCTGGAGCAGCCCCTGTCTTAGCATGTGGAAGCGGCACAGGGCGAGGGCCAGTGGCCGGGGCGGTACAGCAGCATCGTCCCTGGTACTTCTGCCTTCCCCCGGCCCCAAGGATGCAATCTCCGGGGACCCCGTGTGAAGCGTGGGCTCTAGGCCCAGCACACCGGGTGGGTTGGTCTCTAAATTCTAATCCTTGCCGCCAGTCCCACGAGGTTGAAAACAAGCCATGTTTTGCAGGATCGTCTTCCGGGGAAGAGGCCCCAGCAGCTGTGCTTCCCTTCCCTCCGGGAGCCTGGCCGGGCCTTCATTACTGATGCCTTAGTTCTGTAGTTTTGCCTGCGTCTTTCAGTTATTCCTTTGTTGACGTTGTCCACCTGTTTCTAGCTGTCTTCAGTGAGAGCATGGGCTGTCCCAGAATCACGAGCACAGAGTCCCCGTTGGGTCTTTTACACAGCAGCTCTTGATTTCTTATAAAGTTAGTAATTATCGCTACGCTTAGCAGCCTTAAGAGATAAACACCTTTCTGATAAGTGTATTTTTGAAAGTGCTATCAAGTGGGAATGAATCAGTCCAGAGGTAGTTCCAGCTCCTTCTGCACTTATTATTACCAAGAGGCAGTGCAAATACAAACACTTTATTTTGGCCACGACAGCGAGTAACGGTTGTGAAATACAAATTGGAGCTTGTTTTGGAAACTATATGAATCATAAGACAATCAGCCAGCTTTTTGTTAGAAACACTTCGCTCCTGGGTCCCCAGAGCTGCTGTCCATTTCCAAGGTGGACGGGCCAGCTCCTAGCAGAGTGGGAACTCCTCAGCAGCTGTGGAGCTCTGCCACAGGGAAGGTAATTAAAATCCACAGATCAAACACAGAGGAATAGAATGTTCTTCCAGCCTTATGTCAAATATTCTTCAAAGCATCATCAGAGAGTTTGTTTTCTTCAGAAAGCCACTTTCCCTTTATTTTTCCTACCCTTATGTCATGAAATATCATGAAGCAATAAAGACATTCAGACATTTTAGCACTGATGAAACTAGAATCGAATCCCATAGGCCCCATAATAAGGAGTGCTTTGAACAGATTTCTCTTTCCCTATCTGACCCATTTTTTTGTTTGCTTGTTTTTTTTTTTTTAATTTTCCACCTGTAAACAAGACATAACAGTATCAGTCTTGCTGGGGGCGGGGGAGGTTTTCTAAGTATCACAGGTACATTTTGCTAAAGAGATGTTGGCCAATGGTGGATACTCAAAATGTTAATATAATTCAATTTCTGTTGCTTAGCATATTTAATAAAGATCATCATGTTATGTGAATTTTGTTGTGGTTTCATAATTAATGGATTAGAGATATTTCCAAAAATATTACTTTTGCACGGCTGCTAGAACATTCAGTGCCCTCCCCACGTCTACATCTCTGTATGTGCTGTTCCTTATCTCCAGGACACCCTTCCTATCTTTAATTTTCAGAGCCTTTTGCATTTTTTCCCCAACTTCACGGCACTCTTGTTGAAGATTCTAGACTAGTATTTCCATCCTTTGTGCTGTGGGATAATTTTGTATAGTCTTTTTTTAATAGTGACTCCTTTACCTTGATTATAATCATCTGCTTCCCCTCTCCTAGGTAGTAAACTCTTGAAAAATATAGGCATGGCTGTGTACCATTATTTACTAAGATGTGATATAATGAATTCCTGGCACATAATTTAAATATATGAGCAATTGAAATTAAGCAACAGATATGTATTTTAATGTGTATGAACACATGGGATGCACAATTTTATAGATCACATTGCTTATCAGGTGGCTAACTAGGTAGCAGATGGCAAAGCTCCTTACACTGTCTGATGGGTTAGAGGTATGGGATGCCATATGAATATTTCATACCTTAAAATATGCTTCCACTTTGGGAAATTACCAACTATGATTTAAGATGGGTATTTGCTTGTCAGACCATACATGTGCATTCTGGTACTAATGTCCTGAGAGCAGAACTTGTTCTTTCTGGAGCTTCTATCTATCTATAAAAGGGGCACATGTCACAACTCCAAGTGATATTTATAAATCACTATGTACTGTTTGCACGTATCTCTCAGTTTAATGCATCTTTCTGCTTCATTCATTCATTCATTTATGTCACTTCACTGAGTGTAACCCCCAGAAAATCCCACAAATAATTTTTCATTTGTACTCGTGATCCATGCTACAAAATGGGGGTTGGGGGAGGGGGACACCAGGCCTTTGGAACAGCATGCTCTATAGCAGATGGATCTTTCTGGTGTCTTAGTTCCCACCCCTAATAATTCCTCCAAGGCAGGTTAGAGACATAAACAATGGACAGGACAGGCAGGTGAGACATATCTTCCCACCATGCTTTACAGACTGAAGTAATTTCAAGCTCCATTAAATAATGATTCATCTTTGCTTGGTGATGTACATATTATTCTGGCTAAATACATTTGTTACTGTGGGGGGATATGCTTCAATAATCGTGTGCACCAGGGCTAGTCAGAACCTTCTAGTTATTGTGAGGGTTTTAAAGTTGTTGAAAAATGTGTTGATGGCTAAGAGTGATGTAAATCCTGGTATTTTAAATCGAGGCAGGGTGCTGAGCCATTATCATATCTAATTATCTAGCTATTGTAAGGCACATGTTCCCAGATCTGACAGATTAGTTGACTTGACATTCAAACATTTATGCTGTATTTTTATAGAGTGACACCCTTTGGAGGAAGCCGGGACTCATGACATTCATCCTGTCCCCTGCCTGCCCTGAGTACCTCTATTAATGCACCTGGTACAGATATAAAGGGGACCTAGTTAAATGTTTCAGGAAGAGAAGATGCCTGCAGCTTTCAGAAGTATCTCAAGGTCGGGGGAAGAGATGCCTGACCCTTTAAAGAAATTAATTCCATTTTGAATGAATCAAATCATGGAAATACAGAATTATTTTATGGTTAGTATATTTCCTTAAGGTTGTCACTTTTTTCAGCCAACATACACTCCTCAAGAGATATGCTCTAGGAGAATAAAGACGCAAGAACAATGGGACGCCCGGGTGGCTCAGCGATTTAGCGCCTGCCTTCAGCCCAGGGCGTGATCCTGGAGTCCCGGGATCAAGTCCCACGTCGGGCTCCCTGCATGGAGCCTGCTTCTCCCTCTGCCTGTGTCTCTGTCTCTGTGTGTGTGTGTGTTTCATGAATAAATAAATAAAATCTTAAAAAAAAAAAGGAAAGATGCAAGAACAAGAGTCGTAACATGTAGCTTCATAAAGCCATATGCTCTCTTGGAGTTCATGGATAAATATCTCTTTTTTATAAGCATAGTTGCCAGTGATTTGGCATCTTCTGTGGGCTAGGCACGATAGCAGGTACTTCCAGGTATTGTCCTACTTACTTCTCAACAGCTAACTGTTAGAGCTAACGCAGACAGAGGATGCGCCATGTGCCAGGCACGGCCCTATGAAATATACATGAGCCCTTTATTTAATTCTTACAACAACCCACGAGGCGGGTGGCACTCCTTTGAGTTTCCTATTGTTGCTGAAACAAATTACCACAAACAAGAAGCTTAAGACGACACAAATTTATTATCTCACAGTTTTGTACACAGATGTCACCTGACTATAATCAAGGTGTTGGCAGGGCTGAGTTCCTTGAAGCTCTGGGGATAAATCAGCTTTGAAGCTCACTTAGGCTGTTGGCAGAACCAAGTGTCTTGTGGCCGTGAGGTCCCATGTCCTCAAATGCTGACTTTGGGGTGGGGTCTTTCTGTGCTTCTAGAGGCTACCTGTGTTCCTGGTATTGGATGGTGAGGGGGAAGATTTCCTTTCTCTCTTCTGGGGTCTATGACTGTAATAATTAGATTGGCATGAGATAGATTAACAGGAGAAAAACATTTAATTTCATACATATGAGAGCTCCAAAGATATGAGGCTTAACAAAGTGCCCGAAGCAGGTAGCTTTTATGCCTACTTTTTTTTTTTTTTTTTTGCAAAAGCAACCATAAATTCGTGAAGAGTTGACAAGGCTAAGAAGTTTGAGCTTAGGATAGTAAATTAATGAATTCACAATGTTCATTTTTTCAGACTTCCAGGCCCCAAGTTCCCTGTTTCTGGTGATAAGAATGCCTTTACCTTCCTGGTAGAGGGCAGGTGCCTGGGAGATTTATTTCCTGCTCTCAGGAGGACAGAACATGGGGCATAGTGTCCTGTTTGCACCAGATGTTTCTTATGTAACTTTAATTCAAAGCAATCAATATGCCAAGGTTGGCATACTTGGGGGGCATATTTTGTGCTCCTTTACTCGGTTTAGGGCATGGCCTTCTGCATTCCCAAGGGCAGCTCCAGACCTTCTCACACTCAAAATATCTCTCCTTCCCTTACTGTTGCATCTCACCTCTGCCTTCTTGCTCCGCCACTATCCCATGGCTTCTACTCAGAGAAGGATCCCTGCTTTTAAGGGCTCACTGATTTATTGGTCATACCCAGATAATCCAAGATAGTGTCCCCATGTCAAGATCCAAAACCTTTGTCACATCTGCAAAAGCCCGTCTGCGGTGTAACATAATGTATTCACAGGTTCTGGGAGTGAGCCTGTGGATATCTTACGTGACTGATTCTGCCCACTGCACCACTGGCATCTCAGTGCAAAGATGATGAGCCCAAGCTCCAAGACGTTCATTTGTCCGAGAAGGAAGAGCTGAGTGATGGTAGCACCAGGACCAATGCAAACCCCTCTTCACCCCCACACCTATACACCTGAAAACTACAACCACATGATTTCATTCGTACCACACTTCTGCACATTTATGTCCTATCCCAACCATATATGTCATTTCTGAAAAACTGTCAGTCATCCAGCACAAAGATCTCCTCTGTTCATCAGGAGAAAGCATTCAGGTATTTTGTAACATCAGCACAATATTATTTTCTGACCACTGTTTCTATCACTTTAATCCATCCATAGAATTTCTTTCCTAATTAGTGTTGGGCACATCTGTCCATTGAAAATGCTTAATCCAGCTCACAAGAGCAGGTGCTAAATGAGGGCGGCACAAACATTAACCTCACCAGATGTATTTGCTTAACCCATGTGTGAAAATATACCTACAATTTCCATGGTTTTAATCTTCACACAGTGGAATTACTTTTCTGATAAAGTAAAACACTTCACTACCTGAAGCCATGGAGAGGATGGGTTGTACAAATCATAGACTACAAGAATAGGAACCACAGCCAGACTGCCTGGGTTCAAGTCCAGGTTCCATCACTTATGGGATAGGGCTTTGAGACCATGACCTTATCTCCCTTTACCTGAGTTTATCCATCCACATAATGGGCATGCTAAATAAAGTCATTTAGAGAATTAATCTAATTTCCACAGACAGCATTTGTGGCGATGCCTGCCACATGTTAAGTCCCACATGTTAAGTCCCACATAGGGGGGCCTTCTGATGGAGTGGGATTATTTTTATAATATTACTTCCCCCCCAACTCTAATCACACACCCTATTGATTATTACTTAACTTTCTAATCGTGACTTGATATAATCATGATAAACATGCCTTTTGATACCGTGAAGAAACATGGAGGCAAAAGTAGGGTTTATTGAGGTCAGTAGATACCTATTCTAATGATTAGAGGTGAAAACTGATGCTTTTTTTAGTTCTTATATCTTCTGTGTGTGTTTGTAGATGTTTGTTTTATTTTATAATCTCTATTAGCTATCATATCACTTATCTGTTCCTTAATCCAATTTCCTAATTTTCTTTCTTATCTGCATGGGGTTAGACATCAAATCACTAACCTCAAGGTATTAAATGCAAAGTAATTTCTGTGAGGCTCTGAGGGGCCCTTCCAGAGGAATAGAAATGGACTTTCCACACTTCAGTGGGTGTTCCTACTGCACGGAGTTCTATTTTTGTTTGTGCTCTGCTTTGGGCAGGTGTTCTCACACGCTGAAATTAAAGGGAGAGAGGAGATCTGGGAGGGTTTCCGCCTCAATCTGCATATATGGATCTTTCTACACTTATGATGTGGTTACCTTCTGAAAATACTGAAAGTTGAAAATGCATCTACCACACTTAACCTAGCGAACTCCGTAATTTAGCCTGGACCACCCTAAATGTGCTCAGAGCACTGATGTGAGCCTCTTGTTGGGCAAAATCATCTACCACACAGCCTATTTATAAGGAAGAGTTGATTATCCCATCTAATTTACTGAGGGCTGCACAGAGAGTGACAAACAGAAAGGCCGTGTTGGTGCAGGTGGAGGTCAGTGACCCTGGTGATCGCACGACTGACATTGCGTGTGGCCACTGCCCAGCATCCTGGGAGAGGACAGAACCACAGATTGCGAGCCCAGGACAAGATGCAGATTCAAAATTTCGAGTATGCTTTCTACTGATTGTGTGTCATTTTCACACCATCGTAAAGTAAAAAAAACTGCAAGTTGAGCCGTGGTGAGTCTGGACCATCTGTGCTGGAAGCAGTAACAGCATCAACTGCTCTTGATGTGTTAACGCTCCCTTTGCAGCGTGCAATCATGATGTTGCCACACAGACACGCCAGCTCCTCAAGTCCATCTCCTCTGATCCCAACCCCCTGCCATAATTTGGAGAGTGTTAGGCAGCATTTACCAAGTTATAGCGTATTCAGAGATCTCATTAACTTCATTGATTGCATTACAGGATGTCTGATTTATTGACATTTGTGTGAATTAACTAATTAGTCCATAGCCAGAGGCCAGGATCCAAACAGAAGAGAAGCTATTTCCAGATAACAGTCAGCATGGACTAAAATCTGTCTCAGAGACTCCCAAACAGAAGAATGTTAAATATCCAGGGGTTTAATAGTCTGGGTTTATCAACCTTACCATACTTGAATCCTTTGGAAGGACTCTGAATCAAGATGATAAATACATTTTAAAAATTATGGAGAACTTTTTTCAGTGATTATGTCCTCAGTTCTAAAATTTCCATTTTAGGGATCCCTGGGTGGCGCAGTGGTTTAGCGCCTGCCTTTGGCCCAGGGCGCGATCCTGGAGACCCGGAATCGAATCCCACGTCAGGCTCCCGGTGCATGGAGCCTGCTTCTCCCTCTGCCTGTGTCTCTGCCTCTCTCTCTCTCTCTCGCTGTGTGACTATCATAAATAAATAAAATTTGTTTTAAAAAAATTTAAATTTCCATTTTATTTTTTTCTCTAAGATTCCATTTCCAGTACCATTTATCAAATATATTAATCACAATTCATGAGACGCTTGGGTAGCTTAGTTGGTTAAGCATCTGACTCTTGATCTCAGTTCAGGTCTTGATCTCAGGGTCATGTGGTGATTTCAAGTCCTGTGTTGGGCCCCATGCTGGGCATGAAGCCTGCTTTATATATATAACAATTCTTAAATCCATATCTAAAAGCTAAAATGTTGCCATAACTCATGAGTCTGCTTCTCTTGATTTTTTTCCCCTCTTGATCTAGTACATCAGAATTCTCAGGGATTTTTAAATTTATCTTATTAAGTGATAACCATTTATGTAAACCAGGTGAAGTTCTGGGTAATGTCATATTCTCACACAGGGTTTTTTTTTTAAGATTTTATTTATTTATTCATGAGACACACACACACAGAGACAGAGAGAGAGAGAGAGAGAGAGAGAGAGGCAGAGACACAGGCAGAGGGAGGAGCAGGCTCCATGCAAGGGAGCCCAACCTGGGACTCAGTCCTGGGTTTCTAGCATCACGCCCTGGGCTGAAGGCGGCACTAAACCGCTGAGCCACCGGGGCTGCCCTCACACAGGGGTTTTATTTTAGCTCTGGCCTGCAGTTAGATTGGAAGCAGCCTTTATCCACCCATAAAATGAATTGATCTGGGATTGCATTTTGGTCTTTCTAAGTCTTTGCTTCTGGTTCACTTTCAACCCTGAGTCATAGTTGGCATACGAAAGACATTGGGGTTCGAAGTTGATGGCCAAGAAAGAATTCTTGAGACATCCTCAGTGCAAAAATGTGGTTTTATTCAAGCACAAGGACAGGACCCGTGGGCAGAAAGAGCTGCACTGGGGTCATGAGGAGTGGCCCAGGATATACTCTCAAGTTGGGCGGGGACTAGGGAGAGCGTTAAGTCTCTAAGGAATTTGGAAGCAAGGTTTCCAGGACCTTGCGGGGGCTAGCTATTGTTGGGAAAGGGTCATTATTACCGTCTAATAAAACCTGAGTCATGAGACCCTTCAGATGTATATCAGTGAGTCTTATGCTTCGGGGATGATTGCCAGCATGTATCTTGGGAGGTAGAGACAAAGGAAGTTTCCAAAGGAATTTTTATATGTTAGAGTAGACTCACAGGATCCTGGGGATCGAGCTAAGATCACCTGTTGCCTTTAGCAAAGTGTCAATATTGAGGCAGTGGAGTCCCTAGAGGAAGGTCACTGTGCCTGTTTTAAGGACTTGTCAGTGGGCTGTAGGTAGCAAGGAAATTTAATTTTTTCCTTTGATTTTGTTTCCCACATCAATATCCATGTAGAACTACCAATGGAAAACGTGCGTTTTATATAAAGGTCCAACTTCTTGGTGGGCTCCAATGCTACCTTCTGATGATTTCCTGCCACATCAGAGCTCAGCTCCTCACCTCTTCCAGATCTTAGCATTCTCATGTGAGCAGTCTGAATGGCTGGCAAACACTACAGGCAAACAGAGCCTCCATTTTGGCTTATATCCTATCTTTTCTTCTGTATGGGATTACATTTATTTCAAGGGTTGGTTGTCTTGATAGCTCTGACCTCCAATTTTTGTCGCCCATGCTTGTAAATCATCCAGAAGCTCTCCTTAGCTGCCACTTTGGGGTCAGTTTTCTGCTTGGCTCCTCAGAGTGCCGAAATCATGACCCGAGCCAAAGGCAGACACTTAACCAACTGAGCCACCCAGACATCCTGATCTAAAAATAATTTTTAAGATGAATTTAAACATAAAATAAATAATTAATATCAGTTTGAGCTCCTGACACTTGAAGACCTTGTATTCTATAAATTAACTTGGAAGTGGGTTAGTTTAGGTTGAAATTGTCACTAAAATTATACTTGTGCATTAGCTCTTTTCTGGAGTAGATATAACACTTGGACACTACCTCCTCACAGAGATGGCAGTTCCACTGGCCCATTCTAGCACTTTGACACCTTATTAACTACCCCAGAAAATGACCATGTTCCTCCATTTCACTGGTAGAAAGATCAATACCTATTTTCAAAAAAATCTTATTAAAGCAAAGTGATAAATTTAAATAGAGGATGATAGTAGAAATGGACAGAAAAATCAACACAGATTGGTTTGATGGCAAATTTACCAAAATGATGTGTGATTCAAAATTCTTGTTATCAGAATACCTGAACTCTTCAGTTCTATATGGATTTTCAGGGAAACACAGTTCCAGCCAGCTAGAGCCACCTATGCCTCGTAACGTCCCAGCTTATGAAGACTTCGGTTGTGCAGTGTCAACTCTGGAGAAAGTTCTATCATTTACTGTGTCCTCTTTGAACTTGACTGCAAAAGAGAAAGTGTGGGTTCGCCCCCTGGGTGGATTCTCAGCCTACACTTTGCAGCTGATAACTCAGGATTTCTGATGCTCAAGTGAGGCTTTATTGGGTACCTCCACCCAAGTGATGGATGAAATACGCTGAGGCCCCAGCTCCCAACTGCCCCCACAGCTGTCCATTCACCTTCTATCTTATTTCTCTTATCTCGCACCCTGGAACTTCTGCATCTCTACTGAATGTGCATGTTGTTTCCGTGGCAACTGCATCAGGAAATCAGGGTGGGGGGCAAGGGATTCAGGGTCCATTGGTTTACGATGACTTTACACACATCATGGAAATGTGGAAATGCAAGTGTCTGAGTTTGCAACAACAACAAAAAATTCAATAGCTTTTCTTTCCATTAACAGGGGAACTAGACTGGCAAGCATCTGTTCAGTCTCAAGGCTCATTGAGTTAAATCTGAGGTAGAACATATGAAATGCCCAAATAAATTAAGTAATTCAAAGTTTTTAATATACTAGTATATTGTATTTATATACATGTATATAAATGTTGATGTAATTGTTGGAAGAGGCTCAACTAGCAATTACATGCACAGTGGAGAAAATCCTGTCCTCCCAAGGTAGCTACCCCTGGCCTTCCAGACGCATATTCACAGTTCACATGAGGAGCAGGTGACTAACAGGCGTGGTGTGGGGTCATCCTGAATACAGCAGAGACATCTGTGGTCGGCCTCCCCCCTGCCCAGAGAATACTCTCCTGCTGCTTCCTTTCATTCAAATCTCTGTTGGAATGTTGCTTCCATGAAAAAGACTTTCCTGCCCACCCTAACCAGCACCTAACCTTTCCTAGCCACCCCTCCAGCCACCTCTCGTCTCTACCTTTCCTTGCTCTGTGTCCCTTCAGAGCAGGATCACTCCACCTGCACCGAGATCTGGAGACTACTCAACGGATCCTGAGCTGCTTTAGAAGGTGGGTGTGCTAGTAATGGTGCAGCAGTGCCTGTGACCCAGAGCCCAAATCCTCTCAATAGCGCAGAGAATGAAAACCCAGGTCTGGAGCAGTGAAAGCTGAAACATAGACTGAGAGAAAAAAACAACAACAAAACCCAACAGAAACGTTGGCAGTTATGTTGTCTCCTAGGACACACAGGATGGGAGGGCTGAGTACTCATAACAATGCAAATGCGTTGCGTGAGCACCTTAAATCGCTAGTTTATTGCTATGAAAATCATATCAAAGGGGTGCCTGGGTGGCTCAGTGGTTGAGCTTCTGCCTTCGACTCAGGTCGTTATCCTGGGGTCCTGGGATCGAGTCCCACACTGGGCTCCCTGCATGGAGCCTGCTTCTCTTTCTGCCTGTGTCTCTGCCTCTCTCTCTGTGTCTCTCATGAATAAATAATTAAAATCTTTTTTAAAAAATCGTATCAAAGATTTCAGGAAATCCATGTCCCCAATTTCCTCTCCTTGTCTGTCTCTGTGCCTCACTCTTCTCACTCCTGCCCCGTTTCTCTCCCTCTGTTTCTGTCTGTCGCTCTTTGTCTCTGTCTCTGTTTCTCTCTCTCTCTTTCTCTCTCTCTCACACACACACACACATGCACAACACGCCCCCACCTCCCTGTGCATTTTCATGTTGTCTAGTGTGATGCAGTCATTGGCTTGAAGAGAGCGGTTCTGGAAACCATCTCGGCTTCCAGAGACACCGCCCATCCATTATTGGAGAGGTTTATGAGCACCTACAACCCCTTTCTCTGCCATATGCAAGGCACTTCTGAAAGGGCTGGGAAGGCACATAATAGATCATTGATCTTACAAAAATCCATTTGTTGACTCTTCCTAGTAACAGTAAAGTGGTCCTTGGGTTAGAACATCTGGTGAAGTCTTGCTGGTAAGGGAGAGTCTCTTTCCCTAGAGACCTTGCCAGACAGCTCAGAGGGGGCACGTTGGCTGAGAGTATCTAAGAAATTGAACAGGAACTGGGGAATCCTAAATCTCCAGGCTCAACCAAAATACCCTCATCAGTGAGCAAATGGGGCCTGACAAATCCTCGGTGGCTGAGAAAGCATGGGCTCTTCATCTGTCAACGGGGAGACATCTGTGTGTCAGTAAAATGTGGAATAAACTTAGCCTGCTGACTCAGTTGTCTTTAGTTTACATTATTAACCGACATCTGAATAAGATCTTGTTCGGTTGTACTCCAGGGGCCTCTCTGCTTGCTAAACAGGAGAGCGGGGATGCCTGACTGTGTCTGTTTCTGCAGAGCTCTGCCCAACTTCCCAGAACTGCCATTGAATCTCTGAGCTGCAGGACATGGGTTAGAGCTAACAGGCAGGGGGAGTTTTAGCTCTCATTTGCCTTAAAATACTGTCTCTGATCCCCCAACACCCACTCTCCTGAATGTGCTTGGCAGTGGGAAGGAATGTGGCAGCTGGTGTGGCACTAGGGGCAGGGGTGTGGCACTGGGAACAGACTCAGGGAGACGTGGGTCCAGAAACTGGCACCCATTTCCAGCCCCACGACCGCCCAGAGTTCTAACTGGCTCATGGATTGCAGATATTTTGGAAGGACGGATGGTGGACAGAAAAGCGGCCTCAATTTTGCCGGCCACAGACTTGCAGGACACTAGCTTATGCTCCATCCTCCTCCGAGCAAAAGCAAGAGGCCTTTCCTTTTCAGACACGACCTTCACCCAGCTTGCCCACTGGTGACAAACCCAGGACGACGGCTGTCTTTCCCTTTTCTATCTGCAAGAGGACACAGATGGGGGTGGTGGGCAGTTCAGTCATTTATTTATTTTAAGAGTTCTTGCAACCAAAGCAAGCGTAGCACATACGAATCACACAGAAGAGCACACGATGCTCCTTCTCTGCTTCTGTGTGGCTGGACTATGAGCGCACTCTGGGGCCCCCCTTCCGCCACGCACCCCGCCCTCCGCACAGCAAATGCCCACTTCCCATCAGCCCACACTCCTGAGCGAAGCACTGGCTCTAACGCAGAAAGGACTTCTGTCAAAGAAACAGATGAGCTTGTTAACGATGGGGATGGAGACGGTGCCATATACTGTGTCATAGCTCAGTACAACTCACGCGGTCAGCGCTATTTACAATCTCACACGGCACTGGGCCCCATCATTATGTCCACACAATTGCTTCATTCAGTGGACTTTTCAGGAAGGGGCTCTCACCAAGGCCAGACCAATTCGGAAGATTCTGCTGTGCATGGAAGTTAGAGCCTGCCATAAACATTGGGGCACTGTGCGTTCTGCAACAAGATTGTGGCTCATAGCTTTAAGGATGAAACAATTTCTGGGGATGTGAAGCTCAGAGTTGAGAGAAGACACGTAACGTTCTGGTCTGCCCATGTTGTAACAGGATTGACATATTCCATTACACTCCCAGTAAACTTATCAGGTCAGCATAAGCCTTCCCAGAGGAAGCACAGTCATGCTGATAATCAGGAACTGTAAGCTCTATGAGCTTTGCAAATCCTTTGGACAGCTTTTTTTTAAAAAAATATTTTATTTATTTTTATTTATTCATGAAAGACACACACAGAGAGAGAGAGAGAGAGAGGCAGAGACACAGGCAGAGGGAGAAGCAGGCTCCATATAGGGAGGCTGACGTGGGACTCGATCCCGGGACTCCAGGATCACGTCCTGGGCCGAAGGCAGGTGCTAAACCGCTGAACCACCCAGGGATCCCCTGGACAGCTTTTGATATAAGCATACAGTGCAGGCTCTATTAAGGACACTCAAAAGTATACTTCTGTATGGCATGGTCACTACAGTTAAAAATAAGTACTGTGCTGCATATTTGAAAGTTGCTAAGAGAGAAGATCTTGAAAGTTCTCATCACAAGTAAAGAAAACGTGTAATTGTGTTGGTGATAGACTTACTTGGGTGGTCATTTCCCAAGACAGATGTATACTGAATCATTATGTTGCACACCTGAAGCTAATATAATGCTGTATGTCAATTATACCTCAATTTTAAAAGTAGACTTTCAAGGACTTTTAAATATACATTAAGGAGATCTTAAAATTTAATATTTCTTAGTATTATCAAGTTTCTAGTAAACATCCAAAACTCCTCAAAATTTTTATTTGGGATAAATGAATACTGCGTTTTTTCCCCTCCTAAAACGAACACATCAGGCTTTTATTCCAACTTGTTTCCATTAAACTCAACAAATCTTATCATTAGATTATTTTCCTTCAAACTGCCTATGGCCACTATTCTGATGGATGGAGCCTCGTTCTCTGTGGGAGGTAAGCTGGATAGAGACACAGACAAAGAAACACTTGGTTTTGTCTAAAAGCTAAGTTTGGTTACCAGCCCTCTGGAAAACCAAAGTTTTTAGTGAAGGAAGTAAAACCAGCTTTTGGCATCATTAAGAGTAAACGTTAAGCTTTCAGCTACTGTAACAAAGGTAAGAAAAGGAGGCTTTCACATGAGAGTCACCTGCACAGGACATTCCAGGTCCAGAAGGCTCGGGTGACCTGGCCCTGGCCCCTCTGTGAAGGCCAGGATGAGGCAGTGGCCGCCTGGCCCCACCAGGGCCCCAGCCCATGCAGATGTGGGCATCCCTGCCGCAGAGGCTCCAGACCCTAGTCAGGGAGCAGAAGGGCCCGAATCTGTGCCCCGAGAGACTTAGAGCCTCTTGGAATGTCCTGTCCCCGCTTTCTTTGCTGTGGAATCTGAGGCTGGGCGGGACTCACCGGGGGTCTCCCAGGAGCCGTCCTTAATCAGAGACAGTCTGCAGCCCGGCCAGAAGACAGGGACCCATCCCAATTGTTTCACAATTGAAAACAAAAGGAGTCACTGGGAATCAGGCATCTCTCGCCCAAGGGAATCACTAGGAATTAGGTATTACAGCCAGAGACAGGGGGGTGTGTGCATGCATGTGCGTGTGCCTGGGGTGGCGTCTTTGAAGTGGGGGGCGGGGGGGAGGATAATGGAACTAGGAGGAATCATCTAAAAGAATCATTAACAATCACCTTTACAGGAAGAACAGCCCACTAGCATCTGTGTACATCTTAAACACTCCATTCAGAGGCTTGAAATTATTTTTAGGTCACCAATTTAGGTGTTTTATCCCTCTGGGTTGAGTGTCAGGCACTGCTCCAGGAGCGATTAGCATCCCCATTCTACAGACGAGCATACCGAGGTGCAGAGACACTGAGGGCCTGCCGGGGTCCCTGCAGCAGAGCTGGGATTCAGACCCGGGCAGTCTGGCTCTAGAGCCAGAACCTTCTGGTGCTCTGATCCAGAGTCCTCCTGCACTGTCCTGCACCCAGACGACCTGCAAAAGCCCCGTCTTTCCTCTGAACCTCAATTTGTTCTACTTATACTGCAGTAATACTATTTAACTTCTGAGTGTCATGGAGATAGGAACTAGGCTTACAAGCTGTCGTACCTGGGCACTACAGGCTAATCACACTATCCTGTCCTGTGTGCCAGCCCCACCCAGAGAACAGGGTCTCACCTGGGGGATCCTCCTGGCTCAGCCCTCTGCACCACGTACATCTCTGCCCCTTCGTTCCTGCCACTTGTCCCTCCTGAAATGTTCCATCTGGGAATCCAGGGACAGTCTGCCCTTAACGAACACCATTAGTGTCATTGTATCTACAAGCCCCCCTGGCTTCAGACTGCAATGGTGTAGACAGCCTACACTGTATAGTCTTGCCCTTGAGACCTGTCTACACTTTCTATATGCTTGTGTCTTGTCTTCCAACCAAGCTGCAAGCTCTCCAAGTGACAACCAGGAGACTTTTACAGTATCTAAGGCACCCAGCATGGAGCTGGGTTCTCAATAGGTAACAAATAATAGGCACGTAACTTTGGTGTGACTGTGCCACTCACGAGCTTCCCAGCCACCTGGACTGCTGTTAGGAATGACTGTATTCCAAAGCCAGTGTGGATAAAATATATGTTTTATTCTGTTACCAACTCACTATCCATGTAGCATTAGCTCCCCAGCCGGAGTTTTGTGGGAAACTTATTCTCCTGGCAGCAGGTAGAGTTTTGGGAGCCAAACAACTGTGTGGGTCCTGCATTTAGTAACTGATAAATACGTTTTTCTATGCACTAAATGCAAGCTTTCCCTGCAAAAATTTGTGACGCCCTGTTTGAAAGACTCTTACCTCATGTGAGATGAGAGCAGGCATCTGTGTCAGAAGGGAGATGGATGATGCGTTGTGTGTCAAGTGCTCAGAGCGGTATAGTCTTCCCAAATTTCACTCTGATCCTTCTCTCTCCAGATGTAAAATCTACCCTAGATTTGCTATTTTCCTACGCATTTAATTAATAATATAAAACAAACTTCAGTGAAGAATCACCTTGGAAAGATGTTTCACATGCCTGGTGCAATTGATTGAAGGCTTTCCCCCACAGCCTTAGGTCACTGAGAGACCTGGTCCTAGGTTCCGGCTCCTTAGCTTATGAGAAATAAAGAGAAATAAAACGGTCCCTCCCCCACAGCCAGTCACTTTGCAACTATGTCCACCAGGTGTGCCAAAGATGACAACAGACAACGAGAAAGCATTTCCACAACCAGAGAAAGAAAATCATAAATGATGAAGTCACCATGTCTACAGAGCAATGCTCAGTGTGGCCATTCAAAATTTAATTTTACTTTCCATTTCTGGAAAATCTCACATTCATGCATCCATAACCCAGGGCCAGCAGAAAGTCCTCTTGAAAGTTTTTTCTTTTTCTTTTTAGTGTAACAGACCATGTTTCAATAACATTAGCAAAAAAAAAAAAAAAACAAAACAAAACAAAAAAAAGGATTTATGGATGAGCCAAGCGGGCCCTCCTGTACCTGAAAGGCTGGCCGAGATGGGAGATGACCCTCGATGCTGCCACAGGTTCTGGTTACATTTCTTTCCATTCTTGCACAACCTTACTCAAGTTTTTGAGTTCCAGGGGAAGAAACCACAGTGATGGATTTTGGATAACATGCCTCTCCTTTGGTCTCTCCAGCCAAGATCATGTCCCACATGGAGAAAGCATCATCTCTCAGAGGAGACCAGGTCCCTGTTAAGCAAACGAAGAACAGACATCGGATACTCTAGGAGTCTATACATCACTACGTGAGCAGAAGCCAGGAATGATGAAACAACAATCAGTATTTTTAGAGTTTCCTTTATGCCCACAATAAAAGTAGGTAGTGACATTAATGATAATGGGTGAAGGTGGCCAAAGGGACAACCTTCCCACCACAAGGTGAATGAGTCCTGGGCTGTAATCCAGGGCATGGGGGCTATAGTGGACACCACTGTAGGTCTTGAGTATTTGAAAGTCACTAAGAGAGTGAATCTTAAATATTCTCCCCACAAGAAAAAACAATGGGTTACATATGTAAGCTGATAGATGGTAGCTAAACACTGTGGCGATCATTTTGCAACATTTTCATAGATCTATTCATTATGTTGTATCCCTCAAATTAACGCAACGCTGTAGGTCAATTATACCTCAATTGTTTAAAAAAATAATACATTTTTTTAATATAACATAAAATGCTTGGAGTACATGCACATACACACAAATAATAGTAACTAACAATTGTTAAGCATTTACTCCCTGTCTTGTCTTTATAAGTGCTTTATTTATTTGTTTATGTTGAGAAAGAGAGAGAGAGAGAGAGAGAGAGAGAAAGCATGACTAGGCGTGGGAGGGGCAGAAAGAGAGGGAAAAGGAGAATCAAGCAGGCTCCACACTCCGTGTTGAGCCTGACGCAGGACTCTATCTCACAACCCCGATATGATGACCTGCGCCAAGATCGAGAGTTGGATGCTTAACCAGCTGAGCCACCCAGGCACCCCTGTTCTAAGTGCTATAACATGTGCAGACTCATTTCACTCCGTAATCACACTATGTGGTAAATCTACTTTTAGCCCCATTTTAAAAATAAGGACAGGCAGAGGAGGCTCACAGGCTCAAGCAAGCATTGAAGCCAGAATAGAGTCCCAGGAATCTGGCTCAGAGTCCCTGTTCTCCACGATTCATGACCTTGGGTGGCATTTTGAGACACAGAGGTTAGCCAAAGAGCTCCAGTGTTGCACACATACACACGCACACACACACAGCTACTGCAGGACTTTCCTAAAAGAAGATGTCCCTCAAAGATCACAGGCTGACTCCATCCTGGTGATGCTGAGAATTCCTTCCCTGGCTCCCCAGGAACCTATCTTTGACCAGGAGTGGGCTTGCAGCACCTGGTGGCAAAAGGAAGCTCTCTCTTTAATACCAGAGGTCTAACCCAGCCCACCCCCCAGAATTCATGTTTGAGAAACCGGCGTGGCAGCACCAACAGGTCCTCCAAATTAACCCCAGAGAGGTTGCGGAGGCACCGGTGCTGCGAGTCACCAGCAGGCAGTCAAGTCTCGGATAGAATATTTATGTGAGCACGAGGGCTGCGTGATTTATTTAAACTAACAACGTTCTTAACCTGTTACTCCTCTGGCACTGTTGTGACATTTCCTGGGGAAAGAAATTATATTTTGCTTTCATGTTTCACTGATTTAGAGCCCCGAAAATGGGGGAAACATGAAAATAATGGAGAGCCCGACCACTCTTGCTTCATGTTTTCAATTGGAACAGAGGGTGAGCAGGAACTGGCTGCTTCATCACCTTAGATCATCCCACTCGGGGGACTCGAACTTGGCAGGCATAGAGTGAGTTTGTGTTCTGGAAAAATACAGGTGATGGCATTCAGAACAATGACAGCAACAAAGACACTGGAAGGCTTTTTTTTTTTTTCCCAGAAAACTCACTGGAGTAAAATTCATTCCCCCAAATTCTGCTTTTCTTTTCTTTTTTGTTTTTTTTAATAAATTTATTTTTTATTGGTGTTCAATTTGCCAACATACAGAATAACACCCAGTGCTCATCCCGTCAAGTGCCCCCCCCAGTGCCCGTCACCCATTCACCCCCACTCCCCGCCTTCCTCCCCTTCCACCACCCCTAGTTCGTTTCCCAGAGTTAGGAGTCTTCATGTTCTGTCTCCCTTCCTGATATTTCCCACACATTTCTTCTCCCTTCCCTTATATTCCCTTTCACTATTATTTATATTCCCCAAGTGAATGAGAACATACACTGTTTGTCCTTCTCTGATTGACTTACTTCACTCAGCATAATACCCTCCAGGTCCATCCACGTTGAAGCAAATGGTGGGTATTTGTCGTTTCTAATGGCTGAGGAATATTCCATTGTATACATAGACCACAGCTTCTTTATCCATCATCTTTTGATGGACACCGAGGCTCCTTCCACAGTTTGGCTATTGTGGACATTGCTGCTAGAAACATCGGGGTGCAGGTGTCCCGGCATCGGGGTGCAGGTGTCCCGGCGTTTCATTTTATCTGGATCTTTGGGGTAAATCCCCAACAGTGCAATTGCTGGGTCGTAGGGCAGGTCTATTTTTAACTCTTTGAGGAACCTCCACACAGTTTCCCAGAGTGGCTGCACCAGTTCACATTCCCACCAACAGTGCAAGAGGGTTCCCCTTTCTCCGCATCCTCTCCAACATTTGTTGTTTCCTGCCTTGTTAATTTTCCCCATTCTCACTGGCGTGAGGTGGGATCTCATTGTGGTTTTGATTTGTATTTCCCTGATGGCAAGTGATGCAGAGCATTTTCTCATGTGCATGTTGGCCATGTCCATGTCTTCCTCTGTGAGATTTCTCTTCGTGTCTTTTGCCCATTTCATGATTGGATTGTTTGTTTCTTTGCTGTTGAGTTTAATAAGTTCTTTATAGATCTTGGACACTAGCCCTTTATCTGATATGTCATTTGCAAATCTCTTCTCCCATTCTGTAGGTTGTCTTTGAGTTTTGTTGACTGTATCCTTTGCTGTGCAAAAGCTTCTTATCTTGATGAAGTCCCAATAGTTCATTTTTGCTTTTGTTTCTTTTGCCTTCGTGGATGTATCTTGCAAGAAGTTACTGTGGCCGAGTTCAAAAAGGGTGTTGCCTGTGTTCTCCTCTGGGATTTTGATGGAATCTTGTCTCACATTTAGATCTTTCATCCATTTTGAGTTTATCTTTGTGTCTGGTGCAAGAGAGTGGTCCAGTTTCATTCTTCTGCATGTGGATGTCCAACTTTCCCAGCACCATTTATTGAAGAGACTGTCTTTCTTCCAGTGGATAGTCTTTCCTCCTTTATCGAATATTAGTTGACCATAAAGTTGAGGGTCCACTTCTGGGTTCTCTATTCTGTTCCATTGATCTATGTGTCTGTTTTGTGCCAGTACCACACTGTCTTGATGACCACAGCTTTGTAGTACAACCTGAAATCTGGCATTGTGATGCCCCCAGATATGGTTTTCTTTTTTAAAATTCCCCTGGCTATTCGGGGTCTTTTCTGATTCCACACAAATCTTAAAATAATTTTTTCTAACTCTCTGAAGAAAGTCCATGGTATTTTGATAGGGATTGCATTAAACGTGTAAATTGCCCAAATTCTTCTTTTCCATAGTCTCCTTGCTGTTGCTTCCAGCTGACCTTTTACATTCCCTACTTAGAAATGTGGGGCTAAGGGGCTTTTGAGGGTTCAGGGGTTCGAGCTGTCACGGTCACTCTTCCACACTCCCATTCTCTCTTGCATGTTGGCTCCTGGGACTCCGACAGCCTTGACCCGCAGCAGCCGGAAGAAGCTCTGTCCAGCCCGCACTTTGTCGTCCGCATCCCAGGCTCCGCCCTTGACCGCTAAGGAGTAGCCCATGCTGGGCTCACCTTACCTTGCTTCCCCTCCCTCCTGTGGACTCAGCTCCTCAATACCTGGTGGAGCAAGTGGCTCTACAGTGCTTTAAACAGACATCATTGATTTGGGTATTTTATCCACCTAATTTATTTGTTCTTAGTGGGAAGAACAAATAGTGGGAAGGGTGGTCTGCTCTAAGCTGGCCCATCATAGGCATTTTTAAAATCTCCACAGGGCAGCCCCTGTGGCCCAGCGGTTTAGAGCCCCCTTCAACCTGGGGTGTGATCCTGGAGACCTGGGATCGAGTCCCATGTCAAGCTCCCTGCATGTGGAGCCTGCTTCTCCTTCTGCCTGTGTCTCTGCCTCTGTCTGTGTCTCTCATGAATAAATAAATAAAATATTAAAAATAAAAAAAACCTCCACAAATAAAAATTAACCTCTTTGAAATCATCTGATCCCCTTCCCTCTCTCTCTCTCTTTCTCATCTTCTTTGTATTCAGTATTTGGGCTAGAAACAAGTACATTTAAAGAAAATTAATTTAAACTTATTTGGGATTAGGCCAGAAAGCTGATCATCGAGAGGGAGAAAGGCCAGTATAAATGGCAGTAAGAAGCATTCTTCATTCTCCCTTGGGAGGGAAAGCTCAGCCATATCATCCTTACTGTTCCGTGCTTCATTCAAAAACTTATGCCCTGTCTTCCACGGGTGTAAGGATAAACAATCCATACAATGAGATATTATTTAGGAAAAAGAAATGCACTATCAAGCCATGAAAAGACACAGAGGAAACTAAAATGCGTATTACTTAGTGAAAGAAGAAAATCCGAAAAGACCATATACTATATGATTCCCATAATACAACATTCTGGAAAAGGCACAGATATGGACACTGGAAAAAGATCAATGGTTGCTGGGGCTCGAGGGTGGGAGGAAAGGATGAATACGTGGAGGACAGACTGTTTTTAGCACAGTGACACTATCCTGTACGACATATGGTGGATACCTGTCATTATACATTTGTTGAAACCCACACAGTGGGCATCAGCAAGTGTGAGCCCCAATGTACGCTGTAGACTTCCGTGGGTACCACTTTCGTGGATATCATTGTGTCGAACCTGGCTCATCAGTTGTTACAGACGTGCCACACCGGTGCGAGATGCTAGCAACAGGGGACACTGTGTAGGAAAACTCTCTACTTCCTGCCCAATTTTTCTATAAACCCCAAACTGCTCTGAAAATAGTCTATTAATTAAAAAAGAAGAAAACATGCTGAAAATAGTAAGTACTATATTCATAGTACTGCGTTCTGGAATTAAATCTATACAATATAATTAAATCTTTTCAAGCATGGCACTTTAAAAAAATCTTCTGGATTCATCTCTTAAGTTTGTATTATTCCATTCAAAGTATTTCTCTGATTTTCTACCACAGCATTAGCTAAGCCAATAGAATGAAGTGTCTCCTCGTATTTCAGGTAACAGAGCAGATTTGCATACATGAAGGACTCCTTGGGACTTTCACCAAATATCTCTGGAAATAACTTGGGTAGAAAGAGCGGACGAAAATGTCTTTTCCTTACATTTTTAATTTTCTCAAGCTTTATTTGATCCTTGTTCTGATTGCTGGAATTACCTGGAGCGATTAATGGCTGTTGTCGACATAAATACCTTGCCTTCTTTGGCTCATTCTTGCTTTGAAACCCCCATCGTTTTTCACAGAGTGAGAAGCCAACTTGAAGTAATTGTTCTAAGATCTATTTCCAGTGAAGTATAATTTATCCGAAGCAGAGAGCTGACTTGAACTCTAGCAGGAAACCGTTTTGGAGAGTTGCAGGTCAGAAACAACCGAGTGCATCAATCAGGGAAAGTCATAGCCTCTGCTGGAAAGATGTAGTCCTTTCTTGCACAGAACAGTGTCCCTCACTCTGGCTCAGCCTAAAATCATCTTGGAGAATTTCTTGAAATGTCAGTTTCTGGGGGCCTCTGCTTTGGTCCATGGAAATCAGCAAGGAGCTGACGTCAACCAAATTTGGGAGCCACTGGATGGACCCCCAAAGCTCTCTGTCTGCCTTTATCACTTATTTGTTGGCACGCAATCAGTATAACACCAGCCAAAATACATGCTGAGGGATCCCCCCCCCCAAAATTGTATTTCCCGGGGCACCTGGGTAGCTCAGTGGTTGAGCATCTGCCTTTGGCTCAGGTCATGATCCCTGGTTCCCTGCAGGGAGCCTGCTTCTCCCTCTGCCCCTGTATCTCTGCCTCTCTCTGTCTCTCATGAATAAATAAAATTGAATCTTAAAAAAAAAAAAAACACCATATTTTCCCCCAGGAGAGGAGGCATCTTGTATCAGAGTTCTTAGTCTGAGTTCTCAGACGCTTGATTTTGAGTGACAACAACCTAAAATGATGTTTGAAGAAAATAGGTTCAACCTGAAATGATCGGCATCAGCGCCGGCCTTGGATGCTTACAGAGCATGGAGCAAGTGGCTGAACAGGAAGAGGAAGAGGAGAGGCAGGAGGATAACAGAAGTGGAGGGAGGGAGAGACACAGAGAGAGGTTGAGATTCTGTACATTTTGAGGCCATTTCTGGGCCATGATGTCACAGTTGCAAAATATTGCACGTGACTACTCTCAGCAGCCTTTCTTGTTTTTCATATATTTATTTACTTTAAAAAAAGATGTTATTTATTTATTCATGAGAGACACACAAAGAGAGATAGAGACACAGAGAAAGAAAAGCAGGTCCCATGGGGGGCCCGATGCGGGATTTGATCCCAGGACCCCAGGATCATGACCTGAGTTGCAGGCCACTCAACCACTGAGCCACCCAGGTATCTCTATTCACTTATTTTTTTTTTAACAGCCTTGAAAAAGATCATCGAGAGAAAGAAATAATGTCACGATGCTTCCCAGGAGATAAAATGTGTGTCCTCATGTTATACAAATGTGTGTGCACAGCTTGGGACACTCCGTCCAGGGAAAACTTGCACACAGATTTCAAATGTTCTTCATTTCAAACATTGTAGTGAAATGTGCAAATGATCACCATCCCCAAAACCACCCCAGGCAAGTGTTTTGGACTGAGGGACCATGATGTCAAAGATATGGATGATTAATTTAAATAAAGAGCTACGGGAAAGATGGGTGGTGGAAAAGACAACATCCTTCAATGTGCTGATTTAAAATATGTACGTACAATTCAGTCGCTACTTTAAACGTGGACTTTTTCATCTACATTTTTAAAGCTTATACCTTCACAGTTTTTTTTTCTTATCTAAGAGGTGCTTTATATTGAGAATCCTCTTAGTTTGATTATATCATATGTAATAAATATATGCAGGTTTCTGGGAAGCCACAAGATGACTTTTTTTCTTTTTATTTAGGCTGAAATGTAGAATGCAAAGACCATTTCAGGGATGCAGAGCCCAGGTGGACAGGCTCTGACATGCATTTCTATTTGTCCCTGCTCCCCCGGGACACAGCCTACTATTTCCTGGGAAATACAGGGGCAATTGCCTTCCCTATGACCCAGTGGATTTTTAAGACTGCCTGTGGCTGTCCAGAGCAAAGAGTTCATGCATTTTTAAACATATAGAATATTGATATGTTGATTATAGCTCCTTAAAGCCGTTAAAATAAATGAAAGAGAAAAAAACTGCTTTTCTTTATGCATCTGAATATAAGAAGTGAATCTACCAGCAACATGTAGGAAGCTTATTTTTGTCGAGGACAATGAAATTATCAAGACTAAACGGCCATACACACATTTCTAAGACCTTTCCATGGATTCAGCTCTGCTTAGTTTTTTTTTTTTTTGATTCAGCTCTGCTTAGTGATGTAAGTTGTAACCAAACAGGGCAGAAGGCTCTCTGTGCCCACACATGTAATATACTTACTTGCAGTGTGGAATGTTCTTGAGTCATCCCACAGAACTGCAAAATGGAGTATTTTGGGATTTTGCTGAGGCACACTTTTGTGTCGCCTGCTGGGGAGGCCAAGGGCAGGATTAAGTCGCGTGGCAGTGGTCCAGCCTGACCCTGCCCTCACCCACGGCCTTTCATGGCAGCTTCTCAGGACTCACAGGAAATGACTTTTGCCTTAAGCACGCTAAAATAAACCACAATGTCTCTGTGCAAAATGCCATCAATTCAGGGGGAAAGACTCAGTTGCAAGTTAGAACGATCGTGACCTTAAGTGCCAGGATGTAGGCAGGAAGCATTCCGTTGAGAGGTCATTTGGAATAGAGCCAAGAACCCGTGCATGTGTTTTCATATCTCCTGGAAAGGTCTTCTGGAATGTCAGCAAGTGCTTATTAAGCACGTACTAGTGTCAGGACTCCTGCCAGATGGTGCAGATGCATGGAAGAATTAAGACGCTCTTTGCCATCTTGCTGCCCACTGCCAAACTGGGAGGGGGGCGATGTAAGAACAGTAAGATGAAGAATAGCTTCAAACAGAGGTGCCAGCAGAAGGAAGGAGGGTAAATTAATCTCGAAGGCCAGAAGACTCATTGGGGGACTGGGTCTGGAAATGTATTTTGGGAAATGAGCAATTTGAAAAATTCTACAGGCAGATGGAAGGGGAACTGGGAAGCCTGCTGAGTTAAGAACATAAGCAAAGGCAAAAGCAAAAGCCCATCCTATCCTGTTCCTGGGAAAACGGTCTAGTGTATCCCAGAACACGTTGCCTATCGGATTCCCTGATAAATTTGGGGTACACTGCCTGCTTCCGATATCCTACCTGTGCATCTCATTCCATCACTAGTAAATCAGAGATGAAAGTCAGTGGGGTCTGTGTCTCATTCCAACTTAGTTTTAATGACAAGATGATCTAAAGCTATTGTGCCATAAGCCCTAAAACACCCACTAAGGGATTCTCCATTACTTGTCCTCCATTTCCCTCCTCATGCCCGCAAGGATTCACTTTGTTACTACTCTGAGCAAAAGGAAGTGGAAGATAGAAATGTATCCGTTCAAATTAACCTCATAAGAGAAATTTCTATTTTGATGTAGAAAAAAAAATTCTCCCTGGATGTATGAAGTCAAAATCATTTTGTATTTTATTTTTGCGAAATTCTTGAGAAAATCTAAAGGGACATTTCCAGCTTGTTCTGGACTCAGTTAAGGATGGAGGTACGTATTCAAGTGGTTACTTGGCACATAAAGATCTCCCCAGCGGCCGTCTCTGTACCCTCCACGTTGTCCAGGCTCTCTGAACCAAAGGTGGAGACATGTGGCCCAGGGAAGACCCATCAGGTTCTATCCTCATGGAATCTCAAGATCAGAAGGAAGATGTCCAGGCATAAAAGGTGGGGGAAACCAAGTCACAATGACAGATGCATGATGGGGAAGGGGACCGTGAGGTGCGGTCTCTGTCAATATTTAATGAAATTGACCACCTATGTTATAATATTCCATATGATTTTCATTGTTCATTGGATCTACTACTAAAATTTTCCAAATCCTTAAAACCAAGGCAGGTGACTTTGTTTCTTCTATGCATGCTCAGTTCATAAAAGAAGCACCTCTGCTGACTGGGCTAAGCCCTGGGCCTGGTCTGGACAACCCGGTGGTTTCTTTACAGACTTTCTCCAGAAGGGAATTTAACAGACAGATGCACAAATTCTACCTCTTGACCCTGTTGAAGTTCCCAGTCTAAGTCCATGGGAGTCTCCTGGCTGCTTCATCCTAGACAATAGGGATATGAGTCCCTCAGCCCCAAATGCTATCCAGATAGACTTCAGATTGTCTTCTGTGAAAGAATTTGGTGATGGTGGTGAAGTGTAGAGGTGCTGTGTGAGGGTTGCAATTACTCAAAATAAATGTGCATGTTTCTCATGCATTACAATTAACCGATGCTGCATTTGGTTGGGGTGGCTGGGGAGAGTGACTATATAAATATAGACCAAGCTGAGACAGCTTTCTTGTGCCTCTGAAGCTGGCACTTAACCTGCACTTTATGTGCATTCTCTTGCCTGAGCCTCACCTGGCTGGGGTTGGGGGATGCTATCAACCTCCTGTTTGTTTAGATGGTGGAAATGAGAACAGACAGTGACGGTGAGTCCATCCAGGTAATGCTTGCGTGTCCAGTTTCCTTATATGGTACCTCATCAATATGGGAGCTTCCCCAATAATTAGCTGCTGATTTATAGGAAGCAGTGTGCCTGAGAAATGATTTTTTCTTGGGGGTCAGGAGGAAGACAGTATCCCTTTTATGAAACCTGACTCATGTTGAGATTTAACCCTTTTTTTTTTAGATTTTATTTATTTATTTGAGAAAGAGTGAGCACAAGCCAGGGAAGAGGCAGGGGGAGAGGGAGAAGCAGACTCCCCACTGATCAGGGAGCTAGATATGGGGCTCAGTCCCAGGATGCTGGGATCATGACTTGAGCCAACCAGGCACCCCGATTTAACCTTTTTTTTTCTTTTTAAGAAAAGCCATCTCAATTCTGTGTCAGGGGATATCTAGAGATTCTCATCCGTCATTCCCTGGAAGACACTCTCCTGAGTCAACAAATGAGCATCCCAGGCAAAAGACATAGTGACACTTTGCTGATACCGTGTCCAGGATAAAGATTCTACATTGAACAAGAATAAATAACCACTTCCCCTGCCCAGGTGAAAAAATAGAGAAGTCCAGAAGTCCCTCACATCTCTCTGTCTTGACTTCCACCAGCGTGGCACAGCAGCCCGTCTCACACACAGCAGGAGGCTCGGGTGACGGAACATGATTCCTGCCTCTTCCCTCCAGGTTCACTTTGCTGTGGACCAGTGACCTTTTGTTTAAAAATCTCAAAGTAGCATGTCCATTTCTACCAACCTTCTGTAATAGAAAAAAAAAAAAAAAAAGATATTGAAGCCCTGGGCAGAAAAACAGTTATTGTGTTCAAAGTCCTTTATTTGCCATCTGAGAGCAGAAGGCAAGAATTGGGGGTGTGATGTGTCAATCCATTTTGCTCCATTCTTGCTATCAACGCTGCTCACCCACGAGCCTCCAGCTGAAGAGAATTCCATTCAGATGCCTTTTGCAGGGGTCTCAATTTTCAGAAAAAAAAAAAAAAGTGACCTCCAGGATCACGAATAGCAGAAAGAAAAGCTCAAAGCCATAGATGACAACTTGATTTTCCACTGGCCAGACAATGGGACTCAGTTTAATAGCTCGAGCTAGGATTTTATAAAGTCATAACTGGCTACAATAAATTCCCCAGGTTTCCTGAAGAGCAATATTGATAAATGTGATCCAGCCATTGTATTCATTAACCTCATTCCAGCAATAAAAAAAAAAAAGGTATTTTGATTTCAAATAACTTCCAACAGGAAGAACGCAAGATCACGAAAGTGAATCCTTGGTTCATGGATGTAATAAATTACGATGTGGGCATTTGGCTGCAGGACCAGAATTAAGACCTTTGCTTTCTGTATGACTCACTGGAACTGAATTGGTTTCTGGACGAGGCAATGAATCCTGGGGGTTTTTCTGAGTTTTGGAATACACCTTCATGAATTTTTTCAGACGTTCTCATCCAATACTCCAGTAGTTAATTACTTGCTTTGGCAACCAGAAAATAGGTTTATCTTATTTTTTAAATGACTTATCACGACCATGGTAGATCAATCTAACGGTTTAGTCAAATTGTGTCAAATTATTTATACACAGCCACAATACAATAGGGATATAAGTAATACAGCATCAGTATTATATCTTCTAAATAGACCAGATAGGGAAGAATGTTTGTGTAGAAGAAAAAAAAAAAAGACATTTCGAGCTAAAAGTTTTGCTTTATTTTGTTTTGTTTTAAATAAATAACTACTACAGTTTAATTGTGGCCTCAGTTCAATGACGCTCAAATACTTTCTTACAAAAATAAGAGCCTTCATAAGCTTTTTAAATGGATATAAAGATATATTCATTGTAGAAAACCTGGAAAAAAATAACTTGCAATAGCAATCATATACCCACCAAAGATAACTGTTTTTATTGTATATTCTTACATTTTTATAAATGTGTAAATTTTATTTTAATCTTTTAAAGATTTTATTTATTTATTCATGAGAGCACAGAGAGAGAGAGGCAGAAACACAGGCAGAGGGAGAAGCAGGCTCCACGCAGGGGGCCTGATGCAGGACTCAATCCCAGAACCCTGGGATCATGCCCTGAGCCAAAGGCAGACACTCAACTGCTGAGCCACCCAGGGGTCCCCATAAATTTTATTTTTCCCAATGAGTACATTTCTGTATCATTCCGTATGTGTAAAATTATAGTCTGCTCTTTCCACTTAACAGTATATCATGAATATGCTCAATGTATTAAGTATCTGTTTTAGTGCCTTCATCAAATTCCATCATAGATGGATTCTATTTTATGTATGTCATTTCCTAATATTGAAACTTTACACTGCTTCTTGTCTTCACTATTGGATGTTTCTTTGAGAATAACAATGTTCACAATATCTTTGAATGTGTGCCCAATTACACCATAGGATAATTTCTAGAAGTGGAATGATTGGGTTTTGCATGCATCATTCCTTCAAACATACTGTTAAGTGCATCTCTCCACACCCACTCATTTTACCCTGGGCAAGAGTCGCCCTCCAGAAATTGCCCCCAGGTTTATAGATTAACACCTACAAAACCACAGGCTCATGGCAAACAGGTAAACCTAAAGTCTCCATGCCGAGGAGCTCCCTGTCTTCCAGGATGGGCTCAAAGTTGTCTCTTCAGTTTGCGGGCAACAGATCCAGGGCTTCTGCTCTGCAGTGGAGACTCTCCAGGACACTCATGGACTAAGACATTGTTGGGAGGGAGAAAGCTCCCTGGGCTCTACCAAGCCAACAGGATCACACGTGTGCATGCAAAACATGGACTTCACAAATACACCAAGATGGCCCAAAGCAAACAAGCGAACAAACAAAAACAAAATTTAAGCAACAAATGCAATATTGAATTGAGGTCAAGTCAATTTACCTATAATCCTGTTGTGTTGAATGTGAAGGATACTCACAAGTGATCCCAGCTCCAGAAACAGCATCGGGACAGCTCCCTTCCTGCTGCCACCCCCTCAAAGACACCCATTGTCTAGCAGCAGCAGGAACTGATGTGCCTATGTTTGTCCTTTATATAAATGGAATCATGGGGTATACCCCTTATTGTTTCTTTGACTTGTTAGCAATGGAGTGATGTCTAAAAGATTTACAGCTTATATTTTGTATGTGTGTATCCGGCCTATATTCTGTATATGTTGTGTGTGTGTATCTGGCTGCCTTTGCAAAGCACTGTGGGGCACGTAGTTAATTTATTAATTCTAGGTGCTGTAGAGCACTCCTGAGTATGATTATACCACAGTTGGGTTATCCATTCTGTCCTTAGTGCTGTGGTCAGGCAGCTTTTTAGGTTCTCAGAATAGGATGCTGACCTGGACAGAATAAGCTTACATTTTATGGAGAAGACAGATATGAATGACCAATAACTCTGGGGAGAGATAGGTACTATGGGGATAGTAATGCAAGTGAGCATGAAGGATTTTGATGTGGTGGGTGGCAAATATGATATAGAGTGGGCCCTGTAGATAGCTCCAAAGAGGGGGTGTTTGTCCTGAGCTCCAGGTGGAGACCAAGCGTCAAGCAAAAGAAGGTGAAGGGGCAGATCCTTCCATAACAAGAGAATAATGATAGTGTATAGAAATGCCACTGATTTCTGGACATTGATTTTGTATCCTGCAAAGCTACCAAATTGCTGTATGAGTTCTAGCAATCTTGGGGTGGAGTCTTTTGGGTTTTCTATGTAGAGTATCATGTCATCGGCGAAGAGGGAGAGTTTGACTTCTTCTTTGCCAATTTGAATGCCTTTAATGTCTTTTTGTTGTCTGATTGCTGAGGCGAGGACTTCCAGTACTATGTTGAATAGCAGAGGTGAGAGTGGACATCCCTGTCTTGTTCCTGATCTTAGGGGAAAGGCTCCCAGTGCTTCCCCACTGAGAATGATATTTGCTGTGGGCTTTTCATAGATGGCTTTTATGATGTTGAGGAATGTTCCCTCTATCCCTACACTCTGAAGAGTTTTGATCAGGAATGGATGCTGTATTTTGTGAAATGCTTTCTCTGCATCTAATGAGAGGATCATATGGTTCTTGGTCTTTCTCTTGCTGATATGATGAATCACATTGATTGTTTTACGGGTGTTGAACCAGCCTTGTGTCCCGAGAATAAATCCTACTTGGTCATGGTGAATAATTTTCTTAATGTGTTGTTGGATCCTATTGGCTAGTATCTTGTTGAGAATTTTTGCATCCATGTTCATCAGGGATATTGGTCTGTAATTCTCCTTTTTGGTGGGGTCTTTGTCTGGTTTTGGAATTAAGGTGATGCTGGCCTCATAACAATGAGACTGAAGAAAGAGAAATTAAGGAGTCAATCCCATTTACAATTGCACCCAAAAGCATAAGATACCTAGGAATAAACCTAACCAAAGAGGTAAAGGATCTATACCCTAAAAACTATAGAACACTTCTGAAAGAAATTGAGGAAGACACAAAGAGATGGAAAAATATTCCATGCTCATGGATTGGCAGAATTAATATTGTGAAAATGTCCATGTTACCCAGGGCAATTTACACGTTTAATGCAATCCCTATCAAAATACTATGGACTTTCTTCAGAGAGTTAGAAAAAATTATTTTAAGATTTGTGTGGAATCAGAAAAGACCCCGAATAGCCAGGGGAATTTTAAAAAAGAAAACCATAGCTGGGGGCATCACAATGCCAGATTTCAGGTTGTACTACAAAGCTGTGGTCATCAAGACAGTGTGGTACTGGCACAAAAACAGACACAGAGATCAATGGAACAGAATAGAGAACCCACAAATGGGCCCTCAACTCTATGGTCAACTAATATTCAACAAAGCAGGAATGACTATCCACTGGAAAATGGACAGTTTCTTCAATAAATGGTGCTGGGGAAATTGGACATCCACATGCAGAAGAATGAAACTAGACCACTCTCTTGCACCATACACAGAGATAAACTCAAAATGGATGAAAGATCTCAATGTGAGACAAGATTCCATCAAAATCCTAGAGGAGAACACAGGCAACACCCTTTTTGAACTCGGCCACAGTAACTTCTTGCAAGATACATCCACGAAGGCAAAAGAAACAAAAGCAAAAATGAACTATTGGGACTTCATCAAGATAAGAAGCTTTTGCACAGCAAAGGATACGGTCAACAAAACTCAAAGACAACCTACAGAATGGGAGAAGATATTTGCAAATGACGTATTAGATAAAGGGCTAGTATCCAAGATCTATAAAGAACTTATTAAACTCAACAGCAAAGAAACAAACAATCCAATCATGAAATGGGCAAAAGACATGAAGAGAAATCTCACAGACGAAGACATACACGTGGCCAACATGCACATGAGAAAATGCTCTGCATCACTTGCCATCAGGGAAATACAAATCAAAACCACAATGAGATACCACCTCACACCAGTGAGAATGGGGAAAATTAACAAGGCAGGAAACCACAAATGTTGGAGAGGATGCGGAGAAAGGGAACCTTCCTGCACTGTTGGTGGGAATGGGAACTGGTGCAGCCACTCTGGAAAACTGTGGAGGTTCCTCAAAGAGTTAAAAATAGACCTGCCCTATGACCCAGCAATTGCACTGCTGGGATTTACCCCAAAGACACAGATGCAATGAAATGCCAGGACACCTGAACCCCGATGTTTCTAGCAGCAATGTCCACAATAGCCAAACTGTGGAAGGAGCCTCGGTGTCCATCGAAAGATGATGGATAAAGAAGATGTGGTTTATGTATACAATGGAATATTCCTCAGCCATTAGAAATGACAAATACCCACCATTTGCTTCAACGTGGATGGACCTGGAGGGTATTATGCTGAGTGAAGTAAGTCAATTGGAGAAGGACAAACATTGTATGTTCTCATTCATTTGGGGAATATAAATAATAGTGAAAGGGATTATAAGGGAAGGGAGAAGAAATGTGTGGGAAATATCAGAAAGGGAGACAGAACATGAAGACTCCTAACTCTGGGAAACGAACTAGGGGTGATGGAAGAGGAGGAGGGCGGGGGGTGGGGGTGAATGGGTGACGGGCACTGGGGGTTATTCTGTATGTTGGTAAATTGAACACCAATAAAAAATAATTTAAAAAATTAAAAAAAAAAACAAGAGAATAATGAGCTCAGAGGCTCTGAGTTGGGAACAAAGCAGTCTGTTTAAGGCAGAAAGAGAAGCAGTGTGGCTAGAAGACAGGGGGTAAGGAGAAAAGGATGTGAGGTGGATTTAAGAGATTGGTGGGGCTAGATGATGCAGGCTCCCCAGAGCCATGGGAAAAGCAGGGGTTTGATTTAAGGTTAGTGGGGGCTATCAGCTTGCTTTAGAGCAAAGGGGTGACATAATCGTTAGACACCATGGAATTCGAACTCGTTTTTTGGACTCTGCCATTGTAACTACTGGTTGCAAATAAATGACAGAATAAGTGGAAATGTAAAGAATACACAGATTTTATTGGGGGAATGAGGATTGCAATTTCAGTAACACAAGCTTGTTTCAGGAATTCTCATTTCTAGCTAGCAGGGCGACTGAACACAAATTAAACTCACCCGGGGAAGTGGCAGGACAATGTACAAACCCCTGTCTCTCTCTGGAACATTCACTTCCCAAATGGGCCACTCCTTGTAGCTCACAGGAGGCTACATGAGTCCAACGCCAAACCTATTGTTACCGTATTTCTACTCTTGCTAAGCTATAAAATGCATTTCCATGAGATTAGAACAGACTTCTGAATTTCCTTTTGTTTTATAGGGATGGAGAAGATGAAGTGATTTGTTTAAATAGAAATATCGCCATGAAACATTTTCTTTAAAGATGAGTTAAAGACACAGGTCTGCTAAGGAACAATTAGTCCCCTGCAGGCAGGGTAGACATATGTTTCCTTGTAGCAACATTCTGAGAATGCTGTTCCAGGTATTTTATCCTGTTTAACTGAACATCCTCTCCTGTTAGCTGTGAATTTCTTCTATGATTGATTGCATCTGGCCTTTGTTATTTTTTCCCCAATTTTGTACTTTTCTGTCTTTATTGATATGCTATACTATAACCCATTATTTATTCTTTTTTTTAAACATACTATAATTTATTTAGGACTAATTACTTTTTTCAGGATTCTGTTTTTTGAATCAATGGAGAGAATGTAGGAAAAGGAGGTATATTCCCCCCCCCCCGATGAGTTGAAGACACTGCCTGAAGCTGGTTTATTAATGGCAGGTATCTCTGTTAATTCAGTTAATGTTTTCTAGGGATGCTTATGACTTATATGACTGGAGTCCACATGGATTTATTCATTTATTATCTATCCAAGCCAATATAATCAAGGCTTTTCATGGTCTCAACACTGACCCGGACAAAAAGGTTATAGTGATAAATTAGAGAAACCCAATTCCTGCCCTTAGGAAACCTAGAAATGAAAGAAAACGAGATCACGCCATTATTATAGGTATTACAAGCATTGCAGGAAGAAGCAGGGCTGCTGCAAGCCCACACAGTTACAGGGTTTGGTGTCCATGTAGAGCCCGTGGTTTCCAGACAAGCCTCTTCGAAGGATGAAGAGGTAGACCAGAGGAAGAATGGTGGGCAGCCCAGCAACGTTTATTGAGCAAGAGAATAAAGATCCTGGAGAGGGAGGGGGATCCAAGTGGGTTGTCTCTGGAGTTTCTAAGTTTAGGGGTTTTTAAGAGCTCTTTTGATGAACTCTCCTAGGCAATCAGGGTGTGTGGAGTCATGCCAATCAGGGTCACATCTCTGTACCTACTAGGTCAATGTCCACGTGTGGATGGTCCTCTTTTTTTTTTTTTTTTTTTTTTGCTGATGTCTGGTGACTTAGGTCCTAACTGACCCTTGCCCGTGATACTGACAAATGCTTTTGTGGTTAATTGTCTTATTTTAGGATGTTTTGCAGAAGTCATTTTTGCAAAGGCTGCAAAGCAGAATGTCAGTGCAGTTTTGCCTAAGCTGAAAAATAGAATGTCAGTGCTGTTTTGTCTTAGCTGTCCTGACTCCCTATGTCCTTGTTGGGCACCCTGGCCCTGACTGGCCCAACTGTCCAACTAACTCCTAACACTACCAGTGTGTCCACCAGATGCCTTCCCTACAGTAGGAGACTCCCACTTGAAAAACCGAGTGTTCAGCAGCCCAGGTGGCTCAGCGGTTTAGTGCTGCCTTCAGGCCGGAGCCTGATCCTGGAGACCTGGGATCGAGTCCCACGTCGGGCTCCCTGTATGGAGCCTGCTTCTCCCTCTGCCTGTGTCTCTGCCTCTCTCTCTCTCTCTCTCTCTCTCTCTCATAAATAAATAAATAAAACCTTACAAAAAAAGAAAAGAAAAACCAAGTGTCTTTCTTCTAGAATGAATGTTTTAATGTGCCGTATTAAACATACTTTTAAATATTTTATTTTACACTAATTTTGCATAGCTAGTCCTCTTAATCCCAATGATTCAACATGTAGAAGGAATGTTAAATTTTCAAGGGGCAGATGCAATTTTCACCTTTCTAAAATGGTGCTGCCTAATATGCCAAGCGCCGTTGCTTGTATGCTTGAAGTAAGGAATGCATCTGGAAATAATAACCAAGAATCTTAGACAAAAGTGTGTGCATGTGAGTGTGTGCATGTGTATGCACACGTGTGTGTGTGTGTTTTACAGTGTGTTTTTTAATTTTTTTCTTTTACTTTTTACAAATAAAATGTATGTGGGAGCTTCCTCTGGAGGAAGTAATAGGAATAGTTTGCATGAAAAAATTATTAAAATAATCGAACACATACATGAAACTATTTAAAATACATTACATGTTGGGGGCACCTGGGTGGCTCAGCTGGTTAAGGAACTCCTAATTTTGGCTCAGGTTGTGATCTCAGGGTCATGAGATTGAACCCTGCCACGGGCTCTGGGCTCAGCAGGGAATCTGCTGGAGATTCTCTCCCTCCTTCTCCCTCTGCTGCTCCCCTATCATTCTCTAAAAAAATAAAAAGTAAAATAAAACAGATTAGGTGTAGGCAACAAGGGTAGGGATGGGTAATGCGGGACTTGATCCTAGGACCTGAGGATCATGACCTGAGCCAAAGGTAGACGCTCAACCACTGAGCCACCCAGGTGCCTCAGGATAGTCATTTCTGAGAGAAGGGGAATTAAAAGGGAAAGCCTTGAAATGGCCCCTGGACACTGCCCTTGGGAGCTCTAGGCGACAGGAGAGTGCTTGTGACAGCCTTGATTGAGGAAACAGAACAGAGTCCTGGGAATGAAGAACCAGGGCACACAGAGAGACCTCCGGAGAGGTGTGGGGAGGTCCCTGCAGGGGCTCAGCAGAAAATGGATTGGCAGACACCTGTGGCGACAACAGATGGAGGCCAGGGAAAAACACACACACGCACACTCACACGCAAGGACTGGAGTGAACAGCACCATGAGAGCACACAGAAGCTTGAGATAATATCTGTCCCATCAGATAAACAGAAAAACTTAATTCAAAGAGAGATAGGGTCAAGCACTGAGGAAGGTTTTCACTCCCTCCTGTGGAGTCATTAAATGCTGCTCCAACTCTGACTAGTAAAACCTAAAAGACTAACCCAAAAGGATTGAACTGTTCCCAAATGCTCTGTGTTCCACAGTTATTCTAAAGAATATCTATAGAATTTAAGAAAAAAAAATTCTAGCTCCTAGCAAGATAAATTTCATAATATCTTGCATCCGATCAAATATTAGCGGTCAGTGCAAAGAAGCAGGAAGACATGACACACAATGAGAAGAAACGTCAATTCATCAAAACTGACCTGAAACTGACAGAGGTATGAGGCTTTAGACAAGAAAGGCATTAAAAATTATTCAGTATGTTAAAAAAATGTAGGAGAAAGGTTGAGAATGTTATATGACAATGAGAGAAATAGAAGCAAGGATTGTGGTTGAAATTGTATAGATGGGGGGCACCTGGGTGCCTAGGTTGGTTGAGCACCTGACTCTTGGTTTCAGCTCAGGTCATGATCTCAGGATCATGAGAGGGAGCCTCACATCTGGCTTCACGCTCAGCGCAGAGTCTATTTAAGATTCTTTCTCTCCCTCTGTCCCCACTCCCTGTGCTCTCTCTCTAAGTAAATAAGTAAATAAATATATACATACATACATACAACCTTTTTTTAAAAAAAGATTTTATTTACTTATTCATGAGAGACACAGAAAGGCAGAGACATAGGCAGAGGGAGAAGCAGGCTTCCTGCGGGGACCCCGATGTGGGACTTGATCCCAGGACTCCAAGATCATGCCCTGAGCTGAAGGCAGGTGCTCAACCACTGAGACATCCAGACACTTCAAATAAATAAATTTATTTATTTTCTTAAGAAACATGGTAAAGATGGTATAGCTACAATGAGCGAGCTGAAACAAACATGTCCTGGCCAAGAATGACAGATTTGACAAGGCAGAGGAGACATTCAGCAAACTTGGTGACAAAGTATCCCCAGTATCCAAAGTAAACCACAGAGAAGGGGAAAAACACAAACGCGCACTCGCACACTCACACACAAAAGCAAAACCAGAATACAGATTCATTATCTGTAGGAGATGTAGCCCAGTGAAGGTTGAAGGGGAGCTCCCGAAATAGGGGAGTAAGAACAAAAATGTTTGAATAAATTATATGATGCAAGCATCAATCCACAAACCCAAGAAACTCAATAAAATCCACTCACAGGAAGCGTGAAGCAAACCACACAAAAGAATATCATAGTCACATTGCCCAAAACTAGTGACAAGGAAAAATATCTTAGAAAGAGTCAGAGTAAAAAAGAGATATTACATGGAAACAGGAACTCTAAGAATTACAACATAGTCTTTGTTTAAAAAAAATGCAAATGAGAAGACAGTGGGGTACCACTTTCAAACAACAGAAAGAAAAGATGTTAAGTTACAATTTTATATCCAGAAATGTGTGTTTTTTGGCTGAAGGAGAAATAAGGACATTCTCAGATTTACAGAAGCTTGAAAGGATTCATCACAAGACTTCACTGCAGGAAACGAGGAGCTCCATCTGAGAGAAGATCTCATCTTGGAGGAAGACGATGGATCTACATCAAGAAATAAAGAGGACTCAGGATGGGTACTATGTTGGTATATATTTGAGTTTTACTTTTATTATTTGCATCACTTCAAAAGAACATGTGCCACCATTAATTCACACAACAAATACTTATTAACCACCAAAGAGGCCTTGGCCATGTCAAGTGGATCTTGGAAATACTGTAGTGCAGCTGCTGGGAAAAATGTAAATTCAGAGAGCAATGTACACAACTGTGCTAGAATGTAAAACAATGTGCAATTCCTGGTCTTCACAATGGCTCGTTTTATTAGAAAGACAAATATCAACAGTCAAGGAAAACACTGAGTCAATAGCAAGAACTAATTTATGACGGCGGTGCACTCCAAGAAACTCAATCCTCCACTTCCAAATCCTTGAAGAGATATGAATTAATGCCTATTGAGGGAATTAGCAAGGGCTTTTGATCAGTTATTGGTTTAATGAAACGTGGCATTTGGACTGATTTGTCCTTGCACATGCTAAGGATCCCCAGTCGCTGAAAATTGCAAAGTCATTTTTAGCTACTTGCGAAAATTCTATGCAGGCACTGGTTTAACTTTTGTATTGTTCAATAAATATTTCCTGGATCTATTATTCTTTCTCCAACCTGTCTATAAGGCAGGCTCCTTGTCTTAAAAGCCCCACATCCACCTGTCAAAGTGAATGCAAATGAATGGCCTGGACGGGAAGGTGCTCAACAAACAGGCAGAGTGTTCTGGGTATGAGCCATAGGCAGCGGGATCTGGGGAAACCGTGTGCTATTTACTTCTCTGGCACTTTTCTTTTTAAAAGGTTTTATATATTCATTTGAGAGAGTGAGAGAGAGAGTACGAGCAGGGGGGATGGGCAGAGGGGGAGAGAGAGAGAAGCAGACTCCCCACTGAGCAGGAAGCCCATTGCTGGACTCAATCCCAGGACCCTGAGATCACCACCTGAGCCAAGGCAGATGCTTAACCAACTAAGTCACTTACTAGTTTCATGACTATATTAGTTCTCTTAGCTGCTGTAACAAAGTTTCAAATACCTGGAGACTTAAAACACAGAAATGCATTCTCTCACAGATCTAGAAGCTGGAAGTCTGCAATCAGAACCATGTTCCCTCCCAAGACTCCAGGAGAAGGTCCTGCCTTTCCCCTTGGGTTTCTGGGAGCCTGGGGATTCCTTAGCTTGTGGCTGCATCACTGGCATCTCTGCCTTGGCCATCATGGGGTCATCTCCTCCCCCATCCCTCTGTGGGTCTCGACATCATCTTCCATCTGTGCATCTCTGATCAATGACCAAATTCCCTCTTCTTATACGGACACCAGTCATAGTAGCGTAAGGTCCACCTTCATAACCTCACCCAAACTCGATTCTACCTTCAAAGACTGTTTTTAGAGAAGGCCACATTCACAAGTACTCAGGGTTAGGACTTGAATGGATCTTTTCAACCCACAGGAGTGACCATGAGCACAGTCTTGATTTCTCTAGGCCTCGGATTCTACATCCATGAAATGGAGACAGTATCAGCAACGATCCCTAGGTTATCCTAAGACCTAAACTAGATCGGGAGTTAACAGCATGGTTCTATAGTGGTGGCACTTTGGGAGGGGAGGAAATGAGGTGACATTAGAACAGCATCCTCCTTGTTCAGGGCTTCAAGGAGGAAGAAGGTGGTGGGGAAAGTGTTAGGGGCAGGAGGGGATGGGGGTGAGTTAGAAAAAAGCCCATTTCACTTTTTAAGGCTCTACTGAAAATCTGTAATGAAACAGCAATTTAAAAATTGGTAAACTCAAAAAAAAAATAAATAAATAAAAATAAAAATTGGTAAACTCAAAAAAAATAAATAAATAAAAATAAAAATTGGTAAACTCTTCGGCCAACTAGGGCAACCGTAGCATATCAGGCCTTAGAAGAAATTGGAGAGCTGCTAAATTGGAGCAGAATCTGAGAGAACATCGTATGAAAATAGTCTGCGTTATGCAGCATCAGCTTTATGACTATGTGATCCCCGAAATTCTAAACAAAGTCTTACCTATTCATACTGTCACAACCCTCAGCAGATACAGCTAAAATCTATGTTCATTTGCCAGAATGCACATATTTTTTTTTTCCTGAATCGGATTCCAAATTCTTACTTCATTTTCAGATGCATCTCCAGGTCCCTGATAACTTGGTTTTTGCTCAGGGAGAAATCACCTGGCTACGGACCTCACTGTGGGAACACTTCCTTCTCCTTCAGAATCTGCTCCGAGTTCACCTTACGCAAGGCTTCCATGAAGGGAGATCCCCACGCATCCTCAAGTCAGGCATCCAAACAGCCCCCAGCGGGTAATTCCAGCAGGATGGAGACTGCTTAGCTATTAACTAGTGCTTTGTTCTAACTATCCTTTTCCAAGTGCAAATTTGCCAGCAATCCATGGGTGTGCCACGCACGAGTAAGTACAAATGTCTTTCGCGAACAATGCAAGACCCTGTTTCTCTCATACAGTCAGTCCCAAGATGACCATTTGCGCACCTGTTAGAATTCCACATTCTCCCGCTAGCAGCTTGAAAGCTCTTTAAGAAGTGCCCACCCACCCCACCTAGAGGAACATATGCAGGCGACATCAACGGGAGGCAGGGTAAGGTGACAGAGATGCCAGCAACGTCGACGTAGCATAGCCTGACCATGATGTGTACACCTCCCTCACGGAAAGCCACAGTCCAAGGGGTTCACGTTTAAAGGGAAATAATCCTCTGGTTCTGACATGAGACAATCCCCCCAGATTGCAGGCCTGGGGCCAGGTGGTCCCAAAAGACTGTGCATTGTGGAAGTTTCAGGACATTTGGCAAAAGGTATGGATCTTTGAAACTCATTTGCACAACTAGCTGACTGAGGGATAGAGCTTTCTCTCTCTGAGTCTTTCCTCCACGTCAAGGTATCTCTGGGACTTAGAGTTTGTCACTGAGCCTTAGCGCCCCTGACCATTGCTGATCCTGTTTTGGGAACTCCTTGTAGCCCCACAGACACATCTGTGTGTGACAGATGGTGCAGGAGCTGTGTAGTCAGGGCTACACTCACACACTTACATAAGTTACTTGACTCCTTTTTTCAGAGACACTCCCTTACTGGGACAGCAGAAAGGCAGCAAAAACAAACAAACAAACAAACAAACAAACAAAAAAACAAGCATTTCCCCCAAGCTATGTTAATATATCTTTCCTCATGAGGCTTTGTCGTGAGCCTGGTAACTGAGTACAGATCCACAGCTCCAGAAAGTAGCTCCCGGGTATTTCTTTCATATCTGGGAGCATGCTTTGCCTGGCAGGCATGTTGCTGGCCTAGAGACTGAAATGCATCCTGCATGCCCTCCCACCTGGGGCCCTGATTTTGCTCCTATGGTGCTGATCAGGGCATCTGTCTTCTTGAGACTTGAATCATTAAAATCCACATCTCTCACAGCTGTCCCCCACTGTCAGCAGCCTAAGAAGGGGTGCAGGAGGCAGAGATTAAAAAGAAACACACATCCTGACTTGAATTTAGGCCATATCGCTAACCTGTCTTCCAAGTCTTTCAACACAGGCACCTGTTCACCAAGATCTAGCTTACAAGCCACCCTCCACAGAGCAGCCCAGTGATCTATTTGAAACATGCCAGGTATCGTCTCTCCCTGCTTCAGATGCTCCACAGATTTCCACTTTCTGCTTATAGTAAAATTCATACACCTCTGTACAATCTACCAGGCCTCCTGGTGTGGCCTCCCTCTTGCTCGCCTATGCCATCACTCATCCTTCTTCATTCCTACACCCACTGGCTTCTCGACAGGCATCAACCACACCAAACCACTCCAGACCAGTTAGTTACCAAGATAAAACTCTCTAAGATGTCAACTATGCTCCCTGTTAGCGTGAAAGCTCTTTTGAGTAGGGACACATTTTATTGATCTCTTTTCTTCCACCACGTTTCATACACTTACGTAATCATGGGTCATGTCTTAAACAGGTGTGTGGTTTCTCTAAGTTCAGAACACAAGTGGAAAACTCTCTGTAGAAAATGGATATTGAAAATCTCTTGAGATGCCTCTCAAGTATGCAGTTCACAGGTTTTTTTGTTTGTTTGTTTGTTTTTATTGCTGTATACCTAAGTGTTCTCCAACATAATTATGCCCATAAAGAATGATAGTCCCCAAGACACACAAAGAAAGAAACAAAAGACTATGAGCAGATGTGGGAACATCCAAACCACTCTTTTTCAAAGAGGACTATCCAATCCTTAGTTGTTGCAATGCCTGGGTGACTCAGTGGTTGAGTGTCTGCCTTTGGCTCAGGGCGTGATCCCAGGATCTGGGATCAAGTTCCATATTGGGCTCCTTGGAGGGACCCTGCCTCTCCCTCTGACTATGCTTCTGTGTCTCTCATGAATAAATAAAAAGTATTTTTTTAAAAAAATCCTTAGTTGTCAATGAGACATGGTGTCACACCTGCCAGCATTCCAAGCCGCTTTAAGATTTCTTCCCTTTCTGTCTAAGGCTCAGCCTCTACAAACTTAGCATGTGTTCACAGATTTCTTTTGGAGAGGATTTCATGAGGCCACAGGGTAAGATCTCACCCAAGGATTAAGTATTAATCCCAGCAAGTAGGTGCCCTTGTGATGCTGCACTCTTGTCTGTAGAAGATGCTCAACACGTGTCAAACAGGAAGCATGGGCCAAAAGCCAGGATTTCCAAAATAGGGTAATAGACCAAAGTGCAGATTTTCAAAGAAATACCTGAAAAGGCATTCGATAATTCTTGAAGCCTCTCAACTACTTCAAAAACACAAGAGGCAGAAGGGAGAATCTAGGGAGAGTGAGGACTTTGAAGGATTTCTGGGCTGATCAAGGAAAAATGGTGGCAAGGTGGCAGTGGCACAGGCAAGTTTTATTTGGAGGACACTGTAACAGCTTGCATTCTGCAAAGTCCCTCAGCACGAGACAGTCCAGAGGCAACTTCTGTCCTTCGGAGCTCCCTGGCCTGGAGACTCCCACCTCACCTGACTCATGAGCTTCTTCTCCTGGGGTTGCCTTGTTCTTCTCTTCCTCCGCAGGGTGTGTGTGTTGGGGGGTAAATGGAGACTGTTTACCTCCATAGACGCTCGACAAGACATTCACACAACTCAGCACATACTTTTTTTTTAAGATTTTATTTATTTATTCATGAGAGACACACACACACAGAGAGAGAGAGAGAGGCAGAGACACAGGCAGAGGGAGAAGCAGGCCCCATGCAGGGAGCCCGATGTGGGACTCGATCCCGGGTCTCCAGGATCACGCCCTGGGCTGAAGGTGGCACTAAACCGCTGAGCCACCGGGGCTGCCCTCAACACATACTCTTAATATAAAATGTGGGGAACGTTAAAAAGGTGGATCCAGCTCTCCATATTAAAGCCAATAATTTGCAGAATAAGAGAATCCTAGAGAGATGCCCACTGAGATCGTGAACAAGGCAAGAATGTCCACCATTTCCTTTGTATTTAACAGTGTTCCTGAGACACTGGTCAAGGCAATTAGAGTAACGGAAGCAATTAAAGGCATAAAAACAGGGAAGAAAAAAAATAAAACTCCATTTGCCGAGGACCTAATCATATACCTAGTGAGCCAATGATAAGTCAACTCAAATTCTAGAAGGATCCAGCAACATAGCAACAAGAGATTAACATACAGAGATCAATAACAGTTATATAAAGATGTAATAACTAGGTAGAAGAGAAATGAATCCATAAACCTCATTCATAATAGTAACAAGGTAGATACATATTTAAGGATAAACATAAGCAGAAATGTTCAAAGCCAATACGCATAAAACTGTAAAACACCCCTAAAGACAAAGCCCGCTTGAGCAGATAGATGTGTTCTCTCTCGTTCTGGGTATGATATCAGGACACCATCAGTGTTTTAATTTTCTTGTCTAATGTGATCTCAATACAAAATGTTTATGAATTTTTCTTGCAGTGACAAACTGACATTGCATTTTATATAGAAAATCAACACACAGAATAGTCAGGGAAATCCTGAAGAATTAAGACTGAAGAGGAGATTAGACCTAGCAGGTGGTTTTGTTTGTTTGTTTTTTGTTTGTTTGTTTGTTTGTTTGTTTGTTTGTTTTAAAAGGAGCCCTGAGGGCTGGCACGTGAATAGTCAGATCAACGGATGGAAGACAAGTCCAGAATACACCTAGCGCAGATCATTTCCTAGTACCCGGCTAACGTATTTCAAAACAGGCAGCAAAAATACCTCTTCATAAAAAAATGGTGTTGCAGGAAGTGAATAGTTCTTTGAAGAAAGAGATATAATTAGTTCCATTCTTCACACCATACCCAGGAAAAACTTCCAGTTGGATCAGAACTAAACGCTGAATAAACAGCATGAAGGAAAAAAAATGGAACGAGAAGGCGATTGCTACATAATCTGAGTCTAGGGAAAACCCTTCCAACTATGACTGAGGTTGCTGGTGGAACCCCCAGAGAGAGCAGCCCTCAGGGCAAGACCAGAGCCCTGCCCCCGACTCTCCAGATAAACTTGCTTACACCCAAGACCCCAGAGTTGGCACAGAAGCTGGCTTTCAAGGATGGGAATCAGTCTCAGATGCCAGGGGAGGCGCACAACCTTCCCATGCTTATCTGCAGGTCAGCAAGACCGAGCATAGCCAGCACCCCAGCCAGACCAAGAGGAAATGTCATTCGACAGTAATCACTACTGTGACTACTTATTTTTTTCTTCTTTTTAAAAATTATTAGTTGATTTTCCTTTCTTTACCCTGAGACCTTCTGATCAGACCAAACTCGCTAAATTTCTTATAACCAAGAAAACAGGCAGGTTTTTGTTTTCTTTTTTTTCCTCTCCACGAGCACCCTGTGTTACTTCGCATGGTTGTCTCTGTTAAATAAAAGACAGAAAAAGAGAGAGAGACACCTCTTACAAATTACCTTCTGTCCCCATTTTGTCTCTAGGCACCTGTATTCTGTATTCATATTTCAGTGGGTTCACCCTGTCCTTTCATGAAATGTTAATGCTGCCTTTGAAGACAATATTATTAAATCACCCTTCCATTAAGATAGAGAAATGGCCCTGGAGTCTTTATTTCTCTCAACTCATTTCCTGTTAAAACTGCCCTGAAAGTCCGGGCTGCATTTTAGAGGCCGCGGTGACTATGATGCTCGTTGGTACGTTCCACAAATCTTCATGGGCGGACGGAGTCATCATCATCTCATCTCAGGGGGTTCAGAAGTTCCAGGTGCTGCTGGTCTTCTTCTGCAACACGCGGCAGTAACGTGGCCCGCAGAGTCGTCCTCATCTTAGTGATGTCAGGGGAGGGCCGACTTGTTTTAAAAGGAACAAAAGCGGCATTGGCACCAATTGTCAGGGAGTGTAAGATTTCAGTGGTGTCCCCAAGTGGTTGCGGTGGGGAAGCGGGTAGTTTTGTTGGATTATTTTCCAATCCCCCCATCTGTTATGATTTTTTTTTTTTTCAGATTTTCATCCCTTCATGCTTCCTGTAACCAGAAATTCCCTTCTGGTCGGAAGCTCTTCTGTGCCCCTCTGCTTTGCTAAGTGCTCCTATCTGGGGTCCCCGCGGTCACCCAGGCAGCCCCCCACCATGGCTCCCTTCCACCATACCTGAATGAGACTTTGTGTCGTTCAGATTGCAGGCCTATTCGTGTTGTGCACGGTCCGTGTCACATAGCAGCCACTAACTCTAGGTCTGAAATGAGAGAAGCAGAAAATTGGAGAAAATCTCTGCTATTTTATTGTACTTATGGGTAAAAGGCCATTATTTCTCATTTAAGATGTGTGAAATGTCAGGCTCTGGCTGCAGCTGTATTTACGGTTCAGCTACCATTGGTAGAAGTTTATAATGATTTATTAAATCTGCCTCTCCCACATGGACATGATTCATCACGCTTCACCCAGGAGCTCCCTGGGCCCCTCGGAACTGGGAGAAAAGCTGTCCTGGAAATGGGCCATGTCTTTCAGAGACTGGAGGTCTTTCCTTCTCTCACCGGGACACGGCGGCTGGATCAGAAATCCCATCTTCAGCACCCACTGTCTGCACGATGCTCATGTCTATGTTGGCTAGAATGAGTGCTCTGGTCTGAAGAGTGTTGGTGTCTGTCTCCTAAATCCATGTTGAAATCCTAACCGTTATTGAGATGATTTTAGGAGCTGGGGCCTTTGGGAAGCAATTAGATCATGGACAGTCAGTGGGGAAAAGGGGTGTATCAAGAAAGCCCCCTTGCCACGTAAGAGACAGTGAGAAGACAACCATCAGTGAGGAAGGGGCCCCCACCAGGTGCCACATCAGCCAGGACCTTATCTTGGACCTTCTAACCTCCAGAACTGTAAGCAGTGAATTTCTCTTGTTTATTAGCCACCTACTTTATGGCATTTTGTTATAGCAGCCCAAACAGACTAAGGCAATGGGCTTGTGAAAAGTCGTGGGGAAGAAGCCTTCTTTACAAGAGTAATAAATATCACTTGCTGCAACTCATAAATTCTGGAGTCTTCTTGGCCTAAAACAGTAAGGTGTTGGTTCTCCTGGGAGTCCAGTGTGACAGGGCAGCTCTCTTCCACATCACAGCCAGGTCCCTGTGGCCCTGGAGTGGGAATGAGAGAACCCATGGCCCCTGGCCACCACCACCCCTTTCCAGGCATCCCTGGGAACTCACTGGAGGTCAAACCAAGCAGCAGGATATGCTGACCCTCGTTCAGCAGAAGGGGACCAAAGTCAATATTTATCCCTATGCAGTGTCCTTACCAAGAGGCCACGCCCTCCGGTTCCCACAGGTCTGGACCTGGCATCACCTGGCATCACCTGTGCTGCCCACCTGGCACCAGGGACATTTGAATTCAGGATGCCTGGAATGTTAATGAAAAGTGTATGTTTTTTCTGTCTTTATATATGTATTTGTGTGCGCTGATGTCCGATTCTCAGAATAGCTTTTTTCCAGTCTGAAGATTGAATGTGAATATCTTGGAGAAAGAAGAGATAGAAGCAGAGGCACTGCTCACTGTGGTCCTTGCAGCACTGCTGGGAAGGCTAAAGCTCTGATGGTCCAGAGACACTGTGCTTTGTGCACGACTCTGCAGTCCAGCCAATCCTGAGTCCAAGGCTGACTTCTGGGGGGAAAGGTGATACCCTGGACTTTGACATTCTAGAACTGAAGCCCACCTTTCATCAAGGGTGGAAGTAGCCACAGGACATTAGGAAGGCCACAGCTACGGATCATTTGATACCAGGAAGGTGAATCCACTCTAAATACTGGTGTACATGATACAGGATTCTGCCAGTGGCCATTTCGCTGGGGGCAGCACAAAGGATGAGCCATTTCAGAGGGAGGATGAGAGCTGGTGCAAAACCATGCCATTGACAGCCATCTCCTTGCAACCATATAGTATTTACAAATTCGTCTCAGTATGCAGTCAGATCATAAATGAAGGTTCCCAAGAACCAGCCTCAATGAGGGAAATTAGATTAGATTTAATTCATTTGATAAATCCTTATTCTGCCCCTGGTTCTGGGAAGCAGAGGACTTGGGAAGGCCTGACATAAAACTGGTAAGAGCTGGCATATTTAATTTAGTCATTATTATTAATATAAATGATTACTAATAAATGAGATTTTGGTAACTTTGTAATGATGTGGGAAACTTTTTTTTTTTTCTGTAGTGTGGACAATTAACCATGAAGAGAATAATTCTAGACCTCATAAATAAAAATCAAATTGAATAATCTTATATGCTTAGGGGAAGATGAAATGTTCTACTCATTAGTTTTCATAATTAAGAACAAGAAACAAAAGTGTTCAGTAATATAATGGTAAATAATTTAATCTTTATTTTGAGTCTACATTATGGTAAATTAGAAAGAAAGTGAGGTTAAAGGAGACACTTGCAGCATCAGGAAGGGTTTCCCGGCATAGCTGGGAGTCTGGAGACCTGAGGTCTAAGGACTCTGTGGTCTACTGAAAGAGATGGTTGTGGGTTGCTCCTGCTGCAAAGCCACAGTCTAAAGCTCTGGTCTGTTTGGTGTCATCTGGAGCTATCTGTGAATTGGAGTCAGAAGGAAAAGAAAGAAAGAGAGACAGCGACAGAGAGAGAAGGAGAAATACAGAGGAAGAGAGACAGCGAGGCTCCCGTAACTCTCTTCCGACAATGGGTACACAGAGCAAACATGTTCTTTTCAAGTACTCACAGAGCATTTACCAATATAGGCCATACTCTGGGTCATCGGGAAAGCTTCCAGCGATTTAAAAAGATTGAAATAATATGAATTCTATTCTCTGACCCAAACGGTGCTGAATTAGAAATCAAAAGATCTCTGAAAGATCTCTGAAACGTTCCCAACTATTTGGAAATTAAATAACACAATTCTAAAGAATCACCCAAACCAGACATTAGAAAGAATTTTAAGCGGAATCAAACTGAAAAGCAAGATGTTGAAATCGGTCTGACATTGGGAAGATTATTATTTCAGGGCAAGTTGGTTGTGACAATGCCTATATTAGCAAAAAAGAAAGTTCCTGAATTAATGAGCTCGGTTTTCGCCTTGAGAAATGGAGACAAAAATTGAGGAAGAAGAATAAAATGAAATCCATAGCAAGCAGAATAAATGATAAAGATCAGAATAGGAACCAATAAAATTGTGAAGGAAAAGCAGAGGGAAAAGATCAATGAAACGAAAGCTGGCTCTTTGAGAAGATGAACAAAATGGCAAGTCTTTAGTTAGGCGGACGAGGAAGAAAGAGGGAAGACACGTGCTGCCAGTGTGAGCAAGTAGAGGGATGAGCTGACTGCAGGCTCCACAGGTAGTGAGGGAATCTGAAGGAAGTGCTAACCCCAAGCCTGTACATTCAACAAAATGTAGTTGGAATAAGTTCCTTGAAAGACAGAGCATCAAAGCACAGTCAAAAAGAAACAGAGACACTAAATATCCCTGTGTTTACTGAAGAACTGGAATATGTGTTTAAAACCATCCCAGGAAGTAAATTCCAGGTGCAGATAGCTTCGTTGGTGAGTTCTGTAAATATTTAAGAAAGAAATAATAGCAATTCTATTCACCCTCTTCTAGAAGATGGAAGAGAATACTTCCTTTCCAACTCAGGATATGAGGGCAGCAGCATCCTTATACCAAACCTGCCACCCATTTCATAAAAACAAAGAACGTATACTAAGAGTTCATGAAAATAGAGGGAAAGGTTTAAACATATGTAGCAAATCTAAGCCAACAACATGCATACACAGTAATTCATCATCACCCCCTCAGGTTTATTCCAGGAATGCAAAATTGTCTTAGTTTTTCAACATTGATTAGTGTTATCACCTTATTAATAGACTGAAAAATCAAAACCAACACCAGGGGGTATGTTTTCCATGCTGTGCTTGGGGGAAGGGTCAGAAAGCTACTTAGAATGGCTTAAAATACCAAGTCACTGGGGCATCTGGGGGGGCTCAGTCAGTTAAGTGTCTATCTTCAGCTCTGGTCATGATCCTGGAGTCCTGGGATTGAGCCCCACATCTAGCTCTCTGCTCAGCGGGGCAGATGCTTCTCCCCCTCCCTCTATCTCTGTGCTCTCTCTCTCTCTCTCTCTCTCCCTCTCCCTCTCTTTCAAATAAATAAATAAAATTAAAAAAAAATACAAAACCGTTTGTCACTGATATAATGAAATGTCCAGCAGTGGCTATCACAGGCTGGTTTAGTGGTCTCCAAAAGATGTTATCAGGAATGTAGGCTCCTCCCATTCTTTCTTCCTAATGTAGTCAACTTGCTATCTCCCCTCTCATGTTTGATGCCTCGTGGTCCCAAAACTGTTGCCTGAGAGCCAGACATCACATTTTCACAGCCCTCGCACAAAGCAGTACCGGATATTAGATGGATGAAAAAGAGCTCCTTGTGTATCATTTTTTTTTTTTCTTAAATCAGGCAGAGAATTCTTGCTCCAGGCTCACCACCAGTTCTGACTTCTTATGTCTGTCTCATCGTGAAACGAGTCATATGTGACCCGAGGCCCAAAACCAGGAGGACAACAGCATTACTGTAACTGGATTAGACTAGTCACCATTGACCCCTGGGGTCGGGAATGTGCTTAGCCCAACATCGACAGGTCTGGTAAGGTGGGAGAAGACCAGAATGGCTGCTGGCTGTTGGCAGGAGACAGTCGTATTGAGGAATTTTAAAAACAGATTTCCAGTCGGTGATGAGCTGAAGGAAGAAAGTTCGCCCGGGAGAGCTGACTATCCGCAGGGCTTATTAATGAGCACCAATTAAAGTGACTAATTATTCATAGTCACTCTGCCCTCAGAGAAACAGCACAGGGGGAGACTGGTTGCTTTCTTAATCGAAGGTTGCATTTCATAGGTGCTCCCCTTCTGGTCATGTCTCACCCCCAAAATTGAGCTCCTTGTCCACATTAAACATGGTCACCAAAAAACCACATCTGTCCCTTAGCGTCTGTCTTAGTGTGTTTGGGCTCCTGCAATGGAATGGCATAGAGTGGCTCGCAAGCAGCAGACACTTATTTCTCATGGTGCTGGAGGCTGCAAGTCCAAAATGGGGTGCCCGCAAATTCCGTGTTTGTTGAAGCCGCTTCCTGGCTCATGCATGCCTTCCTCTCCCTGTGTCCTGGCCAGGCAGGAGGAGCGAGGGAGCTCTCTAGGGTCTCCTTTACGAGGGCACTAATCCCACTCATGAGGCTCCACCCTCATGACCTCATCATCTCCCAAAGACCCCACCTCCTCACAACATCACCTCAGGCAATAGCACTTGCAGTTGGGAACTTGGGGGTCACCAACACGGTCATAGCAGCAGCCAAAGAGACATTTGGGGGAGTGAGGGGATAAGAATTCTTTAAATGAAGTTGGTTTGGAGTTGTGGACAGATAGAATTAGTTCAAGATTCCCTGAGTGGAACACCTGGGTGGCTCAGTGGTTGAGCATCTGCTTTTGGCTCAGGTCTTGATTCCGGGGTCCTGGGATCGAGTCCCACAACGGGCTCCCTACAGAGAGCCTGCTTCTCCTCCTGCCTAGGTCTCTGCCTCTCTCTGTGTGTGTCTCATGAATAAATAAATAATAAAAATCTTTTAAAAAATTCCTTGAGCTCATAAAAAACCTACAAAGCCCTTTGAGGCTCAAAGAGGGTGTTTTCTTTTATACTAGAGACAAATAAACAACCAAGCAGGCATGATTTAGAACTTTGTTATCACTCCTCTTGAATTTTCCAGATTAAACCTGATCATTTTGGGACAAATCATCTCCCTCCCAGTCATTGAAAGAGCTTGGGGTGGTTCACCATGAGCTGCAAACATGGCCATGATAATAAGTTTGATAAATCTGTCAAATACATCCTCAGCATGATATGGAAAATGCATGCATTGTGCTGCTACCAGCTTGGCAAAAATGCCACCTGCTTATCATGGAGGGCTCAGACATGGTGTGGGACTCACCCACGTGGAATTGAGCCTCCGTGAGCTTATTTTGGTCACGGTGACAGCTGACCCTCTGCAGAGACCTCAGGAAATAATAGTCACACTCATTCAGATGCTTCTGCTGTAGTTATGATTCCTCAACAACCATTCATGCGTCTGCTACTGGTAAGAGAACAAAACAAAGTGTGAGGTCAAGTGAGGCACGAGCCGGTGGGAGGGCTGTAGACGTTGACAGGAACGAGCCACTATTGTGGACGGGTGGACAGCACTGTGCCCCACCAGCCTCCAATCCAGCGAGCGAGAAGCTGAAGGTGTGAACACACCAGCGTGTCCAGACAGGCTCCAGTCTCCTCCTTGCAAACTGGCAACCCCTGTCCTTCTTCGAAAACCATTTTTACTTATTTTATTTTTAAATATAGCGAATACATCAGGTGCCTGGATGGCTCACTTGGTTGGGCAGTTGCCTTCAGCTCAGGTCATGATCTCAAGGTCCTGGGATCGAGCCCCACATTGGGCTCCCTGCTCAGCGGAGAGTCTGGTTCTCCCTCCGCTCCTTCTCCCACTCGTGCTCTCTCTCTCCCCCTTGCTCACTCTCCCTCTCTCTCAAATAAATAAATAAAATCTTTAAAAAATAGTTAATACATCAATATGCATTTGCCTAGAAACAAAACTAGAAAATACAGATTAAGGAAGAAAAGGAAAAATCATGAAAGTCCTACCAGCCAGGGAGGAGGATAATTTATGTCAGGGATCTTTCCAGCACACCGTCCTCAGTTGCTCAACTCAGGGTATGTACACATGGCGTTGTGAGCACAATGTCACAAATACGGAAAAACTAGAGGTACTTCCTCTGTTCCGCCAGCGATGATGTGATAGCTGCATGTTTTACAGACTGACTCTGGGCTGGCGGCAGGACACCTGTCACACGTAAGCTTACTCACACCCTTGGAAGCCACCTTCGAGGGTAGGACTCCAGCAGCTTGGCCCCACTCGGCTCAGCTTTACAAGACACACTAATTAGTCCCAGCAGCTCCTTACAAGTAGGTCCCCTGGACTGAAATCAATAATCCGTTCGCACAGTGGATTTTCCAGGCTCTCTACGTCTGGGTGATGTGTCACTGTTTAGATGGTGTCAGTCGGACACCTGTACAGCCTGAAATCTGACCACTGCCAGGTGGCCCCTTGCTGCAGATACAGCGATGCAGGCCGGGCTAGTTTAGAGGTTCCGGACATTGGTTACAGCTCAAACAGCCCATGTGTCAATGACTTTTTTTTCCAAAGAAGCACCGAGGGGGACACTTGACGGGATGAGCACTGGGTGTTACTCTGTATGTTGGTAAATTGAACACCAATAAAAAATTATTTTATTAAAAAAAAAAAAAGGAAGCAGACTCCCCCAAATCACCTCCTTTACAAACCGGTAAGCAGGTGGCTGCAATTTCTATCACCCTGATGTTTTAACTTTTTCTTCCTTTCTGGCAGCTTTTTAACAAAACTGCTAATGCACAAATATTTATGCCATTCGCTTTCCCGCACCCATTTTCTTCATTGTCTCCATCAGAGAAAGTTGTCATCAGAAATGTGAGCACTAGCTACCAGAAACCCAATAAGCAAAATAAGGAATGCGTTTTTTTTTTGTAAGAAAAAAAATGTATATCTAAATAGATCACTTGTGGAAAATTATGAGCAAGGACAGATTATGATTTCACATTGTGGAATTGTGCAATTTTCTCCTGCCAGGCCCTGAGCTATCATTATAATCAGAATTCTTCTTCTTGAGAAACCGAGATGAAATTTCAAAGTTTCTGAATGGTGTAAGATGGAGGCAGATAAGCAGCTAATGAAACAAGTTAATGGGAACTTGGTGAGTGGAGAACAGTGAGTAATTACAAAAGGAGATGAGATCTTCCGTCGCCCAGTAACTTTTCCACTTGCAGATACAGAGGGACCTGAGTTGGGGTTGGCAGAAATTGTTTCAAGAGGTAAATAGCATGACCTGCTCCATCTACACTCCTGTGCACACCAGGAATGAGCACCTCTCCAGCCCCCATGACATAGGATTCACAGAGTCCTGCCCACGGCCACCCCACTCTGCACCCCTGTCTCAGCAGATCCCAGCAGTGGCCTGGCTGAGTCGTCCTGGCTACACCAACCAGATTCCCCTAGGCCACCCAGGGCTGGTGCTGCCCCCTCTCAACTGTGGGGCATGATGCTCCTCTTTAGCTGAGAGATCCCCACCCCCAGCAAGACTTCCCTGCCCTGGCCCCCTGATTCCAACACCTCCAAGGGATGGCACAACCTTGAGTCACCTTCTCATGGCCACAGGTCAGATGACCAAGGGTATTCACATAGAATTTTCTCCCATTCTGAAGACTGCGATGGTATTGACACAGCTCATAGCATTTATATTATAGCTGATATTCCCAAATATTCATATTTTGAGAGGTTAATGAAAGATTTATTCTCTTAGGCTCATTGATAACCCTCACAGTAATATTCTCAATGTAATTGCATTTTTGTTCATATATGAAAGTCCTGCTCCTGGATAACTAATTGGAAAGCTAAACTTGTCAATCCAGCCCTAAGCTGAAAATTATTTGGGGGCTGCCCAGGGGGTCACAGAGTGTTGGACTCCTGGTTTCTGTTCAAGTCGTGATCTCGGGGTTGTGAGATGGAGCCCCACGTCAGGCTCCAAGCTCAGTGGGGAGTCTGCTGGAGATTCTGTCCCTCTGCTCTCTCTAAAATAAGTAAATATATCCTCTAAAAAACCCAGAAAATTATTTGATTGTTTTCTTTTAAGAAACAAACAGTTCATCAAAATTATTAATCTGATAAACTACAAAGTTACTTAGATTAAGCAAAGTGGTTACTTTTTAAAAATTTTAAACATGGTTACATATTTTTGTCTGGGAAGTAATTCCAATAAAGTGATTTGCTTTCATACTCATAAGATGCTACATAATCTTTTTATTTTTTTTTATTTTTTTTAAAGATTTATTTATTTATTTATGATAGACATAGAGAGAGAGAGAGAGGCAGAGACAAAGGAGGAGGGAGAAGCAGGCTTCATGCCGGGAGCCTGACGTGGGACTCGATCCCGGGACTCCAGGATCGCGCCCTGGGCCAAAGGCAGGCGCCAAACCGCTGAGCCACCCAGGGATCCCCTACATAATCTTTTTAAATACCCTTTTCATCTCATGGATATTACTTAAATTTATAAAAATAAACTTCCATTTGTTACACAAATTAAAATTCTGCATTTATACTCAAAGGAGAAAAGGGCTATTGCATAGGAATGGACAACATTGACAGAAATGAATTTTTTTTAAGTAAAAAAATTCACACTCCATGCCCAGTGTGGAGCCCAATGGGGAACTGAACCCACAACCCTAGGATCAAGACTCTAGCTGAAATTAAGAGTTGGACACTTAACCAACTGAGTGACTCAGACATCCCAGAAGTGGATTTTGGGGGTGTCTTTTTAGGATAGGAAAATTGATACAAGAGTCTGATATCTAAATATAAGTTCAGGAAGCACACATCTGGCCCATTTGTTCTCTCATACATCATCTTCCCTGTTTAGTTTTATGCATTCTTGCAATTTCCCAGCTTGAAAAAACCACTCCTAATCACAAGGTTCAGTAGTACTCAGCTGGCTCCCTAGAGTCGATTACTTCTTGAATGGCAGAGTGCTGCTGTTGCAAGTGTAGGGAAATAACGGGGAATGCGGTCGTTCTGAAATGTTGTATCATAGTCACTCACACTGAAGCTTCCTGACTTCCATCAGCCCTGATCTGGAAAACTCTTTAATCTCTGCCAACCACTGGATAGGTCTGAAAGAAATATTCTAGAAAATAGTAGTTTTCTCAGTATACATAAATTGACTTCCTCTGCAGTGAAATTCACGTTTTGCAGAAATATAGCAGATGTCAGGAATCTTCACAGGTGATGTGAAGAGAGGTTTCTATTTGTTTAAGATGTGAGAATATCTGCCAGTATCAGGTAATAATGACCTTAACAAAATAATATTAATAATGGTTTATTTCATTCACTGTATACTTACCCCACCCTCAGCTATATCTGGGCTCCAATGTGTAGTTGTGATGAGCTGCTAGCTGCCACCACATACGCGCATTCTTAATCCTCTCTTTTTCACTAATAAAACCCCCAATTTTAGCCGGCTGTGCAGAATAAACACTCCATTTCCCACCTCCCTTGCAACAATATGTGGTCTTGTGATTAAATTCTGGGCCGCAGGATATGGAAAACATGCATGCATGTTTGGGATCAAAATGTAAAAGGAGCAGACGTATCAGCCTCCCCGCAGGCTGGAATAGGATGCAGAGATACATCATCCTGAACCATTTAAATAATGACGGTATCCAAGGGATGGGTGAGCAGGAAAACAGAAAGTGCCCTCACATGCCCATTTATTAAGGAATGCCTAATGTTTCCAGAAACCCAGATAAGTGGGTAATAACCATCAGTCTACAAGGCTGCGGAGTCTGGCAATCAGACAGATACACTGAGTTAGCTCTGGAAGTTAGATTTTCCAGCTAGGCCTCTCGATAGGGTGGTGACAGCGAGAGATAAGAATTTTAAAAGCTACAAAAGCAAATTTTCTGTGAAAGCCAGTATTTCATTTTAACCGGCAAAGGATTTAATGCAGGAGGTGGCGAGATAATCCATCAGCGCCGAAAAAAGCTTTAAATTCCTGAGTAGCAAGTATAGATCTCCAACCCAAACAGTATTACTGGTCATAAAACACTTTCCCTCCTCACATTCCTCCTCAGAAGGCCTCTTGCATGGCAGGCGGACTTACAGCTAATCCCTTGCAATTAGGGGTTTGATACCTGGATGTTGGAAGCATTTGGCCAAAGGCCCTAGGTGACAAAATGGAAGTAGAGAGAACCCAAGGCACTTATTTTCTGCTTTGTCCAAGGACACAAGGATGGCTTCAAGGCTCCCTACCGCGAAGTCCTTGCTTGTTCATGGCCAAGGACTAAGCTTTGATCCATACACACTTGGCTCCAATCCAGCTGGAGTGCCGTCCACTACTCCGATGGGGGGGGGGGGGAATGGGTTTCCTTCCTGCAGGCATGAAGCTGAGAAAAACACCCGCTGTCACGTTGTACTAATATGCACCCTGCATCATCCTGGCAGCTCAGACTCTTCATTAGACTTTATGTCTGCTATTGGTTGAATTATTACTTCTTTTTTTTTTTTTTGAAGTGAGCAAGAGAAAGATCTCTAGAGTGGTTAAGATCGGCAAATGCCCAGGCAGTTGGTCTCCTGTGTACACACAGAGAGTCTAATAGAAGAAAATCCCCTGTGCAGCCAGCAAACAAATCTCTAAACTTTATGGGCAGCTGTTCATACAGTTAAACTGTGGCATCCTGTGAAGTAGAGGAGGTGCTGATGTACGTGAGAATTCTGATAAGATTTGATTACTCATGATACCTGAGGCTCAGTGGTTGAGCATCTGCTTTGGGCTCAGGTTGTGATCCCAGGGTCCTGGGATCGAGTCCTGCATTGGGCTCCCCTCAGGGAGCCTGCTTCTCCCTCTGCCTGTGTCTCTGCCTCTCTCTGTGTCTCTCATGAATAAATAAATAAAATCTTAAAAAAAGATTTGATTATTCACCATGAGAGTTTTGTCTCCTGAAACTTTTTATTTGGAAAGACGCTTCTGCTGGCTTTTTATAAAATGAAATTGGCAAACATCTGTAACCCATGTCCAGCTCTAAGGGCCAAGAATATGGCTTAATTAAATACCAAGAGGAAATACCCAGAATAGCAAAAATTTTCCTAAAAAGAGGTCTGCACTTTACATTTGAGCCCTGATACCCAACTCTAAAGTACAAGAGTATTTATTTAACCAACTATTGTTAACATAATTATAGAATATAAAAGATAATCGCATATTATGTATTTTTACTATTAAGTGTGTATATGTATATGTCCATTTTGACCATACAAATCCAAATTGGAGATGTGGTTAATGATACTCTTTTTTGAGTACAGTTTCAAAATAGTTGTACTCAATTCCTACCTTCAGTACTTTGTATGGAATTCATTCTCAGATCAACAGCTTCATTAAGATAGAGACCAAGATTCTGGGAATTCAGATATTCTTTAATTAGGATATGAAAGAGCTAAGTTAAAATTTTATTCTAAGAGAACCGTGCCATTTGGGATTTGAGCAGACATTTCTCTAATGAACATATACAAATAGCCCTTAAGTACATGAAAAGATGCTTAATATTGTTGGTCACCAGGGAAATGCAAATCAAATCCACAATGAGATGCCGTCTTCCACCCAGCAGGATGGTTATGGACAGGAGGCAATAACAAATGGCAGTGAGGATGTGGGATAATTGGCAGTAGGAAGAGAAAATGGTACAGGCATTTTGGGGGAAAAAATTGCCAGTTTCTCAAAAAGTTAAATATGCAGCTATCATATTATCCAGAAATCTCTCTCCTAGGTGTTTATTTGTCCAAGATAATTAGAAATACATGTCCACAAAAAGGATGGAGCAAATGTTTATGGCGCGTCACTCATAACTGCCAGGAAGTAGGAACAACCAGTGTTCATCGACTGATGAATGGATAAGCAAAAGGTTGTCCATCTCTACGATGGAATCTGATTCAGTCATAAAAATGAATTAGTGATTCATAGAACATGGATGAACCTTGAAAATACTACGTTAAGTGAAAGTTGTCAATCACAAAAAGCCACATGCTACATGGTTCCATGTCTGTTTGTTTGTTTTTAAGATTTTATTTATTTATTCGTGAGATACACAGAGAGAGAGGGAGAGAGAGAGAAGCAGAGACACAGGCAGAGGGAGAAGCAGGCTCCCGTGGGAGCCCGATGTGGGCCTCCATCCCAGGACCCGGGATCATGCCCTGAGCCAAAGGAAGGAGCTCAACTTCTGAGTCACCCAGGTACCCCAGCATGGTTCCAGGTTCAGGAAATGAGCAGAACAGACAAATCCAGGGGTGCTTGAGTGGCTCAGTGGTTAAGTGTCTGCCTTCAGCTCAGGGTGTGATCCCAGATCCTGGGATCAAGTCCTGCATCCGGCTCCCTGCAGGGAGCCTGCTTCTCTCTCTGCCTTTGTCTCTGCCTCTCTCTCTCTCTCTCTCTGTGACTATCATAAATAAATAAATAAATAAAAATTAAAAAAAAAAGATCTACAGACACCATCTTTGCAATAGTGCTGAACCCCACTTTGAGAAGCCAGAGTTCTTACCTCCCAACTGCTTTGCTGAACCCTGAAGCATCCCTTTACATTTCGTCAGCCATGTATCCCATTTGTAGGGTCGGAATATATACACTTAATAATATAAATACATAATATAAAATTACAGCTACATTATTTTTACATTTTTACGAATAATATTATTTACAGATACAAATTTTACAAATAATGCAGCAACACTCCATAGTGACTTTAGGAACACAGTATTATAATACATTTGAGTCGCTTATAAATACATGCGAGTCACATGTCTTGCCCCCATTTTGAGATCTCCACATTCACAAAATCGGTGCTAGTCATTTTTAGTAGCCCTGTGGCATGAGAGCTTAAATACATCCTTCACAATTTAGTATAAAAGTATCCGTAAAGGAGAGATTTCAAATTTAGGCTTACAATGACCAGATCTCATGCATTTTTATTCTTCATAAAGAAACAATTTATTTCATTATAATTTAATTCATTTGACCTAACAAATACTTATTCACAGGCTGTGCTGACAAATTCAGAGGACTTCATACATCATTCATCAAAAGGCAGTTTGTCACAGATTCACTCCAGCTTTAGAAACAAGCCTAAGAGCTAATTTCGTATTGCTTCTTGAAACGATCCATAATTCATAATTACTGTTTTCTTCAAATGTGACAGGTATTTGATTCTGTAAATGCAGAGTTTGCTGACCACACACCCATACACACACACACACACACATATTTCCCTAAGAAAAGAGACCAGGGGCTCTCCAAAAGAAGGACATTGCTAGCAACTTACTTAAAAATAGTCTAGGGGAAATAAAGCAATTTTTAGAGAAAAACAAAACAAACAAAACATAGGAACCTGCAAGCAGAATTCCCACTGCTGATTTCAGCAAAAGGATGTTAGTTTAAGTTTTATGATTGCTGGCGGTATATGACCTAGAATAACTTTTTGTGTTGAAAACAGAAATTTATTTCAGATGTTCGGATAAGTAAATTGAAAGCCCTGGGAATTTCAGCATCATAAATTTCTGATGTGGCTTTGGAATAAATGGAGTATATTGACTTCATCCTTCCTTTTGGACTTAAAAAGTTATTTATTGAGCACTGTTGTGGTAAGTAGCAATATCGGGATGTGTTCAATGCTGAGAGAGGCCGTATATGTTATCCTACTTGGAACACTTAGCCTCCTTGCAACTATGTGAAAAATAGCTTTAAAAACATTTTTCTGCCTTGTGAACTCAAAGGAAACAACTTCTTCAAGCCTCAGAGACCATAACAATATTTTTCCTGTTAAAAATGTGACACTAAAACCAATATCCCTCTCTAGAGGGTGGGATGTGACCCCTAGGATGTTTCCTCCCCAGGAACCCCCCCTTACACAGCAATTGAGAACAACACAGAAACAGACCGGAAAGGGCTCAGGGATGCAATGTCGGAATCCAGCAACCCCACACTTTCAAGATTCCTTTTCATACTCAGAGAAAGAAGATCAGATACACTCCCAATTAATTCTCCAGACCCTGGAAATAATATTCTTTAAAAACAAAACAGAAACCCAGCAGTGTTAGCAGCGCTCAGGCAACAATGTCCAGTCTGCTCGTCCTCCACCAGGTGAAATACTGACACTTACGGGCTGCTGTGGCCAATTCCTTTTCCTTTGAAGTGATCAACATTTCCAAGACAAGCTCCGGTTTCCTTCTGATGAAAACAGAGCTCACAGCACGGATTGATCTCTAAGTGAGAGCTATTATAGGGATCAATGAGTAAATATGGTAAGGGGGCCGGACAGGACAGCGGCCTCTGATGAGGGCTGCCTGTACCTATGGTTTGTTAAAAAAAAAAAGGCGGAGGGGTCAACAGAATAAATTTGAAAATCTAATTGGCTTTATTAAGTGATCCACAGATCAGCAGCATCCTGAGAGGGGTTTTCACAGCAGGGGTGGGGGGTGGGACTGTGGGGAGTGGGAGAGGTGGGAAGCAGTTGTTAGCAAAAGAAAAGAAAGGATCATTTCAGGCAAAGTCACCTTCCCTCATGGGGAGTAAGAGTTCCATTCAGTGGACTGCGTCACCTTCCTTTGGAGGTTGGAGAAGGCCATGTGACAGATGGCCTCACTGGTGCTGATCAGAAGATTCTTGATGACAGATTAAGACTACATTTCTGGGGAAGCTGGAACTGCGGTTAGTTTAGGCATTAGCCCTGGCTTGGTGACTTGGCCTAGCGATTCCGTTTTGGGCCTTTGGTTTTCCTCTTTAACACACACAGGGCTGGATGGCTTCACGGCACCTCAGGATCAGGATGTCCTCAGGACACGGCTGACCGCGAGGAATAGAATCCCACCCCACCTGCTCAGGGAACAGCCACCTTGTGGCACGAGATTCCTCCCCTCGTCTGGGGACCGCCTCCTTGTGTACTGTCCTGCCATCTGCACACATAGATGCTATCACCGTTGAGGGCTTTTCCCCAGATCAGGGTCCAGATGATCCCACTTTGCTTTGTTTTGTTTTTTAAAGATTTTATTTATTTATTTGAGAGAGAGAGAGAGAGAGAGAGTGAGCGAGAAAGAGAGCACAAGTGGGGAGGAGGGGCAGAGAGAAAAGGAGAAGCAGACTTCCCACTGAGCAGTGAGCCTGACTCGGGACTTGATCCCAGGACCCGGAAATCATGCTCTGAACTGAAGACAGACGCTTCACAGACTGAGCCACCTAAGCTCATATATATATGAGCTCATATATATATATGCTTATATATATATATATAAAATTAATTATTTTAACACATAAATATATTTATCTTGTAAGATACTTCCAAGATAGCTATGGCGCCTGAAAATATGAATTCAGAACACAGAGTAGATATTTTAGCTTGGTAACGGCACCTGGTTGTAAGATAGTTGCATATCACCCCTGGCCAGCACTCTCCAGCCTTCCTCACTGTGCTTCTGCTTGTGTAAACACCAACCACGTGCACATCATGAATGGCTCGGTTTGTGGCTTTCTTGCAGAGTGTCCCTGCAAACGGTCCTTCTGTGCTTGCTACTAACCCCAACCCCATGGAAGGACTCATGGAAAAGTATCTCCATCAATGGTTGAAAGAACAGGTCTGGAGAAAAAGGGAAGTTTCCCAGAGCTATATCCTTTTATTACAAAACCCAAGCCCTATGGGATGAAATATTGTCCATTTTTCCAGCTCAGACTTTCAGCTAAATGTGTCACCATAATGCTGGCTGGATCTAACGCTCATTTTTCAAGCCTGCAAACTCCCCCTTGTCTCCAGGGCCCTGTTTTTAGCAGAAATATTTGTGCTGGGAATGGACATTCTGAAAGAGAACATAATGAAGTCTTCACTCAGTTTCAAATTTTTCAGAATGTTGCTCATAAGAAAACAAGAGGTTATGTTTATTTGGAGAAATTTGAATTGGTGCAACTGGCTGCCAGTACAACAGAATAAAACTTGAAAACAAATTGTAATTAGGGGAATCACTACTGAGGAAAAGTTTTGTAAATTAAAAAAAAAAAAAGCATCATGCGCTGGTGACTCTATGTCTGTACAGGTTTCTGTCTTGTCTTCCTACAAAACAACATGGGAAAGTATAAAACCTGTCTGGGGACCCCCGGATATTGACACTGAAGACCCAGATAGAATTGCAGAGATGGAGAGGGGAAAATAATTTCCCAGGAGAAGAATGCAGCAAAGTCACAGTGCTCGTGACAAACCATACTGCACTCCCAAGAAAAAAGCCAAAAACGAGGAAATGATTTTTAAAGCTTCTTATTTTTTAAAAGATTTTATTTATTTATTCATGAAAGACACAGAGAGAGAGAGAGAGAGAGAGAGAGAGAGAGGCAGAGACACAGGCAGTGGGAGAAGCAGGCTCCCTGCAGGCTCAGGGCATGATCCTGGAGATTGGATCCCAGGTCTCCAGGATCATGCCCTGAGCCAAAGGCAGATGCTCAACCGCTAAGCCACCCAGGTGCCCCTTTTAAAGCTTCTTCTTTTTCTTTTTTAAAGATTTATTTATTCATGAGAGAGACACACACACACAGAGACAGAGACACAGGCAGAGGGAGAAGCAGGCTCCATGGAGGGACCCCGACATGGGACTCGATCCTGGGTCTCCAGGATCACGCCCTGAGCTGAAGGCGGCGCTAAACCGCTAAACCACCAGGCTGCCCCCTTTAAAAGCTTCTTAAAACCCGTGTATGCTCACTGAGCATATGCCTTAAACACTCGAACTTAGAACAAAGGAAATTCCTTTGGATTTGTGGGACTGATGCACTTACAGTACACACAGCTGCAGTACATTTGACTCTTCATTTAAAACACATTTACGGATTCGTTAAAAGTGCCCAGTGCTGTACTAAGGAGGTGCTGGTGAGTGAGATGCAGAGGGACCGTCTCCTCTCATCCCCTCTGGAGCTTGTGATCTAGACGTTGGGTGTCTCCTGGGCACAGATGGCTTCCAAGACACAAATTAGAAGGTAAAATGCCTGACCCAGGGAAAATCCAAGAGCCGAGGAAGTGACAGCAGACAGTGGGTAGCAAGAACACCATAAAAATCAAAGGGGAGGCTTCCATGAACTTGTTCCCTGGGCCATCTGGAAAGAGGACAAGCAGGCTTACGCCACAGACCCAGTGACAGTCACCGCACTCCACATGGGTCACAGCAATAGCCAATGTACACAGGGCGCCTGTCCCTTGCTGGACACGTGGGATTTTTCATCTTCTGATGACACTTTGGCTCTTTTTATCAGCCCAGCATCCCATGTGGATGGCTATTTTATTTATTTATTTTTTTAAATGTTCTTTTTTTAAATTTTTTTTTATTTATTATTTATGATAGTCACAGAGAGAGAGAGAGAGAGAGAGAGAGAGAGGCAGAGACACAGGCAGAGGGAGAAGCAGGCTCCATGCACCGGGAGCCTGATGTGGGATTTGATCCCGGGTCTCCAGGATTGCGCCCTGGGCCAAAGGCAGGCACTAAACCGCTGTGCCACCCAGGGATCCCATGGATGGTTATTTTACCTGGACCACTTTATTTTAATTTTTTAAAAGACTTTATTCTTTCATTTACACACAGAGAGAGGGAGGACAAGCAGGGGGAGCAGCAGAGGGAGAGGGAGAAACAGGCTCCCTGCTGAGCAGAGAGCCGTGTGGGTTAAGATCAACAGGACCCTGAGATCATGACCCGAGCCAAAGGCAGATGCTTCGCTGACTGAGCCCCCCAGGTGCCCCTCCCGGACCACTTTTAATTCCCTGGTCCAACTCGGCCAGTGGTCCTGGTACATCATCACATCCAACTGACTCAGCAACCAAAGTTGGCAAGGTTGAGCAGGCTGGACAACACGCCTGCAGCCCTGCCTGCCGAGCCAGAGGGGGCCGGCCCTGCTGACAGCGGGAAGCGAGCATGAGACGGTAGCCCCACACCCAGCCCCATGTTGCAGATGATGGTGAGATACAACGGCATTTCAGAGCAGCTTTGTAAAGGCAAGACAAAGTCTAGAAACCAAGCCCTTATTTCCACAAATAGGTTTATAACTGAAGGTGGGTTGAAATCTAAGCAGGTGGTGACAGGCATATTCCAAATTGGAATTAAAACCACTGCAATTACTTCTGTAAGAGCAGACTCTCTCTGATTTACGACTTTGGGGCACACCTGCAGCCTGAGGTAAGCTATATGCCAACGCTGCTGTCCAGGGAAGACTTCGAAATCATAAGCTACGCATAGCTACGGGGGGACAGTGGCCTGCCATCGCAATCTGTAAAGCACTGCTCAATTTTCTGAAGCATTGACTGCCACTGCCCTAAAAACAAGAAATGTGAGCAGAGCTATAATCCATTTCTGTGATACTTTAGACATCCGTGTGAAATGCACCGATTTCAGTCCAATGTAAGAATGATTGGTTCTACCTATGGCCAGCCCCAAGGTAAGGAAGTTTAAAAGCCCAGACACACGGCCAACTGCATTCTGTAGGGTGTCTCGCCTCGAATATACCCAAGTCCTCCAGAGCGCTAACCATTAGTTTTCTCTGTGTGAGATGTCATTAGCTTCTCCAGGATCTAGCATTGCCCTTAAGTCGCATTCTTTAGGGAAGTAGACAGCGATCGTTGCAGACATAAGTGAAAGTTCTGAGTTCCCATTCGCAGAGAAGATATGACACTTGGATGGCTCAGTGGTTGAGCATCTGCCTTTGGCTCAGGGTGTGATCCCGGGGTCCTAGGATCGAGTCGCACGTCAGGCTCCCTGCATGGGCCTGCTTCTCCCTCTGCCTCTCTCTGTGTCTCTCATGAATAAATAAATAAAATCTTTTAAAAAAAATGAATTGTTAGTGTAAAATGAACAGTTGATTCCCCCGGACAACTTACATGTTCAAGTGTGATCTCACTTCCCTGTGGCAAAGAATCTCTCACAGGCAAGGCAAATATTTGCTCTTGCACACGAGGTCATTCATCATTCTGTGCTGTTAGCAAGTTAAGACCTAGGGATTGATTATTATTTGGCACCGAAATGCAACCAGCACCCTTAGCTTGAGGTGGAAAATGCATAGTATGTACTTGCAGTGACCCCTTGCCGCCACTCTGGAGCCTCCCGGGAGTGAAATCACTGGGTCTCTCGATGGAGATGGAGGAGCAGGTCCATCCAGCAGGTTTCAGGGTATGGGGGACACACGCTCCACAGGCCCAGGCTGAAAATTAAGAGCCACGTGCAGGCTTATTTTCTTATTTGCCCTGTTCTGTCTTCTATTCCTTAGCATTGACTTGAATTTTCCTTTATTCTTTTCTTCTCATCTTTAAAATTAAGAAAAAAAAAAAAGATTACTAAGCAGGGCAGCTGAGTGGCTCAGTGGTTGAGTGTCTGCCTTTGGCTCAGGTCGTGATCCTGGAGTCCTGGGATCAAGTCCCATGTCAGGCTCCGTGCATAGAGCCTGCTTCTCCCTCTGCCTGTGTCTCTGCCACTCTGTCTCTGTGACTCTCATGAATAAACAAATAAAATCTTTTTAAAAAATGATTCCTAAGCACTAAAATCTAGAGAATTTCACGTAATAAAAGGAGAGGTCAGAACTAGCCCTGAGCTGAATTGTCATATTTCCTTGACATAGTAATGCCGTCTACGCAAGTGACATCATTCAAAGAAAAACGTGAAGAATTTAAGGAATCAGAATTTTCACTCTCTCCCAAAATGAAAAGAAAAATTAAGAGAAAAGACGCATGAATTTTATTTCCCTTTTAGACCCAAGCAAATAAAGACAGAGGGAACAAAGGGGGTATAAGAGGGACGCACATTTTTTGGAACCTAAACCAAATGCCAAAGGTAAGGCAATTCAAGAAGAAATCCCATTTATCGCACAATTCTAAGAGTTTGGGAATCAATGAGCAAACAGACAAACTGGGTGCCCGCAGCTCTGGGGCTGAGCAAGCCTCTCCGGGTGGGTGCAGCTTGCCAACTCCGTCCATGGAGGGGCAGATGGCTGTGTGTCCCCTGGGCCAGATAAGTCCAGTCCTCTGCTACTGCTTTTAACCTCACTCCCTCCACTCTGTCCCAGGAAGAACAGTGGGCGCACTGCCCCTGAGGCCAGGATCTCCTTTGAAACATCCCCAGGCCAGTGTTCCCGCCGTGGTGGGGGTTCTATTAGGGCCGCAGCATTCACACAACTTGTGGCCACCAGAGGGGCCCATTCTCTCTTCTGCTCTCCCAGATACAGCCCACATGCATCGGGCACCTGCCCACTGCACCTGCCTCACTGCAGGGGACACGCATCCAGCTCCACGAGTGTCCTGGTGAAGCTGCCACCACCAGACCAGGGCTGAGGGCTAAGGCTCCCACTCTCTGCTTGTGGTGGGATGGGAATTAGTCCAGCTTTGCCCCATTGAACCCTCCTCTGCACCCCTTCAGCCCCCACCCCCCCACACAGGCCCATCCTCACGTCTTACTGGTCATCAGTAAGTGATTCTGGAATGTTTACAAGGTGGTCTTTCTTGAAGCTCACTGAGAAATCTGTTATCTTTCCCTCCTTGCTTCCTTATCCAGAGCTTGCAGTGGACCATTCTGTTGCCATAATTAATAGAAAATTCCTATTTCCTACTCCACCTCTCCCAACAGACTGGGAATCTTTGAAATCAGAGACAAAGTTGTATTCATGACCATGTTACTAAGTCCTAGCCCAGGAACTGTTGCAAAGCAAGTTCTTAGTAACCATGTGTGAATTAGATATCTGAGGGCCTTATAATTAAGGAAATAACAAGATCGTGATGAGGAATGGACTGAAATGGAAGCCTTGGAAAGGCTGCCACATACAGTTGTACAGGTTGTGCACTGCTCAAATAAGGCACTATTCACATACATGGTCATATAAAAGATGTTCCCTAGTGTTGATGGGATATAATGTGAAGCAGATCCCATGGAAGCCTTGTATGGGTCGGGGGATTGCAACTAAAGTTATCTGTCTCTCTTAATCTCTTTCCCTTTTTAAGCTAACCCTGGCCGATTCTCAGGTGAAATCTCCAGCTAATCTCAGCAAATGAAGGTCTATCAGATCACAGTTGCCTCCAAAGTGAGAAAGTGAATCATAAAACTGAATCCTCAAGCCAGCTGGTGTGCTTTCATACATAGCTCAGACTCTATTCAACAAGATCATTTTCAAAACTATCTCAAGTAAAAAAAATATTACTGTTTCACATCAGGATATGGAATTAATTGCACAAAAACTGTAATATTAAGGCTGGGACTCAAAAGGGTGGGTAATACAAACAAAAAGGACATTAGGAATAAGGACATTGTTCCAGATTCAGTAAAGACATCTCTTTACTAAGAGCAGTGAGGTACCCAGGTAGGCAGAGGAGTGGAATCACCTTCTATCTCAAAGCTGGAAAGTGAAGAGAAGCCATTACAGGGGCTATCTCTACACACAGTTTGTGTTGATGTTTTCCACAGTGGATTTAGGCTCGTCCATCGAACTGCATGTTTCAAAGGAAGAGTCTATACAGAGGTTTTTCTATCTTTTTGACAGTGTGAAGTTCACGGTCAGGGGTGGGCTGCTGACGTCTGGATGACAAGTGCGGGGCTGGGTGGAGCTCCAGCTCAGGCACAGCTGGGCTGATGGAGAAGCAGAACGCACATGGATGAATAAAATACTGAGAACGTCTCCCAGAATACAAAGCAAAGCACTGAACAAACGGAAGACACACACACACACACACACACACACCTTTAGTGAGAACGACATGGGTCTTGCCAGAGGAGTGCTAATTCATAAATCACACTCACTTTCATAGATTAACCGACAGACATAGCAAAGCAAAATCACTGCCATTTGAAGATAGAAGTAGAATCTCCCAAGTGGAGGGGAAGAAAACAGAAACCCCGAATAAACACAGGATTCCAAAGGAAGCGTGAATGGAGGGAAATAAACAAAGGGAAAACAGAGAGAGAAGGGTCCCTTCCTCACAGACCATCTTCATGCCTCTCTATGTGGTCACTCGGGAGTGATCCGGGGTCCCTGTCGCCGCCTCCCCACTCGGGAGGCTTCTCTGACCCTGGCAGTGTGACTTGATCTCTCTCTCTGTGAACCTGAAGACACGCATGCCTGGTGGTACCAACCATAATAATACAATAACAATAGCATCTTACTGTTGTCCACGGCCAGCATCCGCCGCCCTTCCTTGGCCTTGGGACCGCGCTTCCTGAGCGGGTGTAGGGCAAACAGCCCTCCCTGGCTCGTGCTTCGCATCCAGTACCACACTCAAGAACAGCCAGGGATGCACCAAGCCCCCTTGAGGCGTCTTAGCAGCCGCTGCTACTGGTTCAGGGACAAACGTGGGTCTGTAGAAAGCCCCCAGAGGAAGCGTTGCTGACTTCAGAGGGACTAAGGAGCCCTCTGGAAATCTGAAAGCATTGACAACTGAGCGCAGTGAACACAAGGGCACATTTTTCAAGAGGTAGCAGGTTGGAGCTATTTGATGAGTGGCTTCTGGACTCTGACTCCACGTAGAACTGGAATAATGGCATTCTGACTGCCCACGGTGGGCTCCTGCTGGCTCTTGGAAAGTCCTGAGTGGAGGCTCACCACTCTCCTTGGGTCCCCAACCAGCTCGCCCCAAGACGCTGACCTAATTCCTAATGGAGCTGCGTGAGCTGACCCCTGGCCGGCCAGCTTCTTAGAACCTAACACCCAGGCTCCGCTTCTGCTTCTTGCCTCCCTTCCTGTACTGCCTCGCTGAGGGGCCCACGTAGGAGAGGCACCGAGACCCTGATATCACATCTTACTGGCGGATTTGCGACCAGCGCCAATCCCCAGTCTATGGACAGACGCCACCAGGTCAAGACCAAAGAGGGCTGGCCCGTACTGCCGACAGAGGGTAAGCCATTATCTGGGGGCTGCCGCTAGAAAGGATGGAGGGAAGCTTCCTTTCCCACTGGATATGAACCTAGAGACTGTTGACCCTGGACCTGGAGACTGCCCGTCGGAGGTACAGCGAGATGACCTATGTCTGATGACCCCCCAGGGGACAGGTGTGCCTCCATCCCAATGGATGTTCCCGCACAGGAGCTAAAAGTGTTCTCCTGTTGTGTAAGCTAGATTCATGAGTGTGTGTGTGTGTGTGTGTGTGTGTGTTTGTGACTTGCAAAAGAAACAGAGCCACTTGACTTATGCCATAAAGTCAGGACCACATAGTTATCTTCGTCTCTCTGGATTTTCAAATGTGAGAAAATATTGACACAAAATGTCTAAAGAAAGAGGAGAAGGAAGAATGGGAGAGAGGAGGAGAGAAAGAGGAAAGAGGGAGCCAGAGGGATATTCAGGCTTTAATTGAACAGGCAACATAAGAAGCAGAAAGGCTAATAAATTGGAGGCCTGATAATTAGCATAAATGCTTGTTCTACCCCAAGGACTGCCACCCATTAAATAAAATGCACTGCTCAGGCAGGGTGGACTTGGTATCACAGTCCCTTGGGTGCTTGGCAAAACTAAACCTCTTCCTTTAAAACCTCATTTCAGAAAGTAATTTTGGCTGGATTGTAAATTATTTGGGTCAGCGGGTTTTGATAAACAAGCTTGTTCTAAACTGATCCACCAGAAAAACCATTTCTAAAGACAATTAAAAATGGATTGTTTTTCATGCATCAAGAGCAGCGTTGGTGGAGGTCTATCAGGGGATCCAGGTGAGCGATATATATAACCAGTAGCACGGATGACCCCCTCCTAAGACTCCAATCATGAAATTTTGGTCCTTTGTGGCCACACAGAGCAAAATGAAATGAAGGATTCTGGGTCTGTATCAAAACAAATCTTTTCTTTTTTTCTTCAGAAAATTAACAACGTTTGGGCTTCCTTTGCTTTTGAAAGAGGCAATACAGACGAAAACAGGAGAATGAAGACTAGTTCCATAAATTGGAGAACTATTTTGTTCCCCTTTTATAAGCTGGGAAAAAGTGGAGTCCAAGATTATTGTTATGATGGCTGGTTTGGGAACCTGGAATGAATGACTTCATGCTGCTGGAGGGGAAGGGAGCAGGCTGGGAAGGGGGGGTACATGCTGGCAGGTGGCGGGCAGGGGGAGGGGGGGCTTGCCACTGACTCAGAAGAGCTGGCAGGTGGCACAGGTGAGCAGGATGGAGGTGGAGGGGGTGGGGAGTGGCCACCTGGAGGGCTCACTCGCCCTAAGTCAGACACTACTGCTCCTGTGTTTTCCAGGAGCACCAAAATTTTTCACTGAGCTGTTAATTTTCTATGGCTACATCACAAGTCGCCATGAACTTGGTGGGTTAAAGTCCCCGCGTTGTTATTTCCTGCTTCCCTGGGTCAGAAGTCGAGGCGGGCTCCACTGGGTTCTCTGCGGTGGGTCTCCCGAGGCAGAAGTCAAGGTGGTGACAGAGGGACCTTCCTTCCTGGGCTCAGCTTCCCACCTCATCCAGAATATTGGTAGAATTAACCTTCTTATGTTTTCCAGGTGAGCCCTGCACCTTCACGTCAGCAACCACACATCAAATCTTTCGTGTTTCCCATCTCCCTGACTTCCTCTTCCTTGCTGAACCAGGAGAAAGCCCTGCTTTTAAGGGTTCAGTGATTAGTTGGGCACCCCCTCCTGAAGAACTCAGGATAATCTCCCTATTTCGAGAACAACTAACTCGAAGCCTGAATCACACCTGCAAAGACTCTTGCTATATAAGGTAACCTATTTACACGTGAGACCTCAGGAGTAAAGGATCTAGGGACTTAAATTCTGCCTGTCGTAATGAGACGATACACAGCTGCATTTTATCTAAGATTTCTGAATTTTTAATTATTAGCAACTATTCAACGTTTGTTTTCACATTGTTTTTTGTCCACCAAAGACTCTTCTTCTTGGGTAGAGAAGCAGCCACATGCTTCTCAAATACAACCTTTGCTTCAAATTATCACGGACACCAGGAGGGCACTAAATTAGAATACCAATTTGGCCACTGAAATCATATGTCTGCATTCAGTTCTAGGGGGGCTGTGTTGCCTCCAGGGATTTAAGACAAAACAGCTCTGTTTGTCTTGACGTCGCTGTCCAGGGCAGGGCAGGGCAGGGCAGGGCAGGGAAGTGGGGTTTACTGCTCCATAGAGTCATTCAGGGATCCAGGCACTTTTCAGCTTGGGGATCTGCTGTGTTCTTAGGAGTCATCTTTTTTATAAGCAGTCAATGGAGGAGACAGAGACAGTGTGGAGAAGTCAGACCCGCTCTCAGGTGCTGCAACCCAAAGGATTCAGACGTTACCACTGCTCACGTCCACTGGTGAGAACTGGTTCTCTGACCTCTGTGAGTGCAGGTGACCTGGGGAAATGTGATCTACAATGTACTCAAGAAGAGGGAAAAGCAGATATTTGTGGCCTTGAAAGAATCTGCCACAAAGACAAACAAGGCAATTGGAAATGTGCTTTCACTACTGTAAAAAAAAAAAAAAAAAAAAAAAGTATAGCATCAGCACAATTAAAAATCCCCATGGAAATAATGCACTATGGGAAATATATCTGTGGATTTCAAAATCCAGTTTGAGAGACACTTTGGATTAAAAGATATATGGCCAAATATTTTTACTCACAAAAGCTTTCTGTGTGTCTGTAAAATATAATTTATTAACACAGTGATTGATTAAAACACAACTCCTCAGAAGCCTGGAAGCACTGCAGAAAAGGTGGCTTCTGTCATAAAAAGAACATTCCAGGGAAAGAGCAGAGGAAGAAGGTGCTGCCATAGATTGCTCGCTCTCCTCACCATTTTCCTTCTCCTTTTCCACATCTGTAACTGCAATTAAAGGTATTTGGTGAGACAAGAAATGTGCTCAGCTACTACACTTCACTCCCCCGCCTCTGCTGTAGCCAGGTTTGGGCGTGGGGCTGAGAGCTGGTCAAGGGAATATGGGTGGACTTATTTGGTGGGATTTTGAGGAAGGTTTCTGGAAGACGGAGTGACTCAGCCAGGGGACACAGTAGGGACAGCCAAGCCACAGGGCAGAGAGCAAGATTAAAAAATAATTTGGCTGCCCATGCTGTTGTTTGTGGTCGTGGTACCTATTCTGTCTATCCACACATCTCCTCATCTCTCTCTCTCTCTCTCTCTATCCATTTCTTCTATCCAGCCAGCCATCTACAACTAGACTGTTTACCTATCTATTATCTAATATTTAACTAAACCCCCAGTTTGAGACATTTATATTGCCTCAGAAATGCTGCTGTTGTGGTTGTAAAAAAAAAAAAAAGCACTACAAATAACCTTTCTTCCCACGTATCTACACACATCCCTATTTTCTTAGCCTAATTCCAAGAAGCAAAATTACTTGGTTGAGAGGCATACTCAGTTGTAAGCATGCAGATTGTCCCGATCCTTTCCTGAAGTTTTCGCTTGCACCAGGGAGGTCTGAAATGTACTTTTCCATTTTGTGAAGTTATTGGCAATCTTGTTAGCATAAAGAGATATCTAATCGTTGCTTTAATTTATAATTTATTAATTGCTATTGAATTTGAACCTTAAATAATGCATCCTTTGGCCATTCGCAGCTCATGCTTCATAGATTTCCTATTCATTGTAGCCTGTGATTTATATTTCATTTTTTTCAAAGTGTGGGATGTATTTTAAATTGCGGAGTTCATCTTCTGGTTGTATCTGGATCCCCATCTACAGTGCTGTGAGCCGGGTATGATAATCACAATCTACTGCTCTAAGAGAGGACACTAGTGCTCAGGAGAGTTAACTGCCTCCTCCAAGGTTGTCCGCAGAGGGTGAAGATGAAGATGTGACCCTAAAATCCTAAATCCCATAGTCTTCACCAGAAGAATAGATAATGTTTCCCCAGCCGCTTTTTCCTCTGCAACATCCATCACAGAAAGATGTGTGGTCAGCTTGTAAGAGGAAGGAGGAAACAAGAACTACAACAATCCTTGGCCATGTCCTTGCAACATCGGGTTGGGAATCTGCATGAAGATGGCACAGGGTGGAGGATGAGCTGCTGACTGGGGGACAGGAAGCAGCTTCCACCCCTACCGGACTCTGGCCTAAGCAAGTCACCCTGTGAGCCCAGCTTCCTGCATCTGAAACAGGAGAGGCGTAGTTTAAACCTCTCCTGCTGATTTCACCACGGTCACAACCAGGTCATAACATCAGAAGGCCAGTGTGAATAACAAAACCTCCGTGATAGCACGTCTTCTAATAAGGAGTCAACATGAGAAATTAAATACCCTTAATGTTCTAGCAAATAATATGATGCATATTAAATGGCTTTGAAGATATGAGCTGTTCAGTCTACATGTATGGCATCGTGATTGAATTTTTACCTCTCCTAAGTGTCAGACTGAAAGACCCCAACAAATGTGCAAATCTTAAATTTTTTACATCTTGATAGGTTCATCTTGAGAGGCAAAACCTCTCCAAAGATTGAGTCTCTGCGTGAATTCAAAATACTTAGGAAGTGAGATTTCTTGTTTGTGTCAGAGTCCTCTCTCACCCCAGGATAAGGCCTTTTTGATGGGTAGAATGAGGTTCCAGAGTTTCACAGGGACCCCGGCATGACCTGGGATCCCAATGATAAAGACTTTGAATCCCAGAGACTTCCCAAAGGACAAAGCACACCCACTGTCATAGAGTACTCCTGCTTGAATCCATAATGTAGTTTTAGAAACAATCACCCACCAGAAAGAACTGATTTAGGCTGCTTGGTCTTCCCCATAGCATAGTGTTCCGAGGTCAAGTGTTCTAAATGAGAAGACGTAGGAGGAGCCAGTCTCCTAACACCTGACCCTGGAAACTAGCATAGTTTCACTGTTAGTAAATTCTCTTTGCCTGGCAAGGCCACAACATGCCAACATTCAAGGGAAGGAGACATAGACAGTACTTTCAGGGAAAGGAATTCATGGTCAACATTAATTTTCCACCCAGAGAGAGGGCTAAATGTTATTCTTCCGTTTACTCCCTCAATTGCGTGCACTTACTCAGTGAACAACTTGAACAGTTGTGCAAGGGGGCTTGACCAGGAGAGTTCCCCAAATGTGCATTCTTTGCAAATTATTTCTCCCAGACAGACTAAGATTAGGAACTTCTTTCAAAGCACAGTTCGCCGATTCCCCAGCTGACACATTTTAGAGATATTTAGTGTCACTGAAATGGTTGCCCAAATGTGTGACGGTACATTTCACGCACAGTAGATGCCCATAGGGACATCCAGGAAATCACTTCAGGTAATGCCATGATGACATAATTAAGTTCCAGGTACGAGCGACTCGCCTCACTAACCTCATGAATAATGACGGTGCAAAGTTCAGTGATGAAATGTCTTTGATGTTATTGTGCAACAAGAACTTTCCAGGACTTAGCCAGACAGTGCAGCCTTATCCCAGCAGCGGGACTCAGGCACAGAGCACACGGAGCCTCCTAATCAGAAAGGAGCCACCCTGGGTCCCGGCTCGCTCATTCCAAATTCCTGGAGAAGACAATTCATCAGATCATCCTCTACAACTTGATTTTCTCTCTTCACCGAAAATGAAAGCGAACGGCCTCGCCACAGGCGATACTGCGCTAAAGTAGTCAGAACCACTAAGCTGAGAGCATTCTAAAACTACAATGAATTAGGACCTTTGTAGGGTGAAGAGGAGGGTGGAATTCATTGGCTTGATCTGATATATACTCTGTTCATCTAATTTCTGAATGCAAGACTGAAATGTGGCGGCAGATTATTGCCAGATTGTATAAGCAGCTCTAAAGGGAACTTGATCCCAATTACTCTGGGAAGACTGGTCCCTTCAAAGTTTCCTGCCGCCTGAGCATCCCCCGGCCCAATCCCGAGGCATCCCCCGCCTCCTTCACACCTGGGCCATCCTCCCAGGACCGGGAACCCCACGGCTTAGGAGGACTGAGCCTGTCCCCGATCCCTGATCACCGCTGGCACTGCCCTGGCCTGCAGGGCAACTCGGGGCATAGAGATGAGCTGAGGGGCCTTCACGGGCCGAACCGGATCTGTTGGAGAAGCCCCTGGACGTCTCCTGGGGTGTGGGAGGGGAAAGCTTCCACGGTGCACAGTGAGGAGTAAGGAGGCTCGGGCTCTTGGCAGGACTGCGCCCTGGAGCGTGGGGCCGCAGTGGCCGGGGCTCCGGAGAGCTCCCTGAGGGCGCTGCAGAGATCCAGTGGGGCCGCCCTCAGGCCTTGTCCCAGGGCTGATCCCCACGGTTCTCGGCACCCGCGAGAACTATTATATTCTCCTTTTTTTTTTTTTATTTATGATAGTCACAGAGAGAGAGAGAGAGAGAAAGAGAGAGAGAGAGAGGCAGAGACACAGGCAGAGGGAGAAGCAGGCTCCATGCACCGGGAGCCCGACGTGGGATTCGATCCCGGGTCTCCAGGGTCGCGCCCTGGGCCAAAGGCAGGCGCCAAACCGCTGTGCCACCCAGGGATCCTATATTCTCCTTTTAAAAAGGATTGAGAAGGAGGTTTTCTACTCAACGCCCCAAGCCTCCTAAGTGGACCAGCTCTGCGCTGGTAATAGTTGTGTCCTCTGTGATGTGGTTACGAGCCTTCCTCTTTCACTGATGATGAATATTCTATCCCCACAGAATGCTGTGCTCCGGCCTTTGGGTATTTCCCTCAGATAGGAGACAGCATCAAAGAAAAGAGAAGTTAGAACAGGACAAGAGCTTTGCTGGAAGAGAAGAGTGTACACCGGTTACGAGTGGGGTTTCAGTGGGGCTGGTTCTTGGAGGGAGACTAGCACCCAGGACGTTTCTGCAGGGGTCCTGGCAGGACCGGCATCTACGGGAAGCAAGGAAGGGCCACAGCATCTGGAAGAGGCAGGAGACACGCTGCAAGGTGGCTTCATCCACGCAGGCCTCAGCTACCCCATGGGAGCTCTGACCCAGGCCGCCCCCGGAGGCCAAGTGGCCTTGGGAGGGCAGCTCTCTCCAGCTGCACACTGTCGTGGAGAAGCTTCCAGGGGAGTGATCCCTTCCATCATTGAGAGGGTCCGGGTGGTACCTCTCAGCAGCCCTACAGAAAGGAGGCAGCGCCCCACCTGTGGCCTGCTTCCCAATGTGTCCCCGCCGCCCGCCCCCTGCCAGCTGCTGCTTCATGACTGCCCAGAGACGCCCTTCCCAGCTCACTCCCTGCCCGGGTCCTCTTTGCTGGGGGGCTTGAGGGCACGTTGAGACCAGGGGGATGACTGCCAAGCTGATAGAGAGGGAACAGCCTCTCTGCTCCCCCCAGAATCCCACTGGACACCATGGGCCGCTCGGTTCTTACTCCTTAAAATCCAAGGATCTGAAACTTTTCTTATAATTCTTTGATTCACTCATTACTTCAAATACCTCCTGTTTCATTTGTTTAAAGTTTAAATGGATTCACCGTCTTCAGCAAAAGCATCCTTGCCTTCATGGCTATGGGTACACAGAATGGGATGTTGTGCTGTCAGGCACGGGGCAGGAACCACACTGTAAACTGCATTTGCACACTTTCTTGCAACCTGGTACATGAAGTTGCAAAGGCAATCTCTATGAGCAAATACCAGAACTTGTCTCTCTGTGGGTCCTTCTTACCAGACACTCAATCCTAGAACAAGCTCACCCTCCCCAGAGGGAACTAGAATCTTTCTGTGTGTGTGTGTGTGTGTGTGTGTGTGTGTGTGTGTGTGTGTGTGAACCTACATTTTTGTGGGCTTTTCCCTCTGGAAACTACTCTGTGATTGGAGGAGGGCTCTGTGGTCTTGGATAGCTAACCCAGGCCTTTCTGGGCTCATTCGGTGCACCTGCAGCCTCTTTGTGGGAGTGAGGGAGGGTGCACAGAGTGATGAGATGAAGGTGAAGCTGATTGCTTGGAGGGGAAGAGTGTTTGCTCACCTTTGCTCAGTCATTTAACCGCCCTCTGCAGAGAGAAACCCCTCCTCCATCGCCATACCCTAGGGCAAGACTCAGGGAAGGAACACACACTCCTGAGGACAGTTTCTCAGAGAAAGGCTGAGCTGGAAAGGTAACGAACCAAGAGAAATAATTAGTTTCTAATGAGAATGCCGATTCCATCCCTAACACCACGCCTCCAGCCTGGAGGAGAGCCGCACAGACGGACTCACTCTCTGTATGATACAAAAACAAGGCAAACATATGTACACGGCAATCATGTGCATGTTCTGCAGGCCCATGTATGTATGAAAACACCCGGATGAAGGTCTGAAATAATCCATGCTGACACACCGACGGCACGTTATGTATGAGTTGGATGCTAGGATAAGGTTGGGACATATACATTTTAATCATTTATATTAGATTGCAGTTTAATTTTAATATATTACATATTTTTAGAATCTTTTTGTTGAAATCTCTTCAATTAAAATTTTCAATTTCAATTTTTACATTTGCGTATGCATTACTTATGTAACAAAAATTAATTTTAAAAGGTTTTTTTTTAAAGATTTTATTTATTTATTTGAGTCAGACATCTAGAAAGAAACCATGAGCAGGGGGAGAGGAAGAGGGAGAGGGAGAAGCAATCTCCCCACTGAGCAGGGAGCCTGACGTGGGTCTTGATCCTGGGGCCCTGGGATCATGACCTGAACCCAAGGCAGACACTTCACTGACAGAGCCACCCAAATGCCCCCAATTTAAACAGATTTTAAGGGATGCCTGGGTGGCTCAGCGGTTGAGTGTCTGCCTTCGGCTCAGGGCATGTTTCCAGGATCTGAGATCGAGTCCCACATCGGGGTCCCTGCAGGGAACCTGCTTTTCCCTCTGCCTGTGTCTCTGCCTCTCTCTGTGTCTCTCATGAATAAATAAATAAAATCTTTAAAAAATAAAAAAATAAACAGATTTTAAAATGAAAACAACCCTCTTTCCTATGCAGAAACAGTGAACTGATCTTACAGTGTTTACCAGGCAGGTTACGAGGTCTGCAAATCCCCCCATATGCCCAAACCTCACATCACCCATGGTCACTCATTGATAAGAACAACAGGAGGAAAAATGGTCCCAAATCCAATTGTTAGATGAACACATTTCCTCTTCAACAAATGCTGATCACATATCAGCTGCTAGACGCTCTTCCTCTACTGACATGTGGCAGGAAATTCCCACAATCGCTAACAGACAGAAAATCATCATTATCACCAGCCTGGTCATCATGGATTTCCAGTCCTCATTGCTCCTTGAGGTTCCTCTGGGAATCTGGGTTGCAGTCTCCGGGTCAAGCTGCCCAATAAGCCTTCTCTCTCCCCACCACCTATCCCCACGAGCACCCATCTGCAGTGTCACACAGTCTCCAAGATAATAGAGTGTGCACAGCGTCTGGGTGATAGATATCAGATGTGTGTGTATATATGTGAGTGTGTGTGTGTATGCATGTGTGTGTGTATATATTCCTGTACACATATCCCTATACATATTCCTGTGTATACACAAATATGTATGTGGGCATGTGTGTGTATAAAATATATATATTTCCAGCAAATCAAATAGGATTGCTGCTCTGACAGCAACAAGGACAGTTCGCTTCTCTGACAGCACCAGTGTTTCTCTTTCATGCTAGTTAACATTTTCATTAATGACTAATGAAACATGGATAATTGTTTTATGCATGAGGACAGAACCCTTCCCGTGATGGGACTACCAGGCTGGGCATCTGGCATATCATCGTCTCTAGGGCTAGCAACCCACAACTCAGCGAACACGATGCATCAGCTGGGAGTAAACCCCCACCCCAAATGTGTGGTGCTACAGCAGAATGTGCAGATCTGGGGACCCAGTTAATCCCTGGGTCAGAGTCAGGGTACCACGGGTTGAATGTCCCAGAGCTCTTACTCTACCACGGTCCATGGGAGCTCCATGTCTAACTGAGGTCAATGACATAAGCATGGCTTTCCGTAACGCACTATCCAGGGGGTGCTCTACTTCTGTACATGGCCCCCTGCTCTGCACTGAGGTCCCTCTTCCAGAAATGAGCTGCAAAGTTTGCTCACCCTGGGGGCTTGATAGAAGTGGCTTCAGAAGCTGGAGGGGAGAGCAGAGGGTAGAGGAAGAGGAAGAGTGGGGGAAAGACATGGAAAGTGTAAGAAGGTGGAGGACAGCCCAGGAGTCAGGGGCTGGTCCGGAGTCACCGCTGGATGGGCAGGATGCAGAGGCTGGCATCACCCGGGTGGGAGTGTCCTGTCCTTGGCCTTGACAAATAGGAAGGTAATGTCCTTGGCCACTTCTATGGAGCGGACTGTCCCTCCCTATGGTGTCCTGAGAGTGAACCAAGACACTGCACGTCATCCAGCAGCACAGAGCTCAGGACACGGACGTACCCTCTCTGTGGGGCTCAGGACCCAACATTTGGTGGATCTGCACAGAGTACAGATCTCCACAGCACCCTGGGACCTGTTCTTCCCTGGATTCTGAATGGATCGTTGGTTCTCCTGATTTCCGTCAGAACAGAAAGGGAAAAGCGTGAGAGGGGACAAGTGGCCAATAGGAAGGCAGGCTAGGTTCCCACAAGTGACCAGGGCCACAGCTGGCGCCTGTCCCCAACTCCCGCCACAGTTCTCTCTGCTTCTACATCCATTTGAACATTTAATTTATGGATGCAATTAATAGAAACCAATCAGGCAAGGCTTTGCACACAGTGCCATGTTCAACAACAGATGTTTCCAATAGTGATTATGTTAGAATAATAACAACGTGGGAAAAACGCCTGGTCATCAGTACTGGGTTGTGCAGGCTAATGAGAGTGATGGTCTCACCAGATCACGGCCGGTGAAGGAGCTTAGTGGCCAGAAATCAATGCAGTCCTGCAGGTGGCCCACTCGTGTGCCTGGCACGCGGTACATCCTCAACTGTCATCTGTTTACTTTATCAACACTACCATTACCACATACAAGTGCTGCGATGTGATTACTAATACTCCATCACTGCGTTTGTATGTTGGGCTGTAGTTTGGCCAATCTATGCTCGGCCGAAAAGAAGAGCTTCTTTGGTTCGGACAAGTGGTTCTTAAACTTTCTAATCTCAGGAACCCTTTGCATTCGTTAGAGTTTATCCAGAGGCCTAAAGTACTTCTGTTGGGGTGGAGTTTCCTCCCATGCCAATGAATGCAATCCCGCTTAAATCTATCTGACAAAAATACCTCTGTGAGCAGAGCATTCAGATAAAGACAGGACTGCCAGCTTGAAAGATTCCTGCTGGCTTCCTACAGGAAAGGAAAAGAAAAGCCAAACTTCTCAGCAGATACCCTCCAAGAGCCATGGGCCCGGAGGCAGCAGGCTTGAGCTTAGATTCTTGTTCTGTCCTGAACTCCTGAGGGACCTCAGTGGGAGCCACCTCCCCAACTATGTGCTCAGCTGTGCAAGCAGGACGTCAGCCCAGAAGAAGCTATGCATTCCTCCGGCTGTGAGGACTTGGTGCCTGGTTCTTCCTTATCTGTTGGAAAGTCTGGTATTAACACAGATGCATGGGTCTCAAGGAAGGAGAACCTACCCATGTGCCAGCCTAAAGGCACCTCAAAGGTGGGGGAATATGGATTCACAAAGCCCTGAGTGTGACATTTGGTTCAACCACTCATTACCTGCTGCATGACCTGGGGCAAGTCACTCCTTAGCCTCACGCCTCCTCTCAAGGGCTCAGTAGTGTCTTGATATCAGAATGGGATGCCATTACTCCACTTGTAGCTGGAGCCCCAACCTGAAGCCCCACAGAGAGAGAGAGAGAGAGAGAGAGACAGAGGTGGCCAGAGGCATCTGACAGGTGGAATTCAAGGTTGGCATCTTTCCTGCTCACCAGCGACCAGGCCATGATGGGAAGACTCCTAGTGCTGTGTGATCTCAGGTTCCCATCAGCAGAAGAATGCTCCTTCTTTCATGGAGCAAGGCCTAGACCTCCCCTCACCGCCGCCCCAGGAGGGCTCTGGATAACCAGAGATGAGGCTCATGCCCTAGCTCTACCATTCCCTCGTTCAATAGCAAAATGAGGATGTTACTTCTCCAAACGGATGCCAGAACATCATTCACCATGCATCCCCCACGTCCGCTCGCTGTGCAAGGCTGAGTGCCTCAGTCCTCATTTGGCCTCTTGTTCTGTGTAATCAAGAGAGCCCTTACAGTCTGCTCACCACCAAAGCCACATGGCAAGAGTTTAAATTGTGAATCGAGTGCCACAACATCAGTGAGGGGCCCTTTCCCTCCTACTGAACACAAAATAAGTATGTCTCCAGGAGTCCTGGGGTCCTGTCTGATATTCGAGACACATTCACAGACCCGACCTTGGACCTGAGCAGGATGGGAGGCACCTGGAGAGGAGGGCAGGGAGCATTCCATGTGAACTGAGGGAGCGAGGCTGGGAGGCTCACGGGCCTCCTCTGGCTCATTCCAAGATTTCCCTGCATGACGCAGAGACAATTCCAGAATGTCAGCTCTTAACTGGAGATGCCAAAGACAGACATGAACAAAAGAGCTAATTAATATTGAAATCACAGTGGTGCTGATGGGAAGAAAGCCTCGGGAAGGCAGCAGTACCCATCCTCAGGCCAACAGGAAATACTTGCCCGTACCCAATTAGGAAGGTACAATAAAAGTCCAAATCGCCCACACAAAGCAGGACAAAATCAGGCAATAACAGCCAAGCTGCCTGACAACTTATTCTTAGCTGCCTGGCTCCTGGTGATGGGCAAAGGGAAGGAAATTCATGCCCAGAAATAGAATAACAGTGTTCTCTGTAGGAATTTTTGCCAAGCACTGCTAAGAGAGAAAGAATCGCCTTAAGCCTCCTTTGGATTTCTCTCTGTCTCCCTCTAAATAAAATTAGGATCAGTCTGAGAGCTCCTTGGAAGCTTGTTGTAGCTCAGCACCGACATGGACCCTTTTGAGAGAAGTCGGTGAGGAGACCATTGTGAGCCCCCTGCCGCCTCTTCATCGATGCCCATGGGGTTCTGACAATGTCCCCTTTCCCACCCCGCTCTGCCTGTGACGGGGGGTCATCTTCTATCTCATGTCCTGCTGTCCCAGGGCGGGAAGGTCAGACTGGCACCCCAGGCCACATGTGCTCGCAGAGCTCTTTCAACCCGATGACTTGCCAACGTTGAAAAGTCAAAACTCTTACACAAAAATCTGGGTTTCTGGAAATATCTGTCTTTATAAAGTCTGTCTATAAATGGGCAAAGAAATAGGAAGAACTGTTTGTCTACTTTTTGGCGCCATGAATTTGGATATACAGTGGATTACCGTTTACCCAAAACCCACTGAGCACAGTTACTGGTTTCTTGAGCCATAAAACTCAGTGATGCTCACACCCACCTTGTGGGGTCGCGTGGGTGGAACACTGGGCCAAATCTGACACAAGCAGAAGGAGTCTGGTGTGATGTTGCTGTGTGTGTTAGTTGTGTGCTGCTGTAACCGTTCACTCCGATAGACCCAGAGGACAGGACCCTCAGTGGGACATGGACTCTGCCCTCAAGGGGCAGACACACCATGTGCCGAGTCCCTCTGACATGTATCGACCTGGGGACATACAGAGGTGAGGACCTGTGGGGGTGCACAATGGTAAGATTGAGGTGACTGCATTGGGGGGCCAGAGCAAAGACCAGAGGACATTGGGATGTCCACAGGTGCAGAGGATGGGAGAGGGGTGCTAGGCACAGGAAATAACAGGAACATGGACAGGAAATGTGCAGAAGCTCTGCCCATCTGGGGACCTATGCAGGGTCCAGTCTTCTTGGTGTACAAAGTGATGGAAAGCTCCCTGTGGAACAGCCCTCCCTTATTGCCCCTCTCCTATACCCTGTGTTTCAGGTTAAATTCATCCCACCTCAAGCCCTAGTGGTAGGCATATGACCCGGACCAGACCAACACTCTCATTCCATTCCTTGGTCACGATACCATTGGATCGAGAATAAACACTAGACCCAATTCCATTCAAACCTGGGATTCTTCTTGACAGTGTAAGAGACAGTTCTGATCTTTCTGGCTTGACTATCAAGTGACAGAAACCTATGAGCAGCTGGGGGATGCTACACAGAAGAATACTACATATTCTGTATATAATAAGCACAAGACACAGGATATCAGACCAAAGGGACGGAGAGAAACCAGATCCTGATGAGCCTCTGATCCAATCTGGCTTGAAGGCATCTTGGACACTTTCAGCTACTTGAGCCAATACATTCTTTAGGGCCTCAAACAGGGAGATCTGGGTTCTATGGCTTGTCAACAAACAAATAAAAGGCTGCAAAAATAACTAATGAGGGAATTCGAATTAGACCTACCAGATCCGATTAGCTGCGACACCTGTCCAAACCCTATCTGCCTGAATGATGGTATCCTTAGCTCAATGACTGTAGTTCAAATGTGTCTCTCTAGAGCACTGATTCCAGGAAATATATTCCCTTTTATTATCCTTTGGAAGAGTCAAACTTAAGGAAAACATAGTCATAGCCTTTTTGTAGCTGCTGAACATTAACCCTGGAAATGTAGCCAATCTCTCAAAGCTGATGATTTTCTCCAGGAGTGACATGGGCCTCTACGTTGTGGCCACATATAGCCACAAGTGCATCACATCCCTTAGAAGATACTCTGCCTTCAACACTGGCAGACCTAATTTGAAAACAGGATGCCTCCCTGGGGATGGGATTAGCATGTTAATGTTCTTTCATCAGCCCTTTGGCTTCCCATTATTGCAAGCCTGGCTGATTCTGGAGGCTGAGAAATTGAATTATTACAGGGATAAGGTAGTGGGCACCACCCCTGAGGTCAACATGGTTCTATCTTTAGAGTTCTCTCCCCTGTGGAAGACCCCTGCACGGCTTCTGGGGTTCTGAAGACCTCAATTGATTTACCAACAACACAACTGTTAATCAAATTAAGACCATGAGTCCACAGCATGAGCTGAGTAGCAAGATAGACACTCAAAGAGGACAATATATAGTCATCACTCTAATATCCTATTTCCAATCCTGTGAAGACTTTCAAAGACTCTTGGCAGAAACAGTACAATGTGTCTTCCTAGAGGTATGGTATTGAAAAAATTTGGAAAAGTACAGTATTAGCTGATTTCTCTGATGGGTAAAGTGTAGGAATGGCCTTTTGCTACTAGCTTGTAAGAATCCCCCTTAACTGGAGTGCCGAAGTGGCTCATTTGGTTGAGTGTCTGGCTCTTGGTTTCAGCTCAGGTCATGATCTCCAGATCATGAGACTGACCCCTGTATCAGGCTCTGCGCTCAGTTGGGAGTCTACTTGAGATTCCCTCTCTCCCTCTGCCCCTCTGTACTGTGTTCTCTCTCTCTCTCTCTCTCTCAAATAAATAAGTAAAACTTAAAAAAAAAAAAAAAAAAAAGAATCCCCCTCAACTACATCCTGGGCTGCTACCCAGGATGGAAATTCAGTAACATCCAATAGTTAAGCCTATAGGCCCTGATACCAGCCGGTCACACTGCAAGCTTGGTTGCTGCACTTACCAGCTGAGTGACCTCAGGTAGATATTTAACCCTTCGGTGTATCCATTCTATTACTTATAGAGCATGAATGGTAGAGTTATGTACCTTGAGGGCTTTTGAGGATTAGATGGGTAAACACTTGGGGTGTGATGATTGTAAGAGTACCTGCCACACGTTAAGCACCCAGTCAATGTTACCTATGAATATGCATTAACTCCTGTGTAAGCTCCTACTCAGGGAAGCTCCTTCCGCTCCATCTTGGCATGTTCCACAGCTCTGTACGTTTCCCTCCACACTGTGTACACACAGTAAATGCTTCTAGCATAATAACATTCCATATGAAGGAAAGAAGACTTCCAGCAGAGGATCTAAGGACTCAGGCCCAAGGCTCTACCTAATGTCAATTCCTTTGACCTGGGCCCTTCATCTCTCTTTGAGGATTGTCACTAGAGATAGTCCAACAAACTGTGTAGTGCCCTTGAAGTGGCTTATTTCATGTCCAAATCACTGTGGCATTTATTCACTCACATGCTCAACAAACATTCCTTGAGGACCATAAGTGTACTGGACACTGTGCTGCACATGGGATACATCGTTGGGTCAGGGATGGAATTTGACTCTGTGGGTCCTTCAGTGAATTAGAGGTTTAACTGTGCAGCTGTAAAGATAGAGATGTGCGTACAGTATAGCTAGAGACGTAACATTCACTGACAAAATGGAGGTCAAGCACTGCATAACCCCTTTATAGACATTATCTTATTTTACTTCCCCTGAGATTCCTCTTTGGGATTGTTGCATACACAACTGTTGCATACACAACTGTTAATGTTGTTAATGATAATCCAAGTATTTATGCTCAGAATAAGTGCAGATTTCCATCTGACAACACAGCCATCAGAAGATACAAAGGAGACAAGAATTAAATAGGGGGAAATTTAACTTATTTCCAGCTTCTCCTTAATCTTCCTTATCTGTGATTCGCTCAACACCACTTATAAATCTAGACCTGGCTGCATATTGCCATGGGAAATTTACCTATGACCCAAATGCAAGAAATTAATGAGAAAAGATAAATAAACAAACCAACTAGGGTTTTTGGTTTTTTTTTTTTAGACTTCTAAAAGCCAAGGTGTTCTTTAAAGGATTTGCAAGGATGACTGATGATCGGTAGTTTTGCCTTCTAGTCTGGTGCTAGAACAAACCTCTGCAGAAGGTACCTTTCCACTGTGCTATTATAATCCCATTTAACAGATAAGGACCCTGAGCTCAGAGAGGTTAAGTGATTTGTCCAAGGTCAAATAGAGAGGGAGGTGGACTCAAGATGTGAGCAGAGGTCCTCCCTCTGAAATCCTAATCAAAGGGTTCACTACTCTGCATTCTCGTGAGCTAGAGAGGCTCTCTTTTAATTTCTACTCTGGCGATTAAATAGCATGAATCTACTCCATCTCCAGAATGATGGCCCCAAAAAGGCTTAGAGAGCTGTCCTGTCTCCCTCTTCACCTTGCCCCTGGGCCTTTTCTACTCATCACCAGGCTACACACTCAGGCATCCTCCAAGCATCTCTCTGTGACAGACGCCGAGGGCCCTCCACGCCCCTGACACCCATGAGAAGAAGATACTCCAATTTCCAGGGTTGCTCTCATGCCTAGAAAGACCTTGTGAGAGCTAGTGTTTGTTGCTGATTTTTATCAGAAACCAGGGTAAGAGACAAGCCTCACTTTTCTCGGAAACCTACTACTAGACAACCATGAGCAGGAGTGCAGCAGGAAGTGGCAAAAGCCCTGCAAGCCTCTGTGGGAGAGTGAGAGGGAGTGGTGGGGAGTATAGAGCCTGCCTCTATACACAGCTTTGACCCATCAGCCCCAGATGACGCGGATGGGCAGAAGGATGAACCCAGCGTGGCCTAAAACACATAGTTTTTCAAAAGGAGCTAGGAATCCAGGTTTCAAGGCAAAATTGATGATTTTTACATGGTGGCCAGTGAGTCAATTTTAAAAATGCAGAATATGCACACATCCCTTCTGAGTTAGACGTGGCCTGCGGTCTGCACGTGTGTGACCTCTGTTCTGGGATCAGGCACTGATTAATGCCAGTGAAGATCATGTCAGCCTCATGGCAACCTTTTCAAACAGTCAACTCATTGGATTTCACGACTCACAAAAATGTCAAGGCTTTTTCACACACACATTGCCATTAAGCTGTGTCTCCCAAAATCTCTGCTAGGGAAGACTTTTTTTTTTTTTTTTAAGACACTAAAGTAAGACCTTTCCTCATCTTGTTAGCTTAGGTCAAGTTTCCAGTCGCTGTAAATCATTGTGTTCTTCCAGATTCTGGACCCATAGGAATTCCCCACAATGCCCCTCCACCCCCAACTTGCTCCCAGCCCTGAGATCAAAAGTCAATCTTGTTTTCATGTTATCACAATTTACCTTTTCCCAAATTCACACTTTCTCACTTTGCAAACCTCAATGCACAGAATTTCCCCCATCTGCCCTCTTCCCACGCAGAATTTCTGGTGCTGATGAGTGTCTACTGCTGGATAGGCCCCTGGACTATCCCGTGTTGGCAGAGGAAGCGCACAACTCTGTGGCTACTGCCAGTCCTCTAGCAGTGGTGGGGAGATGCAGCCGTAGGGCCCGCATCATAGCTATGAAAAATTCAATACAGCTAATTAACTAAGTCCTCTGGGTTTACACCGGCCCAAAGATTTGGAACAGAACCTGGCATGGCCCAGAAAAGTGATTAAGCAACTGGGCTTGGTAACCAGCAGACTCAGTGTGTTCCTCTGAAGGTCAGGCTCTACTTTCTGGAAAGAAAGCCCCATCTTCATGCAACCACAAGAGTGACCATGGAGCACCCAGCTACTGTTTTCCAAAGTGGTTTGTCTATTGAGCTGGGGCAGAGGATATGTTCACTATGATTCTGTGAGTGAATCAGAGTCCAGCCCTCCATGGGCCTAGCCTTGCCTCTGGAGAGGAGAGTCCTCCAGGGCAAGAGCGTGGGGACCCCAGCCTGGGGGCTCTCGGGAAGAAGCACGGGCTTGGGGAGCTGCACAGGTGAGCCAGTTGTTGGGGCCACGGCGGCCTACACACATGGATACAGCCTCTCTCAAAACACTGCTAATTCTTATCACTCTTCAGTGACAATGACGTGGGAGCAAGAAATAATGTGCATTGTCAAAGGCAACAGAGGGAAATGAATCATCAGCCCTTTTGTTGCTGTTTTTGCCGGCCAACAAAAACGCGGTGCAGATTTTTCTAAATTTGGATTATTCTAGGCCTCAGGCTTGTTGAATCACACATGTCCGGAGGAGCAGGCCCGCCAGAAGCCCCAGGGTTTTAAGCAACATCACCTTCTGTCTTGAGGGAGAATTAATGTTCCAAGACCAGGAACGGGCTGTGCCAAATTTGAGTTTCCTTAGGATCCTTCTTATTTTTTAAATATGCCTCTTAGCAGTCTCGTTGCTCTTTACCAAGAGCATCTCTGGCTTACGGCACTGCCTCCTCCAAAGCCTCCAACAAAAGCTAGCATACAACATCTGCAAACCAGCCCCTCCGCACCTTTGCTACTACAGAATGTCCTGCAGGCTTCTATACCAGGTGAAGATCTTAAGCCTGAGACCAAGTCCCCTTCAATGTCTACACCAGAGGCCGTGCAATGTCAGGGCAGACAGAGCTCCCAGCATTGTTTTTTTTCTAAAATGAATGAATGGATGGGCCCTGGGGGCTCCCTTAGCAACCCAAGGGAGAAGCTTCAAGTCCTTTCTCCAGGGGGTGTCCACTGCAAAAGGAAATGGGCAACCAGTGTGCCAACAAAACATCGGCAGAGACTCAAAGTTTGCTGGTTCACACAGACCCCTGCAAAGAACATGGAAAGAAATGGTGTGCTGGTTCCTGGCTGAATGTGACATCATAACTCCAGCTCATCAGAATGATAAAACCAGCAGAAATGCCCCACAGCCGGTCTTCCTAAACTGGGAGATGGATCCCACTGGTAAGACTCACAGCAGGTGGCACATTGATGAACATGCTGTCATTAGTCACTGAATGGAATGAGAATTAAAAAAAAAAAAAGTACATCAAGCTTATGATTTTCTTGTCATATAGTGAGGCTAAAATTGATTTACAAGTTTAAAAAAGGGAATCATTTAAGGAAAATGTGGTAGGAAACAATACATGACATGGGGAATTGGCAGAAGTAGGGAAGATAGTACTGGGAGAGGGAGAGACAGAGAATTATTTCTGTTCAAGAGACTGGGGGTCCCCACTCTGGGGAGGGTATAGATAGGCCCCCTCTAGGGGGGTCAGCCCCCCACTCCTTGGGGTTGTCACCCTCGCTCCAGCCCAATGAGACCCTGGGACAGAGGGAAGGGCCCTCAGAGGACCAGACCCCTGGCAGGCCCGACAGTCGGGACGCTTGTACCTTCACAACATCTTCGTCCGCAGACCTGCACTCCACAGCCTCTGACACGTCCACCACGGAGCCGTCCTCCTGAATGCCCACGACCTTGACAGGAACCGACACGGCCTTCCCGGTGAGGACAGCTGTGTTCAGCACCTCCGTGTCCTGCACAGGAGAGCAGAGGGTGTAGGTCACACATGGGGAAGCCCACAAGCAGGAAGGGGCCGCCAGCCAGACCATTTCCACCTTAGCTCATGCCCTGCCACTAAAACTATGTCTGCGTGGACCAACTCCCCAGGTCGTGCGACACGGCAATTCCGGAGTCGGGAGCATTTCATCCCAGCCTGAGCTCAGGAAGCCTGACGGCTAGACCTCCTTCTCCACCCCCAGGGGCAGGGGCATCATCCTATCCCCCCACAGCCCCTCCTGCCACCCACCCCACCCCACCCCACATCCCAGCCTAAAACCAGGCTCACGCTCTGCACAGGGTGCCTTCCTTCCAACATTCGCCAAATCTCCACTCAAGGGTCACTTGGTAAGTGATAGCTTGTGCTTATTAAAACAATGAACGTGGCCCTCAGTGCAGTTTCAATTTAAGAAGACAAATAACAGGGCACCTGGATGGCTCAGTCAGTTAAGTGGCCAACTCTGGATTCATCTCAGGCGGTGATCTCAGGGTAGTGGGATCGAGCCCTGCATGGTCTCTGAGCTCAGCCCAGAGTCTGCTTGCCCCTCTCCCTCTGCTCTCCAACCCCTATCTCTCTCTCTCTCTCTCTCTCAAATAAATAAACAAATAAAATATTTTAAAAAGAAGACAAATAACAGCACAAGTAACAGAAGAGAACTAGTCCCAGAATATCAACCTCTGCACCCCTGACCTGACCCAGGATCCTTCTTCCCCACCAAGCCTCCATGTGCCCCCAGTCCCCTCTAGCCCAGGGATCTGTGAACACTGGCATCATGTTAGTTTCCCTCTTCCTCTGCCGGTCCCTGGGGTCCTGTAGGATCTACCTTTATGACTTCTGTCTCACCTGTTACATTCTTGCCATCTCCATGGCCACCCCCCCCCACAGAGAGACTGTCCTCACTGGGACAGCCACAATGGCCTCCAACCCATGTCCTGTACTCACTCTCCCCATGACAGTTGAAGAGATTCTTTTTCATCTCAATAGAATTCAGATCATTTCTCTCCTAGATTCAAGCTCTTTGAAAGCATCCTACTGTTTATTCTTAAGATAAAGCCCATGCTCCCTGCCAGTGGTGATCTGACCCTGGCCCACCCTCCGGCTCTCTCACCCTTCCTCCTGTTCCTCCTCACAGACTTCTCTTACTTCTCTCCACGGTAGCACACACTCAGCACGCCTCCCACTCTTACCCATGCAGAGCCCTCCACCATACCTGCCTCTGCTCCGGCCATCTCAGCCTCCATGCCCACTTCTTCAGAGGAATAGGGCTTTTCTGCCCTCCGCAGTGTGAATGAGCACTGCCCTAGCCTGTCCTGCACAGTAATGACCACCACGGCTCACCTTATGTTTATCTTGTGTTTGTGTTTCCATCTCTGATGACTCATTAGACTGTAAACTCCCCAAGTGTCTCAGCCCCCTTTGTTCTGACCTGTGTTGCATCTACAGAACCGGGGATGGTATCTGGTGTGCAGAAGAGAGGTCACATGTGTGGGCTCTGGAACTGGACCGTCTGGGTTTAAAGCTAGCCCAGCCTCTGTTCCAATGGATCTGCAGTCATGGAAAACCTGACTCAAGTGAAATGATCCAACACAGGTCTAATTATGCCTCTTACATAACCAGAGTCTGGAGGACCGTGGCTGCTGCCTCTGGTCCAGTGACTCCCCGAGGTCAGGGCTACTTCTCTGCCGTTCTCTTGGCCACTCCCTCATGTAGCAAAATGGCATCCATCACACCAGCCATCTGCCCACTGTCTACACAGGGAGAAGGCAGGATGGAGAGTACACCTGCTTGTGCCTGCTCCTTTTCATCGGAAGTCCAAAGCTTGTCACACGGCCAGCCCACCTGCAGAGGAGGCTGGGAAAGTGGGCATCTGGAGTGGAGTTGGCAGTGGAGTAGGAGTGTGTAAATGGCTTTTTATAGTCTACTACCAGGTCTGCCACAAGTTATTTACTTCTCCCTGTGCCTGAGTTCCCTGGAATACAGAGATAATAAAAATACGTACCATCAGGATTTAATGAAAATGTACAAAGCTTAGAACAGAATTGGCATATAATGAGCAGCAAGAGCTCAATAACTGTAGGTATTGCAGTAGATGCTACGAGAGATTGCTTCTATGAATGAATGAAAGAACCACCAGGCAGGTTCACAAAGGGACTCTAGTGAAGATGCTCTTCCACACTTGTCCAAAGAGAAAGAGTCAACAGGAGAAGCCGATGAGAAACTGGGTCACAGCAGTGAGATCCTCGGAATACTCAACAGTAGGCTCCACCAGAATCAACCCAACGGATAATCATTTCAAGTGCTCCCTTCACTCTCGGAGCCCCTAGTCTCAGCTCAGGCACTAAGTGGGTCCCCAGTCATCTTCTTCAATCAGCCCTAATTGTCCCCAGACACAGAATGGGTAAGAGAATGTCCAACAAAACGGCAGGAGCGGCAGATGCTTACAGAGCACTGACACCCCACTAGCTGCTGGCCAAGCACCTCATATTCAATTTCTCTGTTGGACTTCCCCACGATACTACAAGTGATGATTACAGTTATTACTCCCATCTTACAGGCAATTTGTTCTTTGTTGGTGATAAACTTACAAATAAAAGCAACTTGTAAAAAAAAAAAAAGCAACTTGTTAACAAAATACAGTTTTGGGATAAATATTTGAAAGCCATTATCAATTAAATCTACAAAGGATAAATAATTATCTTTTTAGAAATATGGATTCTCTCCTCTGGATTCGTTCATGCATTCATTCATTTGTTTACTTGCTCATTCATTCTTGCATGGTGACCTTGTTAAAGGACATTTTCAACTTCCCATGTGTGCGGGCCTGCCCTTGGCCCCCGGGGAGCTTTACATTAACATTTACCACAGTCAAGATTATTCCCCAAAACCTCAAGCAGAGGCTCTGTTTTAACACCAAACACACATAGGTCTGCTTCCTTTAAAAAAAAAAAAAGGGGGGGTGCCTCTGGATGTCTCAATGGTTGAGCATCTGCCTTTGGCTCAGGTCGTGATCCTGGGGTCCTGGGATCAAGTATAGAGTCCCACATCGGGCTCCCCTGCATGGAGCCTGCTTCTCCCTCTGCCTGTGTCTCTGCCTCTTTGTGTTTCATGAATAAATAAATAAAATCTTTTTTTTTTTTTTAAAAAAAAAGCATTCTGAATATAAAGAAAAAACAAAAACAAATCTCTCTAGGTCCCATAAGATTAAAGTCACATCATCTTGGGATGCCTGGGTGGCTCTGGGTTGAGCGTCTGCCTTCCGTTCAGGGTGTGATCCAGAGTCTTAGAGATCGAGTCCCACATCGAGCTCCTTGCATGGAGCCTGCTTCTCCCTCTGCCTGTGTCCCTGCCTCTCTCTCTGTGTGTCTCTCATAAATAAATAAATAAATAAATAAATAAATAAATAAATAAATCCTAAAAAATAAGTGGCATCACCTTGCACCTACTTAAAACATAAGATAAATAAAGTTTGTAATTTCTGGAATGTTCTTCATTGTGATGATTTGTAACTCTAAGTGAAAAAACGTCTCTTACCCTGCACCTAATGTTCCTTCTCCAGACCATTCTCTTTTTTGGGAAATCATATATTCTGGCCAGCTGTCCTAATTTGGGCTTGACTAAAACTCTTTTCCTTTTCTTTACAATTTTAAAAAAGATTTGTTCATTTTGCATCAAAAACCTGAATGCACTTTTGGAGAAAATCACAATGGTATATAAGATGCAGCCCAAATGACAGAGATTTCCATTCTTCCCAGGGAAAGGAAAGCATTGAAGGTGGACAGCATGAAGAGAAGTCATGGTGGGAATCGATATCTGAACTCACCAAATGCAGGATAACCATATGGATATAGGAATGTTCACATTGTCTACAGAGAACAAGATGTCACCTTGATTCAGCAATAAAGAGCCAATTTCAACTTGTTGCCTGCAGACTGAGGAGCCTCCCGGGGGAAATCTGAAATTGCCCCCTGCCCTCAGGAGGAAGGAGGCAGTACCCTCCTGATGCCAGGCGACACGTGTGACAAGCAAGAGAATTTCATTCCAGGCTGGTCTTGGGCGAGAAACTCTCTTGCCAGTACCTTGGGGCTCATGGAGAGGCCTCCGTGGGTATTCCTGCACCGTCCACACAGTCCAGTGCCACATGCCCTTCAAAGCCATGGCCTGGAAACCAGCTCCCACCATGGGAAATGGGGGTAGAGCCCCATCCCAAGGACCAGAGTGTGAGGGCCTCCCAAGGCCCCAGCCAGGCACGGGTCAGCCAGGGTCATGCCCTCTCCATCATTTAATTGTGAGCATCGCTTGTATGTTTTCTGTGCACTCTGGCAAACTATTAGGTTCCCTGCCCCCCCAGTATTGACTTCCCTGCAGTATTTTGCCCACCCTGCATCTCTCCTCCTCCTCCTCCTCCTAATAGCAACCTGAAGGGTGCTGATGCTTTCTGCGCAGGGTGGGTAGGGGCCCGTGACCCAAATTTGGCTAGGTCACTCCCTTGAGTGACTGTTTCAAGTGAAACTGAAGAACAACAGAACCTATTCCTGAAAATAGTCACAGGGTTCCTGGTTCCAGCCGTACCTGAAGTCTGTCATCCCAGAAGTTTTAGCCTTTTACTTAGTGGGATTGGCTCTTGATTTTGCATGTTTTGTTTTGTTCTGTTTTGACACTTACAGCTGAAAGCATTCTCACAAAGAATGAACCCAGGCTCCCCTCCAACACCAGGGAAACAGAGTAGACCATCACTAGTCTCTGCCCACTAGACACTCACTTCCAAGAGGGCCTGCAGTGATTTCCCAGACACAGTTTCAAAGAGAAGTGACAAGTTTATAAGCAAAACAAAACCCACAATTGATCCAGGCTTATGCTTTTCTTACAAATTTCTTTGCAACTGTGTTCACCTATTTCCACTTTCTCATGACTCAGATGTTTACACCTATTTTTCCAAATGTCCACAAACAGCCTCTCAGGAATTCTTGCCTACCTTTGGCACAGTAATAATCCTCTTTTCCCGTTTAAATATTTCACTTAAATCATCCCGCAATGCCTGAGACTTCAAACAATTCACCATCTATCAAAAGACAAGTCTTTTACTCTGCTCCTATTTGTGCAAGCTTTGAGTTTTATGCCTTGAAAGCATATTTATGTTCCTTTATGGGGATCAATTTCCATTATGATTGCATGATATTCTGAGCGGAAAGACAATATATGTCTTGGCAGTTTATGCACTGAGAGGCGTGAATGCGGAGTCGTGGGAAGGCTCATCATACCTCCGTGTGAGTACTGAGTTCCACTGCACAAGTGGTGGGAAGTGGACACTATAAGTTCTGTGCGAGAAGTGACCTGCCAGTACCAGAAACTCCAATGAGTGGATCTAGTACAGGACCCCTTCAACAACTTCTCTGACCAGCTGACATTTTTCCAGAGGGAGAAGTCATATTGGACACAAAGGTCACAGGAAGAACATATAGATGCTCAGAGCTTGGGGCTCCAGTAGCTCTAAGAGTATGACATCTCCCTTTGTGTTATTCAGACGGTCACATTTTCTTAAGTGACACTATTAACACCAATAGTGTCTCAATCCGAGGTGACAACTGAATCTAGAGGGATCTCAGAGCTAGAAAGAATATGTTATCTGTAGACACCTGCCTTCAAGAAGGGAAGGGAGCCATGACTCCTTGTGTGTGGAAATCGATGGTCTGGTGGGCTCATTGAACTACCACAGCCAACATAAAAGTAAAGGAGATCGGGAGCATCCTGGGCTTCCATGTCCTGGAGCCGCATACTAGCACCACACACTCAAGATGGGGGAAAAAAAGGAAGAAAACAAAACCCACGACTCTGATGTAAGTGAGTATCTGGTATGTGCCAGGAGTCATTACAATGATACGCCATCCTGTGTAATCTCTGTTAACAAGTTTATGGTGTTGGTTCTATTTACACCTTCATTGTATCCAGAACTCAGGATTGGTAGAAGCTCTAAATGGTAAAGAAAATGGATGGACTGCCCAGAATTTCAGCTTCTGGAAATTCACTTAGAGAAAAAAATGTCATACAGGAAGCCTGTTAGGGATGCTCCCTGGAGCACTGGTTCTAACATGAATATGTCCATGAGTGAGGGAACTGCCTGATGAACTGGTGTGTGTGTATGTGTGTGTTAGGACTTTTTAAAAAGATTTTTTAAAAATTTATTTATTTGAGAAAGAGAAAGCATGAGCAAGAGAGTGGCAGAGGCAGAGGGAGAAGCAGATTCCCTGCCAAGCAGGGAGCCTGATGTGGGGCTCCATCCCAGGACCCCAGGATCATGACCTGAGCTGAAAGCAGATGCTTCATGACTGAGCCCCCCAGGTGCCCCTGTGTTAGGACTTTAAGCAGCAGGTAAAAAGTTGATGCTGTTGGAGCCACATATAGGTCAAGAGCAGGTTGGCATCAAGCTCCTGGCGTCTGAAACCAGGTCCTGCTGCTTCTGACTTCTACGACCATGGGAACGTCACTTCATCTCTTGTACGATCTCACCTGTACTACAGGATGTTTTTCAATGGATTTCTGGGGATCCATGAGGTCAACAAGGCAGGTGTGTCCACCTGCTCTTGGGAGCACACGGCTGGATGGCCTTCCTGTCCTCTCTGGATGTGGATATTTGGCCAATGAACTGAGTGAGGTGATGAGCTCATTCCCAAGCAGAAACTCTAAAAGCACAAGAGCCTCCCATCTCTGCCATGGTGACGGTGATGGTGACGGTGGCTGCCTGAGTGGCCTGGGCCCAGGATGAGGATGGCGCAGAGCGGAGCTCCGGCCAGCCTGTGCTGGCCATGGCAAGTGAGCGAGAACGAGCCTCTGCTGCTCCAACTGTTAAATTTTAGGGATTACAAGCAGCATTTGAACACATGGCTCTGACTGTAGTCTTGGCCGAAAGGCAAAGCGAAAACAAAGCCTGAAATAGATAATAAATCCTATTAGTAGCATTTTTCCACGGATAAGAATGAGCAATTCCCAAACTGTCTTCACGTCCCAGGGTCGGACGTGTTGGTGCACTGAGCGCCGGGGGTGGGGGTGGGGGGGAGCCAGGCATCTCCCTGATGGAGAAGTGGATATGGGGCAGTGGGGCAGCGGGGAGCACAGCTGCACCCCTGGGGCTGGTGCAGAGCTGGGTGGAGAAGAACAGGCGGAGGGGAGGTGGAGAGAACACACTCTTGTTTTTTTGCATAGTATAAATTTTTTTAAATATAGTTTAATTTTTTAAATAGATGGAGGTATAATGTATTTATTGAGGTATAATTGTTACCCATGTGTTGGAACAAAGTTAGTGGGACAGCCGGACAACGACTCCTGTGGAGATGGGTAGAAAAATGGGGGAAATGACGGTCAGGGAGATGACAGAAAGAAAGAGGGAGAGTACATACGAGGGCAAATCTTGGTCTGTGTCGCCTGCATGGTGAATTCTGCTTCCTCCGACGTAGTGGAGTCCACGTGCCCTCGTGCCGCAGGCCGTGATCGTGGAGGGGTCCCCTCTGACTCCTCTCTCGCACCTCAGTGTTACAAAGCTCTGCTTAATTCCAAAGGTTACTCTGTTATGTGAAATAAATCTCCTTATACGTCTTGGGCTAAATTAAAATTTAATCAATCTTCGGATTGCCCCAGAACCAGCAAGCGAATGACAGCTGCTCAGTTAAAACTCAAGCCTGATTAGATGCACCATTGAGAGGAATTCTCCCGAGGAAATTCGAGTGGGGTTATTGAGACTGCCGCCCACAATCATGACTGTATTTATATATGAATAAACCCTTCTGTGTATTTTCCCGGGGACAGGCTGGCGCCGTGGTGACTGCAGTGGGCAGGGGAGCCTTGGCTCTGGGCTCAGGCTGATCCCTGTCCATCCATCTGGCCCTCCCCATGGAGGGACAGAGAAAGTGGAAGACAGGCCAGGAAACACAGGGAGGGAGAGATGGGGACTGGGGGAGAAGAAAGATGTCCACATAAGGAGAGAAAGAGGACATGCAGGCTTAAGTGAAGTCAGGAAGAGACACATTACAGGCCTCATGACGAACCAAGGAAAGGCATCAACTGCATCAGGAACGAGACACCAAGTGAGAAGCAAATCGAGCAAGGCCAGGAGCTCGTGAGTCAGCGGCACGACGGCAGCCAGACCCAGAGTGACAGACAGAAAGACCCACAGGCGGCAAGAAAGACAGAACAAAGAAACAGACAGGTCTTACACCTCCCAAGTCAGGGGCTCGCTGCTCTGAACAAAGCAGACGCCTCTCTGGTAGCTCCATGGCAGGAATACGGTGTCATCAGGGATCACGGACCACTGGGCTCCATGACCGTCCAGCTGACGCTCAGTGAGCTCTGGCCCATCCATGGCTGCGACATAATGACAAGGCCAGGAGGCCGGCGACAGCATCCCTCCAAGTGCACAGCACCGGTCAGGGTCTATCTAGAAGGTCACATCCACCATCCATCTGAGGGACAAGATGTGTGTTGCCGGGGCAGAAGGCTCCGGGAAAGGCAACCCCAAGGATAGGAGGCATGGCGGAGTGCTCAGGATGTGCACTGTTCATGCCTTGCACAGTTTATGGAACGCCCACAGCACATCAGGAGAAGCTCTTAGTTATCTCACATTACAAATGAAGGCATGAAGACAGCTTGCCCAAGGTCAATCATGCGATGCTGGACCTGGTTCTCAAACCCAGGAGATCGCACTCTCAAACACTACACCGTTTGGCTTACCAATAGAATAATACACTGGCAATGCCTGAGACCCATCTCACACTTCCTCTGTGCCGCTGCTGCACCAAGCACCTTACACATACTATCTCATTAACCCACAGAGAGGGAGCACCCCCCCCCGACTCTTTGCTTCCCTCCATTATCTTTACACGCAACTTATGTTATTTTTTGTACACTTACAGCCATCTCTAAAGTATGTATTCAGTTACTTGTCTAAGATCCGTCTTACCCATTAAACTCAATCCTTAGCTTTCCACTTTCCCATGAAGATAACCCCAAGAGGGATTCACTGCTACCAGATTTTCCCTGTCCCCCATCAATAGAAAACCAGATGAAATATATGACGTAGCTGTAATCACATATAACACCGTGTGTGGCACAAGATCGTGGTTGTTGAAAGAAAGGGATGGCATCAGGTGAGCCCTCCAGTTATCACAGCTGAGCATCAGCAGGCAGCTTCCAGGTAGCAGCTTGAAGAGGAAGAGACCACGCAGGATGCAGGAGTCAGGCTGGGATCCGAGAGGCTGAGAGTAAAGGTGAAGGCAGCTAAAGTAACTGGGATGGAAGGAAGGTACCTGGACAGAGATCTGAACACCTGCAGAGAGGTCCCCTTTTCTCTCTCACTGTGTGGTGTCTCTGCGTGTAGATGGGTTGAGGCTCCCAAGGACAAGAAGAGCACAACCAAAAGCCATAAGCTGAACTGGTTCCCTGACTCAGATGAGACTGGTACCGTCCAGATGAAGAGACCGTA